>NC_053026.1:306356682-306717060 GCF_003073215.2 Triticum urartu
CTTTGCCCACTCCCATGCTATCAGATCCAAGAAACCTTCTCTCTCAAACCATGCTAATTCAAAAGAGAAGATATTTTTATTTCCCACATGAGTTGCCTCCCCAGAGTCAACAAGCTGTGGGGTATGATCAGAGATCGCTCGCGACTATGCTTGGACCGTCACTGAGGGAGTCCTGGATTAGGGGGTGTCCGGATAGCCGGACTATAAACCTGCCGGACTCTCGGACTATTAAGATACAAGATTGAAGACTTCGCCCCATGTCCGGATGGGACTTTCCTTGGCGTGGAAGGCAAGCTTGGCAATATGGATATGTAGATCTCCTCCCATTGTAACCGACTCTGTGTAACCCTAACCCTCTCCGATGTCTATATAAACCGGAGGGTTTTAGTCCATAGGACGAACAACAATCATACCATAGGCTAGCTTCTAGGGTTTAGCCTCTTTGATATCGTGGTAGATCTACTCTTTTACTACCCATATCATCAATATTAATCAAGCAGGAGTAGGGTTTTACCTCCATCGAGAGGGCCCGAACCTGGGTAAAAACATTGTGTCCCTTGTCTCCTGTTACCATCCACCTAGATGCACAGTTCGGGACCCCCTACCCGAGATCCGCCGGTTTTGACACTGACATTGGTGCTTTCATTGAGAGTTCCTCTGTGTCGTCACCTTTAGGCCCGATGGCTCCTCCGATCATCAACAACGATGCGGTCTAGGGTGAGACCTTTCTCCCTGGACAGATCTTCGTGTTCGGCGGCTTTGCACTACGGGCTAATTCGCTTGGCCATCTGGAGCAGATTGAAAGCTACGCCCCTGGCCATCAGGTCAGATTTGGAAGTTTGAACTACACGGCCGACATCCGCGGAGACTTGATCTTCGATGGATTCGAGCCACAGCCGGGCGCGCCGCACTGTCACGATGGGTATGACCTAGCTCTGCTGCCGAACAGTACCCTAGAGGCTAGATCAAGGACGGGTGGCTAGACACCGCCTTGGGGGCTGCAGTCTCAACGGCGATCGAGCCGAACACCAGCCTCATCCTCTGCGAAGCTCGTGACTCCAAGGTGTCGGACTCTTTTCCGGACTCTGAACCTTCCGCGCCCCTGCCAATCGAATCCGATTGGGCGCCGATCATGGAATTCACCTCCGTGGATATCTTTCAGCACTCGCCCTTCGGCGACATCCTAAATTCACTAAGGTCTCTCTCTTTGTCAGGAGAGCCCTGGCCGGACTATGGCCAACAGGATTGGGATACGGACAACGAAGAAATTCGACGCCACCCACCACCCACTTCGTAGCCACTGTCGATGATTTAACCGACATGCTCGACTTCGACTCCGAAGACATCGACGGTATGGACGACGATGTAGGAGACGAACATGAACCAGCGCCTATAGGGCACTGGAAAGCCACCTCGTCATATGACATATATATGATGGATTCACCCAAAGAAGGCAATGGCGACGGAACAACAGGGGATGACCCCTCCAAGAAGCAACCCAAGCGTCGGCGTCAGCGGCGCGGCTCTAAGTCCCGCCAAAGCAAAAACGGTGATGCCGGCACGGGAGATAATAACACCCCGGACAGTGCCGAAGACAATTCCCTCCAGCAACAGCAAGATTCAGCGCAGGAGGATGGAGAAACCAGCCCCCTAAGAGAGCGGCAGACAGAGAAGAAGAGGCTGATAATTACATGCCTCCCTCCGAAGACGAGGCAAGCCTCGGCGACGACGAATTTGTCGTGCCTGAGGATCCCGTCGAACAAGAGCACTTTAAGCGCAGGCTTATGGCCATGGCGAGTAGCCTTAAGAAAAAACAGCAACAACTTAGAGCTGATCAAGACTTGCGAGCTGACGGATGGACTGAAGTCCTTGCGGCCGAGGAATATGAACTCGAACGCCCCTCCAAGAGCTACCCAAAGCGCAGTTTGCTACCCCGTTTAGAGGAGGAAGCATTTAAACCTACATCACCAGCGCAGGATGCGGCTGACTGGCCACCTCACGGCCGCGACAGAGAGTCCTCCCGGCCCTCCACTCAAGCTGCAACCCAGCGTCGCTCAAAAAATACCAAGGCACGGGGAAATGCGCTAGACCTGCGAGATATGTTGGAAGACAGGACAAGGCAAACAAGACCGATCTACGGATCGCGCGGGCGCCCCACGACACGAGACGATAACCGTCACGCCGGATATAGTAAATCCGGCCGGGCCGAACACAATAGGCAAAGCTCATTTGAGCTACGTCGTGATATAGCCCAGTACAGAGGCGCCGCACCCCCCCTATGCTTCACAGATGAAGTAATGGATCAACAAATCCCAGAGGGTTTCAAACCCGTAAACATTGAATCATACGATGGCACAACAGATCCTGCGGTATGGATCGAGGACTATCTCCTTCATATCCACATGGCCCGTGGCGATGATCTATATGCCATCAAATACCTCCCACTCAAGCTTAAAGGACCAGCTCGGCATTGGCTTAACAGCCTGCCAGCAGAATCAATTGGTTGTTGGGAGGACCTAGAAGCCGCATTCCTCGACAATTTCCAGGGCACTTATGTGCGACCACCGGACACCGATGACCTGAGCCACATAATTCAGCAGCCAGAGGAATCTGCCAGACAATTCTGGACACGGTTCCTAACCAAGAAAAATCAAATCGTCGACTATCCGGATGTAGAGGCCCTAGCAGCCTTCAAGCATAACATCCGTGACGAGTGGCTTGCCCGGCACCTTGGACAGGAAAAGCCGAAATCTATGGCAGCCCTTACGACACTCATGACCCGCTTTTGCGTGGGAGAAGACAATTGGCTGGCTCGTAGCAATAACATGACCAAGAGCCCTGGTAATTCGGATACCAAGGACAGCAATGGCAGGTCGCGTCGCAACAAGCACAAGCACCGCATTAACAGCGACAACTCTGAAGATACGGCAGTTAATGCCGGATTCAGAGGCTCTAAGCCCGGTCAGCGGAAAAAGCCATTTAAGAGGAACACTCCGGGCCCATCCAGTTTGGACCGTATACTCGATCTCTCGTGCCAGATACATGGCACCCCCGAAAAACCAGCCAATCACACCAACAGGGATTGTTGGGTGTTCAAGCAGGCCGGCAAGTTAAATGCCGAAAACAGAGACAAGGGGCTGCATAGCGACGAGGACGAAGAGCCCCGGCCGCCGAACAATAGTGGACAGAAGGGCTTCCCCCCACAAGTGCGGACGGCGAACATGATATATGCAACCCACATCCCCAAAAGGGAGCGGAAGCGTGCACTCAGGGACGTATATGCGTTGGAGCCAGTCGCCCCAAAGTTCAACCCATGGTCCTCCTGCCCGATCACTTTTGATCAAAGGGACCACCCCACTAGCATCCGCCATGGTGGATTCGCCGCATTGGTTCTAGACCCAATCATTGATGGATTTCACCTCACTAGAGTCCTTATGGACGGCGGCAGCAGCCTGAACCTGCTTTATCAGGATACAGTGCGGAAAATGGGCATAGATCCCTCAAGGATTAAACCCACAAAAAACGACCTTTAAAGGCGTCATACCAGGTGTAGAGGCCAACTGTACAGGCTCAGTTACACTTGAAGTGGTCTTCGGATCCCCGGATAATTTCCGAAGCGAGGAGTTAATCTTCGACATAGTCCCGTTCCGAAGTGGCTATCACGCACTGCTCAGACGAACCACATTTGCAAAGTTCAATGCGATGCCGCACTACGCATATCTCAAGCTCAAGATGCCAGGCCCTCGAGGAGTCATCACGGTCAATGGAAACACCAAACGCTCTCTCCGAACAGAGGAGCACACGGCGGCCCTCGTAGCGGAAGTACAAAGCAGCCTCTCAAGGAAATTCTCTAGTCCGGCTATTAAACGTCCGGACACCGTCAAGCGCGCCCGGAGTAACCTACAACAAGACCGCCTGGCACGTTCCGAGCAAGCGTAGCAATACGGCCCTAACCCCAGCCCTCACGAAACTGCGAAATCAGTACTACGCGTACATAACTACGCTCTGAAAATACCATGGGCACAGGGGGAGGGGCACAACCACAGCACGCCCAAAAATGCGGCTCAACCGCACTAGGGGCTCCCGATTTTGTCATTATTTCCTACTTTCAGGACTCCACTCTTCGGAAGGCCTGTCCGGCAGTACAACCGCCGAACACATGATGCAACAACCAAGGAGGCAGAAAGCTACGTCGAATTCCCAGGTGGTCTCTATAACGAGTAAAATATCTGTCTTACATACCGTCTCGCAGCTCGCCCCTGGAGGGGGACATGTCAAATGGTCCCATCTCTTGCTTATCGCACTATTTGTATCGTTCTGCTTTCACAGCAGCCTTTTAAAATAAACAATGCTTAGCTTCAGCTTATTATTGCATTCTCTATTCATTTCTTTTTCAATACATATGTTCAGTTATGACATTTAGCACCCGTACACTTTGGTACAGTCCATACGCCAGGGGCTCAAGCACCCCATAATACGGCGTGAGAAGTCCAAACACTTTCACAAAGTGCGGCCCTCCGAACTTATAGCATTATATGCATCAGCTCCGAATCATGTCTTTGGTCAATAGTTGGGTTTGCCCGGCTCCCATGTTTTGGTACCTTACGTTCCGCTATATCCACTAAGGTAGCGCTAGGAGAACTACTACGATTGTGCCCCGGTTGAGCTGGGCTAAGCACCTCAGTAGAGAAAGCTAAAACTGACTGTCATGATAGGGCGAGAGCTGGTCGCTGTTCGGGAGGTTTCGAGTCCCTAAAGACTTATGCCGCTTAGAGCGAGGAGTCGGCTTTGTCCGGCCTAGGCGTGTATAGCGCCCCGAACTCGGTCTTCCGAACACTAGGGGCTTCACCAAAATTTAAAATTATAGAATTCTCTGGCTAAGTGAGAGTGATAACGCACTATAGTCCGATTGCCTTGTTCGTTGTGCTGAGCACCTCCCTCGGAGGACCCAAGAATGGGAAAAAGAGTGCTCAGGTTTATCCCGAACACCCCAGCACTCGTGGCATGGGGGCAGAAGCCAACGACTCGCCATCTCTCAGACTCGATAAACGGCCGCATAGAAGGTAATATTTTAAATTAAAACAAGCGTTGCATAGCGCATATGAACAAGTTTTTAGCGCACGGGATAAAACGAACAAGTTCACTCAAATATTACATCTTTGGAACATTCGTCCTCCACAAGGCAGGCGCCCTTCAGGACACCCTCATAATACATCCCGGGGTGGCGATGCTCCTTGCCTTGCGGTGGCCCGTCCTTCACAAGCTTCTCTGCATTCATCTTGCCCTAGTACACTTTAGCACGGGCAAGCGCCCTACGGGCACCTTCGATGCAGACGGAGCGCTTGACGACTTCAAGCCATGGACAGGCATCCACCAGCCCAAAGTAGCTCCCAGGCAGGGCCTCTCCAGGCCAGAACCGAACTATAAGGCCCTTCATGGCCTGTTCGGCCACCTTATGGACCTCGACCAGTTGCTTCAGCTGGTCGCTCAAGGGCACCGAGTGTCCGGCCTCAGCATACTGAGACCAGAACACCTTCTCCGTCGAGCTGCCCTCCTCGGCCCGGTAGAAGGCGGCGGCATCTGAAACGCTACGGGGCAAATCTGCGAATGCTCCTGGAGAGCCCCGGATTCGGGTAAGTAACAAGTAATTCACTTTCACGTGCTTGCTTTGCATAAAGAATGCCTTACCCGCCGCTATCCTCTTCATCGCCTCAACTTCCTGGAGGGCTTTCTGGGCTTCGGCCTTGACAGACCTGGCACTTTCAAGGGCCGCCGCGAGCTCGGACTCTCGCATCTTTGAGTCAAGCTCCAAACTCTCATGTTTTTGCATGAGAGCCTGGAGCTCTTGCTGCACCTCGCCAACCCGCGCCTCATGTTTCTCCCGCTCGGTGCGCTCTGTGGCCGCCTTCTTTTCGGCCTCGGAAAGCGCTTGCTTAAGGGTCGCCACCTCAGTCGTGGCCCCTAGGACACCAATAGCGATCCTGTCATTTTTTGCAAATGCATCTTTTTAAATATACTCCAGAAGGTATTACTTACCTTCTTTTTCCTCGAGCTCCTTTTTAGCAAGGCCGAGCTCTTGCTCGGATTGCTCGAGGCTCTGCTTCAGCGCATCCACCTCCGCAGTCAGTGCGGCAGAGGCCAGCAGCGAAGCCTGCATACGCATATTGACTTAATTATGTTAGACTCCTGCGAATGTTGTTAGATCCTCTATTCGGCCTTTCTTTCCGAACGCCAAACAGAGCATCAGGGGCTATTGTCTATGCGGTAATATTTTCACATATTTTTCACATACCTCAAAGCCTGTTAGCAGGCTGGAACAGGCTTCAGTCAGCCCACTTTTGGCGGACTGAACCTTCTGGATCACCGCACTCATAATAGTGTGTTGCTCCTCGTCGATGGAGGCATCGTTAAGCACCTCCAGCAAATTATCCGATGCCTCCGGTTGGATGGAGGTCACCGGTGTCGTAGGCTTGCCCTTCTTACTAGGGGGCCTCCTGCCGGACTCCGTAACCATTGAAGGTTCCGGTGCGGTGTCCGGCCCAGGGCCGGACTTGGAGCCCTTGGGTTTTTTTCCCCTTTGCGCCTGGAGTCCGAGAGGTCGCCTTGCGGTGCCTCCAGGACCACCTCCTCCTGGCTTGGAACCTTTTGGGACAACACCTCGGCATCGTCCGTAGGGCGGGGGGAGGTAGCGGTCGGAAGTGAAAAACTATTCATATCCGATGAATCCAGGGAGCCGCTCGATGATACGTCGAGCCAGGCTTTGGGCGGACTGCATAATTATATTCGGCGTCAGGAGAAGCTGTGCAATAAAGGAGCGCCATGAGTCACTCGGTATCCGAATATTTACGATTTTGCCAGGGGCTTGGCCCTGAGCGGCCACTCCTCTTCGCTGTCGTCGGCGTTGGTGGAGTAGTCCGTAGGGAGGGTCCTCTCTTTATTGGGCCCTCCGGCCTCCCCAGTTGGGCGGCCTTCCTTTTCTTTTCTCCCCCTGCTGGGGAAGAGACCTCTCTTTCCTCCTCCTCGTCTTCGTGGGAGGAGTGCGCCTCGGTCCACTGGGCGTCGGGAACTCTTCCAGGTTCCCGTGGCCTTCTTCTTGGCCTTCTTCTCCGGCACCACGTAAGGTGCCGGAACCAGCGGCTCCGCCAAGCGGGCGTCCGCTGGGTCTTCGGGAAAAGGAGCCGGACAGTTGATCTGTTTGGCCGTCCTCTGCCAGTCCTGTCAAAGGCATGGAGGCTTAGATCCCACATAGAGTCAAACTATGAAAGACAAATATCCTGTAAGAGGTAAAAACAGCTTACCGCGTTGGCTTGACGCTGCGCGCTGAATCCACGATCCTCGGTAGCGGATGCGGGAGCCTCGGCGCCCTTGAATAGCACCTTCCAGGCATCTTCGTACGTTGTGTCAAAGAGCCTGCTCAGAGTTCGGTGCTGGGCCGGGTTGAACTCCCACAAGCTAAAATCCCATCGTTGGCACGGGAGGATCCGGCGGATGAGCATGACCTGGACTACGTTAACAAGTTTGAGCTTCTTGCTCACCAGGTTTTAGACGCATGTTTGGAGTCCGGTCAGCTCTCCTTTTTTACCCCACAGTAGGCCCTTCTCTTTCCAGGAGGTGAGCCGCGTAGGGATTCTGGATCGGAACTCGGGGGCTGCGACCCATTCACGGTCACGCGGCTCGGTGATGTAGAACCACCCCGATTGCCACCCCTTTATGGTCTCCACGAAGGAGCCCTTGATCCATAGGACGTTGGGCATCTTGCCCACCATGGCACCTCCGCACTCCGCCTGGCGGCCGCCCACTACCTTCGGCTTGACATTGAAGGTCTTCAGCCATAGGCCGAAGTGGGGCTGGATGCAGAGGAAGGCCTCGAACACAATGATGAACGCCAAGATGTTGAGGATGAAGTTCGGGGCCAGATCGTGGAAGTCCAGGCCGTAGTAGAACATGAGTCCCCAGACAAATGGGTGGAGAGGGAAGCCTAGTCCGCGGAGGAAATGGGTGAGGAACACCACCCTCTCATGGGGCCTAGGGGTGGGGATGAGCTGCCCCTCATCTGGGAGCCGGTGCGCGATGTCGTCAGACAAGTATCCGGCTTTCCTCAGCTTCTTGATGTGTCCCTCCGTAACGGAGGAGACCATCCACTTGCCTCCCGCTCCAGACATGGTTGGAGAAGGTTGAGGTGGGGAATGCGGACTTGGGCGCTGGAGCTTGAGTGCGCGAAAATGGATGAGCAAAGGAGGAAGAAGGTGTGGATGGAAAGGCGGATCCTTATCCCCTTATATGGGCAGACGAAACTATGCGTCCCCACCAGCCTGGTAAAACTCGCTTATCTCCCAAGCGCCGTAATCAATGGCGCGGTTGGGTTACCCACGCCCGTATTGATGAGAATCCCGGGATAAGGGAACACGATCTCTGCTTCAACAAGACGTGCCAAGGAAACCGCCTCGCAAAATGCGCTGAGGTGGGACAGTAAAAATGGTTCAAATAAAGGCTTGGCTGTGGCGTGATGACACGCTACGAAATACGTCAGCAGATTAGATTTGTGTAAATATTATTCTCTCTACGACAGTATGTGGAACTTATTTTGCAGAGCCGGACACTATCCTTGTGTTCAAAATCTTCTATGAAGTATTCGGAGGAGGAACCCGCCTTGCAATGCCGAAGACAATCTGCGCGCCGGACTCGTCGTCATTGAAGCCTAGTTCAGGGGCTACTGAGGGAGTCCTGGATTAGGGGGTGTCCGGATAACCGGACTATAAACCTTTGGCTGGACTCTCGGACTATTAAGATACAAGATTGAAGACTTCGTCCCGTGTTCGGATGGGAATTTCCTTGGCGTGGAAGGCAAGCTTGGCAATACGGATATGTAGATATCCTCCCATTGTAACCGACTCTATGTAACCCTAGCCCTCTCCGGTGTCTATATAAACCGGAGGGTTTTAGTCCATAGGACGAACAACAATCATACCATAGGCTAGCTTCTAGGGTTTAGCCTCTTTGATCTCGTGGTAGATCTACTCTTGTACTACCCATATCATCAATATTAATCAAGCAGGAGTAGGGTTTACCTCCATCGAGAGGGCCCGAACCTGGGTAAAAACATTGTGTCCCTTGTCTCCTGTTACCATCCGCCTAGATGCACAGTTCGGGACCCCCTACCCGAGATCCGTCGGTTTTGACACCGACAGTCACCAAAGGGAACTTCTGCTCCCATTACACACTGGTGAGAACATGATCCAACTTCTCATATGTTGGATTTGGCAATGTGTTGGCCCAAGTGAATTTTCTCCAGAAAGCTCGATCTCCCTGAGATCCATGCTTTCAATGATTGTGTTAAACATAAACGACCATCTGCCATCAAAGTTATCATTATTCTTTTCGTCATGTCACCTTATAATGTTAAAATCACCTCCAACCAGTATTGGGAGCCATTCATCTCCGCAAATACGAACTAGGTCAACCAGAAAATCTGGTTTTAGCTCAGGCTGCGCGGCTCCATACACCGCCACCAGTGCCCATTGGAAACCATCAACCTTTGATCTGACTTGAAACTTAACCGCAAATTCTCCCGTAACAACATTCTGAACCTCCAACGTTTCACACTCCACCCCAAGTAAAATCCCACCGAATCTTCCTCTTGCGGGTAATCAATGCCAATCAAAATCAACTCCTCCCAATAAGGTGCCAAGAAACTGAGAGGTAAAATTATCTCTACCAATTTCAGAGAGGGCAATGAAATTTAACTTGTGTTCTATAGATGCATCCGCCAGAAACCTTCTTTTAGCCAAGTCAGTCAGGCCTCTGCTATTCCAAAAGATTCCTTTCATATCTCATCATGAATTTTTTAGCAGACTAGATCCTAGCACTTTTGTGCACAGCCGAGGCCAGATAAATCTTCCGGTTCCACTTGCGCTTAGGCTTGTTTTGCTCATCAACTCGGTCCATACAACCGAGCTTAGTGAACTTACATGCCTCTGGATCGACGTGAGTTGAACCCCTAGGAGAAACAAAACTCTCGTCCTCCTCTGTCTCGGCAGGTGAGGGCGCAAGATCGTGACAAAAACTATCAAGAACCCTAACACCCAATGCATCTATTTCCGATTCATTTAATTGTTTAACAACCGCTAAGTTCTGAATCATCTCTATAGCTCGCTCCGCCTCAAGATCAAGTATGTCATTAACAGATTTAGCAATTTCTTTTCCATTACTACCTAGTGAAACTCCCAACTCATTTGCATTATTCATAATCTCGTCCTCGGAAAAATGCAAAATGGAATTGGAAGTATCGACTAACATACCTGTAGTGACTTCAATGTCACGAAGCTTGGCCACCCGCATGGCGCGCCCCAGCTGCAGATCATCAATGTCAGGCTGATCATGGAGACGGCTACTCATCCATCGACCCTCAGACATGGGATCCGGGATCCCTCCGAAGGCGACGATCTCGTCCCACGTAGGCCCACTCGGGGTAAGGCCTCCTGCCCGGCCCCCAACTGGACCTAAACTCGACCGAGCTAGTCGGGCTATGGCCGCCTGCCATCAGCCCTACCGGAGAAGCCGCACCCGCCTCCACGGGCGTGGGTGCCGAAGACCCCCTCGGGGTCAAGCGCAGGCTGCAACCGGGAATCCTCGACCGATGCACACCCACGTCAGATGAAAGGCCTCCAGGCGAGGCCACCCTCCTCGCCAAAGACCTCCACACCGATGTCTCCTCGGGGGCGGGCACCGACATAGGGCTACGCGGGGTGGTGGGGCTGGACACCCGAGTCGGTATGTGTGCAGTCAGAAGTAACCTATCACCAGACATCAGCGGCGGTAGCTCATGTTCTACCGGACCATCTATCTCAACTCTGTTACTCCATAGACGACTAGGAGCCGAAGATGCCCCAAAGGAACCAAAGCGTAATGTGTTCACCAGTGTCATAGATGAATCAGTCCCCCTAGCCGACTTCTCTACGTTATCAGACTGCGAAGCGGGCCCCTTGGCCGCCTCCCGAGGTGTATGGTCTGCACCCATATCCTGATTCCCCGGTGCCCCATCCCCCTTAGTCGTGTCCATGTCCTATTCCCCATCAACCTCTTGGAACATAGATGTATCCTCAAGCTCAATATCTAGGTCATACATGATCCCGGCATGAGTCCACTTGACCACATCTGGCACGAACTCGATATTAGTCACACTGACACATAATCTCACTACACCATGTGCACGGGTGAAAGGCATGTCAACCTGCTCAGTCTTGCCAATAAGAGATCCCAAACTCCATGTGACCAGGAAATTATTCAGAGGCTTAGGAGGTGCACCTAAGAAACGGACCCATATCTGATATAAAGGTGTTCCCTGTGGCTCCTTTTGTTTCCACTCATCGAACTCCATGATGATGCTAGTACTCGACACTCTACACATACCGAATTTTAGAATATGGTGCCGATCCTCTCTAGTGGGAAACTCCACCATGTAAGTCTGCTCCTCGAGCCTCATAAGGTTCCACTGAAATCTGCCTAGTGCAAGCTCTCTCTGATGTTGCACAATCTGTGCCTCAGACAGGACTCCTTTGTCACCCTCACAATACCGGGAAAAGAACTGTCCGGGGGCTACGTGGTCTGGCCTACATCTGGAGATTCGAAAAACATCAACTCTTGACAACATACTCCATAGATATTAACCACCAGCTTTGGTCCCAGAAGAAGCGGACACTCTCCAGATGTATGCTTTGGCTTAAGACAATTATCACACAGGTCCGAGGTACACTCAGCAGAAAAATGTCCAGGTTCACCACACCGGTAACAAGGCACTTTTTCTTTCTTACGCGCCAATTTGGACGCTCATTCACCCTCGGACTTCTCAGACCCCTTGTCTTCATTAGCATCCCGAGGTTTAGACACCACATGTTTAACCTCGGGAGCAGTCACATTCGCCAAAGCTCGGACCGTGTCCAGCGCAGCCCCTGACAAAGCCGACACCTAAGGAGCAGCCGCTCGCTCAATCACCATCTCGGGCGCCACCATAAGTGGTGCGGCCACCGTGGGTGTGGCATCGGACGGCGTCGCCGGACGCCCCCTCGACGAAGTTACCGGACGGTCCTTGGAAAGCTCGACCGTTCCCACCGTAACCGACCCAAGCATAGCCGCGGCCACTGCTGGTAGACGACGATCCCCGATGATGGTCGGTTCCATAAGCATCATATCCGTCATCCTCCCACTACCGGCGAGGAGGATTCTGGTATCCATCATTTTTGCCGTACTGAGGTCTTCCGAAACCATCATCTTGGCCCTACCCGCCTCCCTGCCATCGCGGTTCCTTGACGGGCCGACCCCCTGCCCTGCAGCCGTGCTTGGGTGTGTGGAAACACTTAAGAAAGCCTTAACTTCTGCACCTATTGTTCACCGACCTGATTGGAACTTGCCTTTTGAAATTATGTGTGATGCTAGTGATTATGATGTTGGTGTTGTCCTAGGACAAAGAGTTGATAAGAAATTAAATGTTATACATTATGCTAGCAAAACTCTAGACAGTGCACAAAGAAATTATGCCACTACTAAAAAATAATTTTTAGCAGTTGTGTTTGCTTGTGATAAATTCATCTCTTCCATTGTTGATTCCAAAGTAATTGTTCACACTGATCATGTTGCTATTAAATATCTTATGGTAAAAAAGATTCTAAACCTAGACTCATTAGGTGGGTTCTCTTGCTACAAGTATTTGACTTACATATCACTGATAGGAAAGAAGTTGATAACCCTGTAGCTGATAACTTGTCTAGGTTAGAAAATATTCTTGATGATCCACTACCTATTGATGATAGTTTTCCTGATGAACAACTAGCTGTGATAAATGCTTCTCATAACACTCCTTGGTATGCTGACTATGCTAATTATATCGTTGCTAAATTTATACCACCTAGTTTCACATACCAACAAAAGAAAAAAAATCTTCTATGACTTAAGGCATTACTTTTGGGATGACCCACATCTTTATAAAGAGGGAGTAGATGGAATTATTAGATGCCGAAGCCTACAGAGGACATCATGTAGGAGATAGAACTGCTCATTAGGTATTACAATCTGATTTTTATTGGCCTACTCTTTTCAAGGATGCCCCTAAGTTTGTCTTGTCCTGTGATGAATGCCAAAGAATAGGTAATATCGGTAAGCGTCAGGAATTGTCACTTGTTGTTGAACCTTTTGATGTTTGGGGCCTTGATTATATGGGACCTTTTCCTTCCTCTAACGGGTATGCACATATTTTGGTTGCTCTTGATTATGTCACGATTTCTAAATCACTGTATATGTTTCTCTTTGTGGGCGCGTACAAATATGTTCATACATGCAGTAGCCACGTATCACATACACCATTACCATTCAGCCCCACTCCGGTTATTGAATGGTAATTAAGGATCTCCACCGTGGAAGCGGCTAACGCGGTCACCATTTATCCCCTATTGCAACAATTCAGAATGAAGGGAGACATGCCCTTTCACTAACCTACCTCTGCAACGATCTTTACGCAAACAACAATAACCTTCCATCCAAAAGAGGCACATGTTCGATGGTTGAATTCACCAATCATGAAGAAGATTATTAAAATAAACATATAAGTATGATGTCAGATGGTAATATCAAACGATCATAAATATGCTAGGGTTCCTCCATATCCCCGAGAACTAGGGAAACTACTCGCACATCGAGGGTACAAACATCACTGGATGAATGAACATGGTGACAACGTAAAAGTAATAAAAAGGTGAATGCACGCCAGCTAATGTATTACAAATAGATGGAGATGGGTGATGATGATGCCCTCTTGATGTGTTGTAGCGGCGGTCGAGTCCTTGGGTTGATTCCCCACTCCCCTCAAAATCCTTCCGGAGGCTAGGGTTCTTTGTTCTGATGTGTTTCTCTATGCGTTCTTCCTCTCCTCCCTGTTCTGATTGCACGGGGGCGAAGTAGTCGAAGGAGGCAACGACGCTTCGTAAACCGGACCACTTTTGTATTTGGCTTTGGAGCCTCCTGCATGAGCTGCTTCTTCTCCCTCGTGTTTAACCTTTTTATGGTAGAGTTCTATCACATTCATTAACATGATATATCACCATAAATTGGCCTTCTTTCCTTAAACTCCAAACAATTCTCGTGCATGGCATTATGGTGAAAGCACATAGAAAGATGTGTGTGAACGCGGTAAAAACAAAGAATCCTAAACTACATAACAAAATAAAAGGTGAAAATTATCACGAAAATTAGACTCATCGTGTTTTCACCCCTGAAAGATTGAGCTTGGCCAGGTAAGGATTACTGGGGTGAATGGGTGTGAGGTGAAGCTCTAATATTTTTTTGATGATTTTACAAACAAAAGAAATGGCCAAATTATCAAACCCTAGAAATGACAATATGGTGTTTGATCTGATTTTGAGCAAGATGGTATACATGTCAATGGAGTGAAATTCACATGAAGCTGTTCAAAATGATCAAAATTAGACTTGGGTAATGTTAGACCAATACGACATTTTTTCCTATTTAAATGTCATTTCTGGCCTTTTCAAAAAGATAACAAATAAAATACTTAAATAGCTTACCACCTAACATTTTGAAGGGAATAGTGGTCTTATATATAATATACCTCATAAATGATTTCTAATAATTTTTTGTTTTTTGGAAAAGCAAATACTTCTAGCTCAAACCTTTATTCTGTGGTTTTGAAAGATAAAATGATTTTAATTTGCTTGTGGTCAAAATATTTTTTTATAAAAAAGTTTCAAGGTTTAATTACATGGTATGATCATTGGGAGGAGTTTGGGGCACATGAATTGAATAGAATAACTATAGAGATTTATTTGAATTAAGAGTAGTCATAGTACAAGCAAAAACTGTGAAACCCAATAAGAGGCAAATCACCACAAAAGTTCTTGTTTGATCTAAATCTGATTTTATTAACTTAAGTGATGTGATGCAAAACACAATGTGTGACAATATGAAGGCAGGTGGACTAGTTTTGAAGCACCCTCGAAAAATACATGCCGATCGAGCGCGGGATAGCGACTCTGCTATTCTGGCTTTGATGACTACAATCACCGTAGCCTACGACGACTCCTCTTTTTCGATACACTTTTATTATCTCAAAATATAGTATCAAATGGATACAAATCATGATAAGTGATACCTAATCTCTGTATAACTAAGATGTACACAATAAAAAAACCTGTCTGACAAAGTATGTAAAAACGGCAATTCGGCAGCAATAAAGCCATATGAGACCAAACTATGTCTATGCCGACGAAGCAGCTGGACCGATCCGGAGATTATGCTGCCACCCATGTTGGATAAAAACCTCGTTGGCCACCTGCTCCAACCGCATACACACCACCTTGAACAACAATTGATACTCCGTTCGATGCAGTGTAGACCACATACGAAGCCAATGCGTACAATGGTAGGTAACATGCATTGGAGAGGAGATTTTGCCATTAAAAACACAATCATTTGTACATAGCCAAAGCGACCGTAGTAAAACAGATGCTTCCATCCAAATTAGCATACTAATTTTATTTGTTATTCTGTCAAGCCAGTAACTATATATATTGGTAGCACTTGTCCACAGCTACAATGAACACTATTTGAACGACGGATCATGTAGAACACGTAAACTTATATTACAAGAAGAGATGTTTGATTGTGTTGTTCTTGAGTACAAAAGTTACACTTATTGCTTCCTTCCAGTTGCGTCTAGCACTTAATCTTCTCACTGCACCAATGGCTAAGCTTAAGGCCTGTTTGGTTTCAATAAATCACTTGACTTATAAGTCAGGTGACTTAAAACCAGTGACTTACAAGTCATGCATGTTTGGTTGTCACCTGACTTATAAGTCAACTGAGCACATATTCCCACCTTGTTCTTTTATGTAAAGGTGGTGGGACCCATGCAAAAAGGGGTGACTTATAAGTTTTAAGTTGGGGTGAAGCAACTTATGCCTTATAAATTGGGGTGACTTATAAGTTAGGTCTGTTCAGCAAAATAAGTCATTTTTTGCACTTTTTGACTTATAAATTGATGACTTATTTGGAACCAAACAGGGCCTTAGGTTATCTTTTGTGACTATGACATAATTTAAGCGAAGTTTGATTTTCCAAAGTAAAGTTTGAATAATCTATCAGGTCCAATTGCCAGCCAACTACCTGTACAGTGACCTGACTGAAGATACCAGAATAAATCCAATCTACTTCTGCTGCGTGCACTGAACGTTGCAAAGCCAACCCACCGGACAGTGTTCCTCAACTGAACGCAGTGCCTTTGTACAGCTTCACGGTACTGTATGTCTTAAAGCCTAACAACCAGTTTCTCACGGCAATATGGTTGACGGAGAAATCCACACCGTTGGAGCATCGGGCGTTGCAAACCTGACTTGTACGCCCGGACGGACGGCCCGATCACTGGCCGGTCATGAATTTTTGCTTTAGTTGGACGTCTTAAATAGGTCTCAAACTCTCGGGTTAACCGATACTTTCATGTCCAGCCCAAATATGAGACGAGTATGGGACGCCCGGGTGTGCGCTGGCGCGTCCATCACGTCGTCTTCAACAGCTCGACCCCATCGCAAATTGCACGAAATCCATCAAATCGACCTACCAGATCCATTTGCTCTCTCCTCTCTTCTTCCTCTTCATCGACGTCCATCTTGCCGCTCCGCCGCCGCGCGTGCCCCGCAACCGTTCCTAGCCTCTGTGCCGCAACCTCCGGCAAAGCAGTCCTCTCTCCCGTCCTAGCCGTCGGCGACGTCGTCGCCGACCCGAATGCCATTACGGTACATTCGGTAACTCTCTAGCTCCGCCTTGCACTCTATGTGTTTGATACATTGTCTGACCGGAATTTTTATGATTTTCTAGGGAAAACGATGAATTCCAATACTTCGTCGGACGAGGAGTATGGACTGACGGAGCTTGATCAAATGATCCAAAATGAGTTCTTTGATTCCTGAGATTCAAACAAAGAAGTGGACATGATCATGCTCATGAGCATGCAAGAGGAAATGGACCGGCAGGTGGAACATATTCTAAACTTCAAAGGCTCAATCATAGGGAGAAGAGTGATCAATTTGGATAGGGTGTTTGGAGCACGGCTATTGTAGAAGGAATACTTTTCTCCGAACCCAACTTTTCTGGATGATCCATGGCTTGGTCGCCGTTTCCGCATGCGGAAACCATTGTTCTTGCACATTATAGAGGGAGCGCATGCGGAAACAACATGGGATACTATCTTGCCGACGACATCTATCTTCAGTGGGCGGCGTTTGTGAAGATCATATGCGAACCACGGAACGACAAACAAAGCCACTTTGCAACAATGCAGGAAGCACCTAGGAAGAATGTGGAGAGGGCATTTGGAGTGCTTCAAGCTCGTTGAGGAATTATTCGTGGAGCTGCAATGATGTGGGAATCATAAACTTTGCCTTAGCTCATGACGTGTTGTGTTATTTTGCACAATATGATTGTCAAGGATGATGGTCATCGTGTAGCTCAAACCAATGATTTTGAAGCACCTCAAGAACAAGTTTAAATTCCAGAAGATCAAGATGCAGCTCAGCTTATGAACTTTTTGCAGATGCATCAAAATTTTCGAGATCATCAGGTGCACGTGCAACTACTCGATGATCTTATGAATAATACGTGGATCCACAATGAAAACCAAAAAGCTAATGTTTGAGTTGTGCACTTAAATAAATTTTATGTAACAAGATCTATATATTTTCAGTACCAATATCCGTTATTTACGTACAACATTGACGTTTATGATTGACGTGCATGGATTTGCATGGATTTAGGAGTCCGGATTGTGGAAATATGAGCAATTTACCAAATGATTTTATTAACAGAAATACTAGATAAAGCATGACTAATATAGAAGAGATAAAACAAGTCATGCGTTCTGACAGAGAGAAGGTAAATAGCTTCTGCATATATGAACCATAGCCTATCATATCTAAAACAGACAGTATAGAAAGTAGCATATATGAAGTAGAACCTAACAGGTGTAGGACAGGGACTAGAACAAGGAACTGCGGCAGAACTTTTAACAGGAAAGACAAGAACACGTACGGGACAGCAGCAGCAGAAGCGCTGGACTTGGGGTCGGTGTCCTCGCCTGCCATGTCGTCGAGGAGGTCGTGGACGTCGGGGAAGAAGTCGTCGTCGGGGAAGTAGTCGTCGGCGACCGGATCGTCCGTGATGAAGCAGCCAGTAGTCGCGCTGAGTGCTCCCCAAAAACCTTATCACCCTTCTCCCATACAGGACTCAAAAGGTGCGGTTTCGGAGGCCTACTGTCCCGACTTGCGGTGCACGCCGCAAACCGGGATGGGGAAGATCGTAGCAGCAGCGCAGTGCTCAGGAACTTTGTGGCGAGAGGAAGGGGATCTTCTGGTGTGTCTCTCTAGAGAGGAGCGACCTCTCTTATATAGGCACAGGAGAAGGACGCGAAGAGGCTGCGGCGGGAGGTGAAGCAACGAAGGGAGACGAAGCGAACAGGCAGCGGCCGAAGAGACGCGCCGTTCGAAACGTTTCAACTCCCACGTGACCTTTCGTACACCCATCGTGCGTGGCAAAAATTTAGACATCAGCTCGGCTCATTCCCGCAACCCGCAACCCGCGTCGCGTCGCGTCGCGGCGCGTCGTGACGAGGCGAGGCGAGGCGTGGCGAGGCGGGCGGCGGAGGAGGAGCGCGCGTGGATGTCCCTCTTATTCTTATGCTCATACATGTGGGGAAAGAACCTCCCTTATAAAGAGGTCCAACTCCCTCTAAACTAGCAATGTGGGACTAAACTTTTGTTCCACCTCTTGCCTTGCACAAAAGGGCTGCGTGGGCCTCTAGAATTTATTAGGAATTTCTGAAACTGCTATTGGGCTAGGCCCAAAATAGACAAAATTCCAGCAATCCCCCACCAGATCCCAGAGGCACACAAAAATTTGCCTTTGATTTCAAAACACTGTTTTATATACCGGTACTGCAGTGGAGACTGTTAAGTTGAATTTCCACCTAGAACTCTATGCTACACTAGTAAGCAACTTGAACAGTGGACTGGGCCTTGAATTGCAAGTTTTCTGCGAATCTAGCTTCACATAAAGCCTTGACCGATACGTGGCTACCGTGGGTCTTCCCTGCGGGTGGAGCTTATGCGTCATACTCAGTGACCTTTCATGAGTTTACTAGAGAGAACCCTACTCTCATAGATTGCGACGTTTGACAAACAAACTCATATAGGTGTGTTCTTCAAAAGATGTTCTGCAGGATAACATCTCTGCTTAAATAAGCCACTTAGAACACATTAAGATATACATCAACCTGCCATGCAGATAAGGAGAGTATTGCATCTTCATGGAGTGGTATTGTGAATAGTAAGGATACTCTCCTCTCAGTTGACCAACGGCTTGTCTTTCACATCTAATTCACGGGATCTCCGATCACAAAGAATAGGTTACCACTGTGAACAACTCATATTGTGGGTCTCATACCCATCTCCCTCGATGCATTATCTATCACATTACGTGATAGACCCTTAGTAAAAGGATCTGCCAGATTTTTAGACGTTTGGATATAATCCAATGCAATAACTCCGGAGTTTTTCATTTTTCTGACAGACTTTAACCTTCTCTGAACGTGTCTTGATGACTCCATGTTATCCTTTGAGCTGCTCACTTTCGTGATCACAGTTTGATTGTCGCAGTTCATAAGGATACCCGATACAGGTTTCTCAACAACCGGTAAGTCATTCAAGAGCCGACGAAGCCAATCTGCTTCGACCGTAGCTGTATCTAGTGCTGTGAGTTCTGCTTCCATTGTTGACCTCGTTAAGATGGTCTGCTTGCAAGACTTCCAAGAAACAGCGCCACCTCCATGAGTGAATACATAACCGCTCGTGGCCTTTATCTCATCAGCATCTGAGATCCAGTTTGAGTCACTATACCCTTCAAGCACCTTTGGATGCCCGGTGTAGTGAATTCCATAATTTGCAGTGCCTTTCAAATAATGCAAAACTCTTTCTAGAGCTTTCCAATGCACATCTCCTGGTTTTGAAACAAACTGACTCAGTTTGCTAACAGCAAAAGAGATGTCAAGTCTTGTAGCACTGGCTAAGTACATAAGCGAGCCAATAATCTGAGAATACTTCAATTGGTCTCTAGCAATTCTTCGACTCTTTCGAAGCAACACACTAGCATCATATGGTGTTGGAGAGGGCTTGCAGTCACTATAGCCAAAGCGACTCAAGATCTTTTCCACATAGTGAGATTGAAGCAATGTAATCCCACCATCATCGTCTCTCAACAACTTGATGTTCAGAATGACATCAGCCACTCCTAAATCCTTCATCTCAAAACAACGAGATAGGAAATCCTTGACCTCCTTAATAACATTCAGATTGGTTCCGAAAATCAGTATGTCATCAACATACAAGCACAGGATAACTCCCTTGCCCCCATCATGGCGATAGTACACACATTTGTCAGCTTCGTTCACAATAAAGCCTCCAGCTGTTAAAGTTCTTTCAAACTTCTCATTCCACTGTTTGGGTGCTTGCTTAAGTCCGTACAAAGACTTCAGCAACTTGCACACTTTCCCTTTCTGACCATCTAGTACAAACCCATCTGATTGTTCCATATAAATTTCCTCGTCCAACTCTTCATTTAGGAAAGCAGTCTTAACATCCATTTGATGAACGAGAAGACCATGTGAGGCAGCTAGTGAAAGTAGAACTCGAATAGTGGTCAGTCGAGCCACAGGTGAGTAAGTATCAAAGAAGTCTTCACCTTCCTTTTGGGTATAACCCTTAGCCACGAGCCGAGCCTTGTACTTTTCAATAGTACCATCAAGCCTAAGCTTCTTCTTGAATACCCATTTGCATCTTATAGGTTTGCACCCATAAGGACGATCAGTTATCTCCCAGGTTTCATTCGCCAAGATGGAATCCATCTCGCTACGAACCGCTTCCTTCCAGTAGTCAGCATCTTCAGATGCATAGGCCTCTAAAATAGAGCTGGGAGTGTCATCTATGAGATACACAAGAAAATCATCACCAAAGGACTTTGCAGTCCTCTGTCTCTTGCTCCCGGTAGGAACTTCATTGTTCTCCTTCACAGGACATTCGAAGTGTTCCATCGAAATGGTAGGTTCGGTAATTGTAACTGGTTCCTAATTCGATGAACTAGGCATCTCCTGATTAGATGAGGTAGCCATATCCTTCATGGGAAAGATATCTTCAAAGAAAGTCGCATCATTCAACTCCATGATCGTACCGACATGCATGTCAGGTACCTCAGATTTTACAACCAAGAATCTATAGCCAATGCTATGAAAAGCATATCCCAGGAAAACACAATCCACAGTCTTTGGTCCAAGCTTCCGCTTCTTTGAAATTGGAGCATTGACTTTCGCCAAACAACCCCATGTTCGCAGATAAGAGAGTTCTAATCTTTTCTTCTCCCATTCCTCGAATGGAGTTATCTCTTTGTTCTTTGTGAGGACTCGGTTCAGGACATGACATGCTGTCAATATCGCCTCCCCCCACCATGCCTCGGAGAGACCCGATGTATCTAACATGGCGTTAACCAAATCAGTTAGAGTACGGTTCTTTGTTTCGGCCACCCCATTTGACTGAGGTGAGTAGGGAGGAGTCCTCTCATGGATTATACCATGTTCCGCACAAAAAGCATCAAACTCATTGGAAAAATACTCTCCACCACGGTCGGACCTAAGCCTCTTGATTTTTCGATCAAGTTGGTTTTCCACTTCAGCTTTGTAGATCTTGAAAAAGTTCAAAGCCTCATCCTTAGATTTCAGAAAATACACATGGCAGTATCTAGTGGAGTCATCAATTAACTTCATGAAATATTTCTTTCCATCTTTTGTCAAGACACCATTCATTTCACATAGATCTGAATGTATGAGCTCTAGTGTGCAAGATTTCTTATTTCCGCAGTCGTTTGAGACTTACGAGGTTGCTTAGCTTGCACACACACTTGACACTTAGATCCCTTGACGGTGGTGAAACTAGGGATTAAGTTCAACTTCGCTAGTCGCGACATGCAACCCAAGTTAACATGACAAAGACGTGAATGCCACACATTGGATTCACTATTGTTGCAAATATGATTAACAACTTTATTGCAAACGTCTGATAAGGATAAACGAAACAAGCCTCCTGACTCATAGCCTTTACCAACAAAGGTTCCATACTTGGATATTACAAATTTATTTGACTCAAAGACAAGCTTGTAGCCATCTCTACACAGAAGAGATCCGCTAACAAGATTTTTATTGACGGAGGGGACATAATGCACGTTCTTCAGCCGCACGATCTTCCCCGAAGTAAACTTCAGATCGACCGTGCCAACACCACGAACAGAAGCACTTGAACCGTTGCCCATCAGCACGGTTGAAGTCCCTGTGGTCTGATAAGACGAAAACATGAAAATATCACCGCATACATGCACATTAGCACCCGTGTCAATCAACCAGTCAGGAGAATGACATACTGAAAGAATAGTGGGAAATATACCATACCCAGCATCCTTCATGTCAGTGTCTCCAATGACAACATTAGCGGTCTTGCCGCCTTTCCCAGGATTACGCTTGTCATAGCGATTAGGGCAACTAGGAGCCTAATGATCAGGATCCCCACACACATGACAAGCACGTTTCTTCTTGCCATTCTTCTTCTTGAAGTTCGTGTGTTGCACAGCCTTATTCTTCCCATCAAACTTTGCTTTACCATCAAACTTGCCCTTGTTCTTGAACTTGTGGGGCTGAAAGTTCTGCTTCTGTACCACATTGGCACTAGATCCTCCCTCAATACCTCGAGCACGTGTGTCCTTTGCTCTCGCCTTTTCTTCCACATCAAGAGTGCCAATGAGATCCGGAACGGAAAACTCCTGCCTATTATGCTTCAGTAAGGTAGCAAAGTTCCTCCACGAAGGAGGAAGCTTAGTGATGATACCTCCGGCAACAAACTTGTCCGGTAACATACAACTGAAGTGCTCAAGTTCTCTAGCAAATGACTGTATCTCATGAGCTTGCTCAACCACGGAGCGCTCTTCAGTCATCCTGTAATCATAGAATTTCTCCATGATGTACAGCTCAGTGCCAGCATCCGAGACCCCAAACTTGGCCTCGAGTGCATCCCATATATCTTTTCCATTATCAATTGATGCATAAGCATCAACTATGTTCTCACCAAGAACACTCAAGAGAGCAGGCTTAAACAGAGTATCCTTTTTTGAAAGGCTTGTGCCTGTTGAGCATCAAGCTCCCCTTCAGGTTTGCCAAGAGTGGCGTCATAGCAACTCATGGTTTGAAACCATAAGACTGCTCTCACGCGCCACCTCTTATAATAGATACCCTCAAACATAGGAGGTCTCATGGAAGCAGCAAAACCACTTGGAGGTCTCATGGAAGCCGTTCGAATTCAGTGTCCACTACAGAAAAATGTTTCAACTCCCACGTGACCTTTCGTATACCCGTCATGCGTGGCAAAAATTTAGACATCGGCTCGGCTCATTCCCGCAACCCGCGGCGCGGGCGAGGCGGGCGGCGGAGGAGGAGCGCATGTGGATGTCCCTCTTGTTCTCATGCTCATACATGTGGGGAAAGAACCTACCTTATAAAGAGGTTCAACTCCCTCTAAACTAGCAATGTGGGACTAAACTTTTGTTCCACCTCTTGCATTGCACAAATGGGCTGCGTGGGCCTTTAGGATTTATTAGGAATTTCTGAAACTGCTATTGGGCTAGGCCCAAAATAGACAAAATTCCAGCACAAATTTGAAATATATGACTATGAAGAGCTAACAAGCGTTGTCCGTGGACTCGCCTGCGGGCATATAAGAGACCGGATTTGTCACGTCCGATTGTAGATGCTCTGGAATGAGACTAAATGGAGTCACCAGTCCAAGCATCCCTTGCCATGTCCGACCGATTGTAGCTGCTCTGGAATGAGTCTAAATGGAGTCATCAGTCGAAGCATCCTCTGCCATGTCCGATTGTAGCTGCTCTGGAATGAGACTAAATGGAGTCACCAGTCCAAGCATCCTCCCAGACTTCGACTATTTCCGACGACCATTCTCCTATCCAGCAGATTTCGGTATTTGAGAAACACCCAAGATTCTCTTCGTGACCAACTCCTGGCAAACCCTAACCCCGAGTCAGATTCCAGTCTCCCTCCACCACAATAACTGAATTTGAATTCGTCCAGAGCGTTTGAGGCTAGTACCTTAATTCATGATGATTGATTGCTACCGGCTGGCAAGAGGAAGGACCAGTGCTTCCATCTCTTACGTCAGGCCCATGACGTAGGACGTGTGGACGTAAGTCTAGACCTGTCCGACCAACAGTCTGGGCCTGGTCCGTACCATCGATACAGTAGTTTGTACCTAGGTTCAATGGAGTTGGACGAACTGGACGTGAGTCTTAACGCCCAAGGTTGACCCAAGACTTGAGCGTCAATGAATTCTTGCCTACTGCTGGTCCGGTCAGTACTTGCTCCTGTCGAGACTTATTACAACCAGAAGTCGGGAAGATGAAGATCCTACCACTTACTTACATGAGATGACAGAGTGAACTGCGCACTAATATGGATCGGTCCCTAATTAATTTGAGGAAATTTTCCGCAAGTAAAAGTTTATTACAGGACGAAATGAGTAGGACGGGCGTATTGGGTGTGGTGTTCAGCTCGCTCGACGTTGACACGCTGCTTTTGCTCTGTGTGGATTTGGGTCGCTCTCCCTCAACTGGCCGCAAATAAATTTATTCATTCATGTACCCATCTGCTGGTGAATGTACACATGATGTTTCCGACATGAAAATGGCTTGTGTGATACAAGTCCATGTGCATCACGCAAGAGGATTTACATACTCCCTCTCTAAATTAGATAACTACTTTTAGTTATCTAAACGCTGTTATATTAATTTACAGAGGGAGTAACTCGGTAGCGGTGTGAGCATTATCTAGTAGCTGATCATATTATCATCCAGTGCAACGATATTCGGGGGCACGATGCGTATGGCCGCATGATCGCGTCAATATTAAAATAGTGCTTTTATGATTGGAGCTTAATTACGGCATGCATGCAGCTTCTGATACAACTTTTAAATGAGAGTGCATATGCCCCATCCATCCCACCTTTTATGTTTTTTTCTTTTGACTTGTAAATTCGAATTTATTATATCTTTTGAATCAAAAATTCAATTTATATCTCATTTGCATATGTGTGTTCCTTGTGATGAGGGCTTTGGAGCATACACACTTCTAAGTATGTTTTGACAAGTTTTAAACACTTCAGCAAGTATCAACTACTAAAACTTGCTAGAGCGAATAATAATTATTTCAACAAGTTTCAGTGACTAGAACTTAAACCTAAGCCCTAAATCCCTAAAAGCAAATGAAACTCGGTAACTTGGTGAAGCTTTGTAAAACTTAATATTATGACTATCAAGTTCTACATGTATTCAATATTGATCTTATTTGAAAGTACTTGTTGCAACGAATACGAATATGCAATGAAACTTAATTTGAACTTTCGGTTCAAAAGATACAATAGATTCAACTTTTAAGATGAAATAAAAAAAGTATGGGAGATGGGGTAGGTGCCCCATGCAACTCTGCCAAAAGATGACATGCATGGACTCACTGAAATGATTAAGGGCTAATGGTATAAAAGAAGGGAGAATATCACATGAAAACCAACATTTAAATAAAACTTCGTGTAAACCACATTTGAAAGTTTTGATCAATCTAGAAAAATTACTGGATGTTAATAGGGTGATGTTGTATTTCCATACGGAAGTCCAAGTTGAAAGACATCACAAGATGTGATCTATGCGAGAAAAAAAACAAATTCAGCAATGAATAGTGATGTTACTTTCGGAACTATTCAACGATGATTTTGTTATTTTCATAACTCACATCTCGTAACGTGTTTGAATTTCAAATTTCACGTGGCAATAGAACATCACCCTTTAACATCACACATTGTGTTTAGATTTTTGGGAAACTTCAAACATCATTTCCGCATGGTTTTCATCGACATTTTTCGAATGTTAGTGGTTGCATGCATGCGTGCTCCTATGAACTTCCGACAATGTTCGATTATGTATAGCTTGTCAAGTTACAAAAACATCCCCAATTATATATCCACACTTGCATGATACAAAAAATAGGGCCATCTATGTATCAGTTACTCGAAAAAAAATGCTAGTCGGCTTTTTCAGCCGTTAGATTAAAATGCAATTGCTGCTCCTTCTTCCTCCTTTCGGCCTTCTTCCTTCCTCTTCCCGATCTTTTTCAAGTCTTCCTCTACCCTCTCCTCCACCGATGACAACTGGTCCTATCACTGATGATGTCCTGCCAAACCCTTGTTGACACATTGTTGTCGCGTTTAAGGAAGGGCCTTTTTCACCGTGACTTCCGGTCAGAGTAGGCAACCTCGAGCTTGGCCGCGATGTCCTTGTCTACGTCTCGGGCTCGGGCGCTATGTAATCCGAGCAACGATCAAAATGAAAAGGCCCCCTTTTCCACCCGTGACGGGGCGGCGCCCCTGCCTGAGCGATGTCCTAGCAACAAGCCCTCGGCCGATGATGCCCCGACCGATCGCATTGTCCAGCTCGTACGTTGTCTACTCCGAGCGGCGATGAATAGGACCCCCCCCCCCCACCGCCCTCCCCCTCTCTCCCTCTCCCTCTCCAAGCTTGCCCGCATCGTCCCCGTCTTCGACAAGACTCTAGCTAGCTCAGCCTCGGAGGTGCGCATCACATCGCCTTCTCTCATAGGGAATCGACTGGACATTTGTTTTCTTGATTGAATTGCCTAATGTTTATGCGGGAAAAATAATATCATGCGTATATTGGCGCGTGCATCACGTACATATGGGACAAGAAGAGCTAGCCCTATCATGCATATGCCCCCTTCCTCCCCGCCACGATTTTCGCTCGGGTTGTCCCCACACGCACACTGGGTTGGATCCTCTTCCTCGTCCCCATCAACACGGAAGGACCGCCACGTGGGTGTGTAAAGTCTGTGGGCCCACGTCTCTTGTTGACGTTCGGAGCACCGAGAGATCCTGATCCTCTCTATAAAGGAGCCTCCGCGACTTCCAGAGTCTGAAGCTACCGGAGCAAGCAACCAACACCTTTTCTTTCCACGTCTAGCTTGTCTAATCTGAGCAAGCTTAGCCAGCGTCATACACACACTTGTCTGCGTGCCGCACGTACCGTCGAGCTATCCGAACTGAAATGCAGAGGAGCAGAGGTTGTGCCCCGGGCGGTGAGCACGCCTGGGCAGCGGCTGACGGCGGGATGCAGCTGCAGCGCCGGGAGAGGGAGCTGGTGGCGCAGCTGCACGAGCTGCTGTACCCGTCCACGTCCCCGTCTCGGAGCGGCGCGTCCTCGTGTTCTGGTCTTGCGGCTGACTTGTGTTGGGAGCACGGCAGCTCACAGGTGAAGGCAACGGCGGCGTCGTGCGCCGGAGGCAAACGGCGCGGGGGGCGCAAGAGAGTCCGGGAGGATGAACGGCACGAGGAGGGGCAAGGACACCGCGGCGGTGCTGCGACTGCGACGAAGGCTACTACTCGTTGCAGGAGGAAGAAGCAAGGGGCGACGACGACGACGCTCGTCACGACGGTGCCGGATTTCGACGGCTACCAGTGGAGGAAGTACGGCCAGAAGCAAATCGAAGCGGCCAAGCACCCCAGGTAGTAGCCCTGCCGTACGTACTACTCTTTCTCATCTTCTTCTTCCACTCCGGCAGAGCTGGCCGCCGGGGTAGAGCGAGCCCCTGCCCCCCTGATGTTTTATTTTTGAACCCCCTGCTTCCTGATGTTAGTGTGGCGGTGGTAGCAATTCGAGAGATGGCGGCGGCGGATGGTGTGCTGGCTGCGATTGTAGAGAAGGGCCTCGTTAATAATGGTGGAGGCGGCATAAGATTTTAAGTTGGAAGGAGAGGGTGAGGATTAGGGTTGAAAGAGAAGGAAAATCACAACCATTTATTCTTATAACTAATGAAAGGCTGAAATGACTCATGACCCAATATTTCGCCCATGACAGGTCACCCTTCAATTTAACGACTAAGTATAGTACTCCATCGCATGCATGCATGCTTTAACCAAGAAGATTAAGTACTCAATGGTTTCGCTAAACTTAGAAATGCCGATTTAAGAATTTTTACACTCTATCAAAACGTGGAAAGCCATGCAAAGGAGCCAATCAACCAAACTAGCTAAAATATGCCATTTCCTGACCGCTCGCTGTCCGTATGGATACGTGCACCCATCTCCCGACAGTGATTCATCAGTTGGGACCCCCTTCATGTACCCGTGATACACGATGATACATCTGGCATCGATGGCATCATCATGCGTACGTCCAGCAAGAAGACGTATGATGCTTACGCATGCTCGGGTTAATTAATTAAATTGAAACTATAACAATGACTAAAGCTAAATCGCTCTTCCATCAATGGCAATTTGCAGGAATTACTACCGGTGCACCAACAGCACGAACCAGGGCTGCCCGGCCAAACGAACGGTGCAGCGCAACGACGATGACGGCAGCGACGATGGACGGCCGAAGTATACGGTGGTGTACATCTCGGAGCACAGCTGCAAGGCGACCGAGTCGGCGGCCGTGCCGGTGATCCTCGAGACCACCGTCCGCACCGACACCGCAGCAGCTCCAGACGTCGCCGTCGTTCCCGGTAGCAGCTCTGGAGCTATCAGTTCTGAGACTCAATCGCCGGCAAGCTCCTCGGATATCACATGGAGCAGCGGCGGCAGCGACGGCGGTGCCAATGTGCCGCCGAGAGAGCGCGACGATTACTCGCGTCTGTTCGCTATCGAGGATGACTGCTGGGGGTGGAACGCGTCGCCGCCGGCACCCGCTGCTGCTGCTGCGTTGCTCCAGAAGATGGACTTCGACGGGCCTATCAGGTCGCCGGTGCACGTCGCGGCAGCGGATGGAAGTTGGATTAACGACTTGTTCGTGAACGAACCACCATTTGTTCTCAACAGCTGCCATTTGTTTGGCCTCTAGATCTTTAGATCTTTGTAGATGTTCATTATTGTCTATCCTTTTTTTCTCTCTATTTAATCACTCCAAGTTGAATTTCCTATTTTTTGTTTTGATGCAGTGAAATAAAAAGGGACTTGTATAATGGTACACAACTTGTGCCTACATGCATCTATATCACAAGCCACCTTAACTAGGGTTCCGCCGCGCCACTTTCTATCTTACTAGAGCATAGACCTCACTGACGCCTGATGGCACCACCTCATCCTCGTGATCTCCTCTTGAGCAGAATGTTGCCACCATTTTCCGCTGCAACCCTAAGGAGCAAGGTCTCTACCCGCCTCGTGGTTCTTATTCCTGAGCCAGCAGATGGTAGGACTTCGATTTAACATGTTACTACGGTTACCGCTCCTCAACTTTGCCGCCGTTACTATATCAGTACTAATTTCTCAGTTTGTGATCTCATACACAGGAACAAAGTGTCCAAAGACTGGGATTTAAATCAAATACTAAAGAGAAACAACTAAAGACGGTGACCATCATCATCCCATGCATACGAGTGGAACTCGTATGAGCTCACAACAACGCGTTGGCCCAGTTCATCAGCACTGAGGCATGGCTCTAAAGGACCTTGACCTTCACTCTCGCAACCGCATACATATCCACCGAGGGCGTATAAATTCACACCTGGATCGAGACAGATCGACGGGTTGCCCCATCAAAGCATTGACTTAAACCCCAAGACTCTTGCTCGACAATCCAAGCTTTGAGAGTAGGTGTGGGAGCATGTCCTTGGGCAAGCCCGCTACCGTGTGGCTCAATCATGATTGGGCATATAAATACTTTTGATAATGGTGGTAACCGACAGGCACACAGATACTCAGGATTCACCGAAGCGCCGCATCCCATCGCTCAACAACCATTCCCTGCTCTAGTGAACTCTGACTTTGAGAACACATATCATACACAGGTTGCGATGACATGCGTAAACAGATTGAATATCACAACACAAACTCGGATTTAAGGATGCACATGACACATCTCTTATACAAAAGAAGGTAGATAAGTAAAAACTAACGGCTCGAAGGCTGGTCATAACATGACAGTGGATAAAAGAATAAACATGGGATGGTGACCCCACCATCCCACCCAAAAGTAACATGAGAAACGAGCTAGCACTAGTGCAGAATCGGGCAATTGCTCCGGTTCATAAGACCCTTTAGTGCCGGTTCTGGAAACCCCCCACTTAGTCCCGGCTCAACACGAACTGAGAGCAAAGGCCCACCACGTGGCATGAGCCTGCGTGTAACGTCCCAGACACACCCGCTGGTGGTCGTTACTCCTGGCGGGATCTAGACTGCCCCACAGATCAATACTAGTCTTTTCTGCGCATTTTGTCCTTACTCGTGCACATCTGGGAGCAACTTTCCGGTCGGTCACCCATCCTAAAATTACTCCAAGCTAAGCACACTTAACTTTGGAGTTCTGTCCGAATGGGCTTCCGAAAAGAAGGAATTCCTTATTGATATGAGTAGTCTATCATCCCTATCAAGCCATGCTATCACATACACCCTCACTCAGAGAAACCGACGTCTCGTCGGGCCACAAGAACGTTCCCTCTTGGCACATACGTCTGTGCTTCCAATCCGGCACATGTGACATGCCGCGTGCCACGGCGGGTCACAAACGTCAGGCACAACATGTCCGCGCACCTGTCCGCAAACATCTGTGTAACCGCGAGGGTCGGCTCTGATACCAACTTGTAATGCCCCAGACACACTCGCCGGTGGTCGTTACTCCTGGCGGGATCTAGACTGGCCTCATAGTTCAATACTAGTCTTTTCTGCGCACTTTATCCTCACTCGTGCGCACCCGGGAGCAACTTCCCAGTCGATCACCCATCATGAAATTACTCTAAGTTGAGCACGCTTAATTTTGGAGTTCTGTCCGAATGAGCTTTCGAAAAAGAAGGAATTCCTTATTGATATAAGTAGTCTAACATCCCTATTAAGCCAGACTATCACACCGCGCCGGGAGGCTGGGGGCCTTTAGTCCCGGTTGGTTACACGAACCGGGACTAAAAGTTTTAGGGGTGTAGGGGTTTTTGGTTTTAATTTTCCTTTTAATTTTGTGTTTTCCATTTAATTCTTTTTCATTTCAAATATATCTTACGCTACTACATAATGTACACGTTATGCATATATGTACATATATATATCGAATTTCTCATTGAACCGATCATATATATATATGATCTGCAAATTGTGTGTGTGTATATATATATATGTATATATATATTATACATGTGTTATATGTAAGGATAATGTACACATAATGTACATATATATATATATATATATTGAATTTCTCGTAGAACCGATCATATATGTATATATCGTTGAATTTCTGGCACGACCATCACATATAACACATGTATAATATATATATATATATATATATATATATATATATATATAGACACACACACACAATTTCTCCTACAATTTGCAGATCATTACATGGAGGCATTACAGCGGATAATGGTATTCTCCTTTGGGATCTATGACCTGGTCGAGCAAAAATTCCGCTATTTCCTCTTGAATTGCTCGTACGCGATTCTCTCATAGGAGCTTATCCCGCATCTCCTTTCATGTTTAAAGAAGGAGATCAATATGCATGTATTAGTTGTGTGTATATATATTAGATAATGATGTAAAATTGTGAATAGTGTTCTCGCAAACGTACGCATTGCTCTCTATCAGTTCTGCTCCTTTCGGACGTTATCATGCGAATGTTCTCGCAAACATAGTATGCAGATAAATAAGTCCTCGGCGTCTGCTTCAGGGCCTTTACGAGAATAGAATTCAATCAGATAATAATTAATCAAGCATGATAATGGTATTGAAACTAGAATTAAAGAGATGCACGGACATAGCTAGCTAGTACTACTTAATTACCTTGGGTCGCACCCATTTCAGCTGTTGTTTCCATGGGTCGTCAACCTGTTTGATGAACTTTTCCCAAGCCTTGCCCATCGGGAAAGAAAATGAATAAAGGAGTTATTAATTAGTTGATATCAGGAAATGAACTAAAGAGGCCGACATAGCTAGTGCGATAATGATTGAAATTACCTATCAATCATCTCCTTCACGATTGACTATTCATTAGTATCTTTAAATAGTGAGTCTAGTACTTGAACTTTTCCCTCATCAACTTCAATGATTAACAAGATCCAGTGGAAATTGCATCCGCACACGTTTGCATGTATAATTAAGCGGGCATGTGCATAACTCATCAACTACACTTATTAACATCTACTCCCTTCACCCGGAAATACTTGTTGAAGAAATGAATACAAATGGATGTATCTAGAACTAAAATACATTTAGATACATCTAATTCTGGGACAAGTATTTCCGAACGGAGGGAGTAGTATGCAAAAACAGAATTTGTAGTATAAGATAGTGTGACTCACCCGAAGTTTTAAGGAAGTAGTATTTCTGGTTGGGTATTTAGTCGCACCAAGAACTCTAGCAAGATTTTCTATGTGTCTTTTCGGTCCCATTGACGCGTCGATGTCTCTTGATTAATGGTATTGGGTCAATGAACCCAATGCCATAGCGTCCAGCTTTTTTTATTTTATACATCTTCATTCTGCATAATACCACAGAAAAGAATATAGTGAGGATAATTACAGGTAATTGTTAATGAGCACTATAGCTAGGTAAAGACTTAAATTATAGAAAGAAACCACTTACAGACAATAGCAACTGACGATAGATTTGTCGAGTGCGTCTTGATTGAATAACTGAAACATTTCTTGAAACTCCACCCACAGATCTTCTGCATGGTAGTAATGCTCTTCCTTGATTGTCACCATGAGGAACTCTCGATCGGTAGTCTTTACTTCTCTCATGTACCATTGAGAAATTCATACATTCTCGCTAATAGACACGGGATCTCCCTCGGGCTTGACCATAGGTTCGCCGCGGACATATTTCCGTTTTAGTTCCCCCTCTTTAAACGTTTCCATGGGCTCGATCTCTAGGAGTTGATAAACAGTGACACCGACATCTTCAGCCATCCTTCTATGATCGTCGGTTATTACCAGCTGATTGGCGCCGGTACTCACATGTGTTGGTACAATGAGAGGGGGGGGGTCGATTGCACTGCCTGTTCTCCCGGTTGGGGAACAGTTTTCCCACTTTTTTGGTAGCTTCTTGGCTCGAGCTCGAGCTCAACCCCTTCTTTTGTTGTGCTTGATATGACTTCTTGATTTGACGCTCATAGTCTGAGTCCCTATGCTTGGGAGCTGGTGGTTCAGCCATATGAATAAAGTGGTCAGTGACATGCTTAGGTACTTTCTCCTCTGGCGGCGGGGGCGGTTTCGGTCCAAAATGGGCCTTCACTTGGGCCCTCACTTCGGCTTCGTTTTCCACTTCGGTCTGGTGATAAGGCAACCTCGGAAGAGGCTTGAGGCTTGGACCAAATTTTTGTTTCTTACCCGCTGTTGTAGTGCTAGCCGCCGTAGCTGCGGCGCCTCTCTTCCGTTGTTGCTTAGGAGGCGGAGACGGCTGACGCGGTGCCTGACCTGGAGGAGGAATCGGCTGACGCGGTGCCCTACTTGGAGGAGGAGTCGGCTGACACGGTGCCGGACTTGGAGGAGGAGGAGGAGTCGGCTGACGCGGTGGCAGAATTGGAGGAGCAGGAGTCTACTGAGGCGGCGACTGACTTGGAGGAGCGGGAGTCTGCTGACGCGGTGGCGGACTTGGAGGAGGAGCCGGCTGACGCGGTGTCGGTGGCCTTGCAAAGACAATGCAATCCTTTCTCCGTAGAATGATACAATGTATGGCCTCTCCTAGTGTGCGCTTGTCGTCACCTCCAGGAATGTCAAGCTTTAGCCCCGAATATTGTGCCACCACTTCATCAACCACGACACGAGCATAGCCAGCTGGAATCGGATTGCAATGGAAGGTTGCTTCAGGGGGATTTGTATAAGCAACGCCGTCCGCCACCTTCATGGATATGTTCTTAATTTTAAAGTGTAGCTGACAAGTTGTCGTATTTGTGATATCATCCACAAGGTATCTATCCAGCAGTGCATCATCGCCCGGGGCGGAAGCCACACTGCTTCTCGGCATTGATGGGACGGTGCTATCCAGTGCTGGATCCGCTAGCTGCTACTGCTGAGACCCCCTTTCCTGGCTAAGTGAGTCGATCTGCTACTGCTGCCACTGGAAGGCGAGTGCCAACTCTGCGTGCCTTGATTCTAGGCCTTGAAGGCGGTCTGCTTCCTGCTTCCTACTTCCTCTGCTCCTCCTCCAGCTTCCTCTTCTTCTCCTTCTGCTGCTTCTTTCTCGCACGGCTTCTGTAGTCGACGTTCCAGTCCACAAACCCCTCACACCACGGAACAACGCCTTTGACTCATGTTCTTCCCGGGTGTTTAGGATTCTTCAGGGCGCGTGTAAGGTTGTGGGGCCTGAACACCCCCGTTTGAGCCTCTTCTATTGCAACAAGTAAATTGAGGTCAGCTCCTTTAAGACTTGCCCGCTCCAAAACCTCGCCTGTCTTTGGGTCCAACGTCCCCCATGCGCATAGAACGAAGTCCTTGACCTGGGGGGCCAGCTCAATGTAACTGGAGTGACCCCTGCATCCACCATCTGTTGCTCAGCGAGATCCCACTTAGGCCGGGCCACCTCCTAGCCTCCTGGCCCCAGCTTATGCTGCCACTACTTTTTCGCGGCATTGATCTTGTTTATTCTCGACCGTTTCGTAGCTACTTCCAATTCCTTGAATTTCACGAAAGCGTACTAGTGATCTCTTGCCGTCTCCAGTGTTCCCTTGAATTCTAGAGTCTTCTTTCCCCCTTCGACGTACATGATACGTCTCCAACGTATCTATAATTTTTGATTGCTCCATGCTATATTATCTACTATTTTGGACTATATTGGGCTTTATTTTCCACTTTTATATTATTTTTGGGACTAATCTATTAACCGGAGGCCCAGCCCAGAATTGTTGTTTTTTTTGCCTATTTCAGTGTTTCAGATAAACGGAATATCAAACGGAGTCCAAACGGAATAAAATCTTCGGGAACGTGATTTTCTCACCGAACGTGATCCAGGAGACTTGGACCCTGCTCCAAGGAACAAAAGAGGCGGTCACGAGGGTGGGGGACGCCCCCCCTAGGGCGCGCCCCCTACATCGTGGGCCCCTTGTTGCTCCTCCGGCGTACTTCTTCCTCCTATATATACACACGTACCCCCAAACGATTAGAACAGGAGCCAAAAACCTAATTCCACCGCCGCAACTTTCTGTATCCACGAGATCCCATCTTGGGGCCTGTTCCGGAGCTCCGCCGAAAGAGGGCCGTCATCACGGAGGGCTTCTACATCATCCTAGCCCCTCCGATGAAGTGTGAGTAGTTTACCTCAGACCTTCGGGTCCATAGTTAGTAGCTAGATGGCTTCTTCTCTCTCTTTGAATCTCAATACAAAGTTCTCCCCCTCTCTTGTGGAGATCTATTCGATGTAATCTTCTTTTTGCGGTGTGTTTGTTGAGATCGATGAATTGTGGGTTTATGATCAAGTCTATCTATGAATAATATTTGATTCTTCTCTGAATTCTTTTATGTATGATTGGTTATCTTTGCAAGTCTCTTCGAATTATCCGTTTGGTTTGGCCAACTAGATTGGTAGTCCTTGCCATGGGAGAAGTGCTTAGCTTTGGGTTCGATCTTGCGGTGTCCTTACCCAATGATAGAAGGGGCAGCAAGGCACGTATTGTATCATTGCCATCGAGGATAACAAGGTGGGGTTTATTTCATATTGCATGAATTTATCTCTCTACATCATGTCATCTTGCTTAAGGCGTTACTCTGTTTTTAACTTAATACTCTAGATGCATGCTGGATAGCGTTCGATGAGTGGAGTAATAGTAGTAGATGCAGAATCGTTTCGATCTACTTTTCACGGACGTGATGCCTATATACATGATCATGCCCAGATATTCTCATAACCATGCTCAATTCTGTCAATTGCTCAACAGTAATTTGTTCACCCACCGTAGAATACTTATGCTCTTGAGAGAAGCCACTAGTGAAACCTATGCCCCCGGATCTATTCTCATCATATTAATCTCCATCACTTTAATCTTGCTTTGCTTTTTTACTTTGCTCTTACTTTTTTACTTTGCATCTTTATACCAAAAATACCAAAAATATTATATCTATCAGATCTCACTCTCGTAAGTGACCGTGAAGGGATTGACAACCACTAATCGCGTTGGTTGCGAGTAGCTATCGCTTTGTGCAGGTACGAGGGACTTGAGCGTGGGCTCCTACTGGATTGATACCTTGGTTTTCAAAAACTGAGGGAAGTACTTATGCTACTCTGCTGCATCATCCCTTCCTCTTCGGGGAAAATCAACGCAAGCTCAAGACGTAGCAAGAAGGATTTCTGGCGCCGTTGCTGGGGAGTCTACGCAAAAAGTCAACATACCAAGTACCCATCACAATCCCTATCTCTCGCATTACATTATTTGCCATTTGCCTCTCGTTTTCCTCTCCCCCAATTCACCCTTGCCGTTTTATTCACCCTCTCTCTCTCTATCCTCCCTCTCTATTTGCCTCTTGTTTGCTCGCTTGTCGTTATGTCTGAAATTGGGGAATTTATTGTCAATATGGACGATAGCAATATCATGGAAAATTCTGATGCTCCTACTAAAGAACCTACCATCTTTCATACAAAAAAGTTCCGTGTTGGTAGTGGTAATATTATTGGAAAAGGAGTTATTCAAGATTTCTTTACTTGTGCCGGTGCTTTACCTTCTATGGGTAGTTCTATCCTTCATAGAACTAGTAGTCTTGCAGATGCTATTGCCATGCTTATAGTTGAACTTGAAAGACAATTCATGCACATGCATCCTTCCATACAAAGGATTTTTCTGGATTTTTCTAATATTGAGCATTCTTCTATTAAGCGTGCTGCTACTATCATTTTGGCTCATGAGTTTAGATTCATAATAAGAGAAGCCAAAGAAATCTTTGCGCATTATAGGGTGGACGCTTGCCGTCCTCCCATAGAAACTATCCTCTTTGATCAAGAAGAAATAATGCATTTTCAATCTCTAGATTATGTTGCTTTCAATGAAAATCTTATAAGAAGGGTTCCTACCAATGTTTTAGTTGATAGAATTTCTGAACTTAATTATGATTTGGCTATTCGAAATAATGAGCTAGGATATTCTCTTGAATATAGGCTTACAAAGTTCTGTCAAAAAAATGCTTATAATGATGAATTGGTTGTGCCTTGCGAAGGACCAAAGGAGGAACCTATACCTCCCAAGGTTGATCTTGGGGACTTTTGTCCCGTTAAATTTAGTCCTTTTGATTACTTTTGCTTGCCTCAAAGAAAGCTTGCTGCCGAACATAGAGAATATGAAATAAGTTTCAATAATCTATCTTACTATTATGGCAATACCTAGATCTATCCTCGCTTTTATGCCTAGCTAGGGGCGTTAAACGATAGCGCTTCTTGGGAGTCAACCCAATTTTATTTTTATTCCTTGCCTTTTTCTCCTGCTTAGTAATAAATAAATTATTTAGCCTCTGTTTTGATTGTGTTTTTTGTGTTTAATTAGTGTTTGTGCCAAGTAGAACCGTTGGGAAGACTTGGGGAAAGTCTTGTTGAACTTGCTGTAAAAAACAGAAACTTTAGCGCTCACGAAAACTGCGTTCATTTTTATTTGAAGAGTGCTATTTAGTTAATTATTTTTGCATATGATTAATAGATAAATTCCTCACGTGCAGAAATTTATTTTAGAATTTTTGGGGTTCCATATCTTGTGCTAGCTAGAGATTACTACAGACTTCTGTTTTTGATAGATTCTGTTTTTCGTGTGTTATTTGCTTATTTTGATGAATCTATGGCTAGTAAAATAGTTTATAATCCATAGAGAAGTTGGAATACAGTAGGTTTAACACCAATATAAATAAAGAATGAGTTCATTACAGTACCTTGAAGTGGTCTTTTGTTTTTTTCGCTAACGGAGCTCACGAGTTTTCTATTTTGAGTTTTGTGTTGTGAAGTTTTCAAGTTTTGGGTGAATTCTTTTGATGGATCATGGAACAAGGAGTGGCAAAAGCCTAAGCTTGGGGATACCCGTGGCACCCCCAAGATAATCCAAGGACACCAAAAAGTCAAAGCTTGGGGATGCCCCTGAAGGCATCCCCTCTTTCGTCCACTTCCATCGGTAATTTACTTGGAGCTATATTTTTATTCACCAATGTGATATGTGTTTTGCTTGGAGCGTCTTGTATTATTTGTGTCTTTGTGTCTTAGTATGCCACAATAATCCTTGTTGTAAACACCTTTTGAGAGAGCCATACATGAATTAAATTTTGATAGAATACTCTATGTGCTTCACTTATATCTTTTGAGCTAGATAATTTTGCTCTATGTGCTTCACTTATATCTTTTGAGCTAAGTAGTTTTGCTCTATGTGCTTCACTTATATCTTTTGAGTGTTATAATTTTGCTCTATGTGCTTCACTTAGATCTTTTAGAGCACGGTGGTGGATTTGTTTTAAAGAAACTATTGATCTCTCATGCTTCACTTAAATTATTTTGAGAGTCTCTTAATAGCATGGTAATTTGCTTAATAATAATATGCTTGGTATTCAAGATTTGTGAAACTTTCTTTTGAGTCTGTTGAATACTAAGAAAAGATTGAAGCATGATAATTGTTTTGAGATATGGAGGTGATAATATTAAAGTCATGCTAGTTGAGTAGTTGTGAATTTAAAGAATACTTGTGTTAAGGTTTGTGATTCCCGTAGCATGCACGTATGGTGAACCGTTATGTAACGAAGTCGGAGCATGATTTATTTATTGATTGTCTTCCTTATGAGTGGCGGTCGGGGACAAGCGATGGTCTTTTCCTACCAATCTATCCCCCTAGGAGCATGCGCGTAATACTTTGCTTTGATAACTTCTAGATTTTTGCAATAAGTATATGAGTTCTTGATGACTAATGTTGAGTCCATGGATTATACACACTCTCACCCTTCCACCTTTGCTAGCCTCTCTAATACCGCGCACCTTTCGCCGGTATCATACACCTATCATATACCTTCCTCAAAACAACCACCATACCTACCTATTATGGCATTTCCATAGCCATTCCGAGATATATTGCCATGCAAATTTCCACTAACGAGTTCATCATGACACATTCATAATTGTCATATTGCTTAGCATGATCATGTAGTTGACATAGTATTTGTGGCAAAGCCACCGTTCATAATTTCTTCATACTTGTCACTCTTGATTCATTGCATATCCCGGTACACTGCCGGAGGCATCCATATAGAGTCATACTTTGTTTTAGAATCGAGTTGTAATCATTGAGTTGTAAATAAATAAAAGTGTGATGATCATCATTCAATAGAGCATTGTCGCAATAAAAAAAGAGCAAGGACAAAAAAAGAAGGCCCAAAAAAAGAGAAAATAAATAAAAAGGGGCAATGCTACTATCCTTTTACCACACTTGTGCTTCAAAGTAGCACCGTGATATAGCGAGTCTCATATATTGTGTTTCAAAGTAGCACCATGTTCTTCATATAGAGAGTCTAATATGTTGTCACTTTCATATACTAGTGGGAATTTTACATTATAGAACTTAGCTTGTATATTCCAATAATGGGCTTCCTCAAATTGCCCTAGGTCTTCGTGAGCAAGCAACTTGGATGCACACCCACTAGTTTCTTTTGTTGAGCTTTCATACATTTATAGCTCTAGTGCATCCGTTGCATGGCAATCCCTACTCACTCACATTGATATCTATTGATGGGCATCTCCATAGCCCGTTGATACGCCTAGTTGATGTGAGACCATCTTCCCCTCCTTTTTGTCTTCTCCACAACCACCATTCTATTCCACCTATAGTGCTATATCCATGGCTCACGCTCATGTATTGCGTGAAGATTGAAAAAGTTCTGAAAAAGTTAGAGTATGAAACAATTGCTTGGCTTGTCATCGGGGTTGTGCATGATTTGAATACTTTGTTTGGTAAAGATGGAGCATAGCCAGACTATATGATTTTGTAGGGATAACTTTCTTTGGCCATGTTATTTTGAGAAGACATAATTGCTTTATTAGTATGCTTGAAGTATTATTATTTTTTATGTCAATATAAACTTTTGTCTTGAATCTTTCTAATCTGAATATTCATACCACAATTAAGAAGATTTGCATTGAAATTATGCCAAGTAGCACTCCGCATCAAGAATTCTCTTTTTATCATTTACCTACTCGAGGACGAGCAGGAATTAAGCTTGGGGATGCCTGATACGTCTCCAACGTATCTATAATTTTTGATTGCTCCATGCTATATTATCTACTGTTTTGGACTATATTGGGCTTTATTTTCCACTTTTATATTATTTTTGGGACTAACCTATTAACCGGAGGCCCAGCCCAGAATTGCTGTTTTTTGCCTATTTCAGTGTTTCAGATAAACGGAATATCAAACGGAGTCCAAACGGAATAAAATCTTCGGGAACGTGATTTTCTCACCGAACGTGATCCAGGAGACTTGGACCCTGCTCCAAGGAACAAAAGAGGCTGTCACGAGGGTGGGGGCGCCCCCCTAGGGTGCGCCCCCTGCTTCGTGGGCCCCTCGTTGCTCCTCTGGCGTACTTCTTCCTCCTATATATACACACGTACCCCCAAACGATCAGAACAGGAGCCAAAAACCTAATTCCACCGCCGCAACTTCCTGTATCCACGAGATCCCATCTTGGGGCCTGTTCCGGAGCTCCGCCGGAAGAGGGCCGTCATCACGGAGGGCTTCTACATCATCCTAGCCCCTCCGATGAAGTGTGAGTAGTTTACCTCAGACCTTCGGGTCCATAGTTAGTAGCTAGATGGCTTCTTCTCTCTCTTTGAATCTCAATACAAAGTTCTCCCCCTCTCTTGTGGAGATCTATTCGATGTAATCTTGTATTTGCGGTGTGTTTGTTGAGACCGATGAATTGTGGGTTTATGATAAAGTCTATCTATGAATAATATTTGATTCTTCTCTGAATTCTTTTATGTATGATTGGTTATCTTTGCAAGTCTCTTTGAATTATCCGTTTGGTTTGGCCAACTAGATCGGTAGTTCTTGCCATGGGAGAAGTGCTTAGCTTTGGGTTCGATCTTGCGGTGTCCTTACCCAGTGACAGAAGGGGCAGCAAGGCACGTATTGTATCATTGCCATCGAGGATAACAAGATGGGGTTTATTTCATATTGCATGAATTTATCTCTCTACATCATGTCATCTTACTTAAGGCGTTACTCTGTTTTTAACTTAATACTCTAGATGCATGCTGGATAGCGGTCGATGAGTGGAGTAATAGTAGTAGATGCAGAATCGTTTCGATCTACTTGTCATGGACGTGATGCCTATATACATGATCATGCCTAGATATTCTCATAACTATGCTCAATTCTGTCAATTGCTCAACAGTAATTTGTTCACCCACCGTAGAATACTTATGCTCTTGAGAGAAGCCACTAGTGAAACCTATGCCCCCCGGGTCTATTCTCATCATATCAATCTCCATCACTTTAATCTTGCTTTGCTTTTTTACTTTGCTTTTACTTTTTACTTTGAATCTTTATACCAAAAATACCAAAAATATTATATCTATCAGATCTCACTCTCATAAGTGACCGTGAAGGGATTGACAACCCCTAATCGCGTTGGTTGCGAGTAGCTATCGCTTTGTGCAGGTACGAGGGACTTGAGCGTGGGATCCTACTGGATTGATACCTTGGTTCTCAAAAACTGAGGGAAATACTTACGCTACTCTGCTGCATCATCCCTTCCTCTTTGGGAAAACCAACGCAAGCTCAAGACATAGCAGTACATGACCCATATACTTTTCTTGTGGTTGTTGAATGTTATCGCCATCTTCCTAAGAGCAGCGTTCTTGACTTTCTCCACATCTGCATCTGTGAAATGATCTAGTAGGGTGAAATGTGACATGAGAGATTCCCAAAGCCGATCTTTTGCTCTTTGTCGACAAAAGTAACATCTGGATGTCCCTTTGCTGCTTTTTTCCATTCTTGAATGGAGATCGGGATTTGGTTCCTGATAATAACTCCGCATTGACAAATGAATGTGCTCGCATTCTTCTTAGGTTCGCACGGTTCGCCTTTAGGTTTGATGGAATCGATGTTGAACTTTACGCCATCCTTCAATTTTTTGGTCGGGCCTCGAACTGTCATGCTGCTTGTAGAAGATTTGCTCGATCCGGAGGGCTGAAAGAAGAAAGATCGATTCATTAATATATATATATATATACATATACAAATCAATTAAAACATGTGATGATCACCAGATGCCTGCTTATATAAATATACCTCGCCGGTCTTTGTTATTTCAAGAACAACATTTCCTTCGTCATCATAGTTCTCCACTTCATCTATTCGTTCGTCTTCATCAAATATCATACCCTCACCGGTAGGGTTCAGATATTGCTAGCCGTCATCTTCTTCAATCTCATCTGGGCGAGGGGAGCGTATGATCTCGAACAGGGCCTCTTCTCCTTCTCTGTCGGTATTCTCTATAGCTTTTATTTAACTAATCCAGAAGAAAGATAAAACAATTTAGTATTCAAATTAGAATGCATGCATGTAATCAATAAGGAAAGAGTGAATCATAGTAGATAATATGCATCTCAAATAATCCAGATAATTGATATGCATCATCGAATATAATCTCGAATACATCATCTCGAATATTATCAAATAATATAATCTCGAATACATCATCTCGAATACATCACTAGCTAATACAGATCGAATACTATCAAATAATCTAGTTCACTCGCGGTGGACACCCATAAAGACGGAACCACCACAGGATCATAGCTCGGGTGAGATCCCTAAAGAACCCGCCAGGTATTGGAGAACATGGCGTCCAACGCAACCATGTAGCGACGCACGTTCTCGTCGTCCTCCCTGACACGGTGATGTACCACCTCCGCGGGGGAGGCCAGCTGCTACCTCTTGAGCACTACGTTGGATTTCCTTGAAGAGGAAAGGATGATGCAGCAAAGTAGCGTAAGTATTTCCCTCAGTTTTTGAGAACCAAGGTATCAATCCAGTAGGAGGTTGCACGCAAGTCCCTAGTACCTGCACAAAACAAATAACTCCTCGCAACCAACGTGATAAGGGGTTGTCAATCCCTTCAGGTCACTTACGAGAGTGAGATCTAATAGATATGATAAGATAATATTTTTGGTATTTTTGTGATAAAGATGCAAAGTAAAATAAAAGCAAAGTAAAAAAGCAAAGGAAATAACTAAGTATTGGAAGATTAATATGACGAACATAGACCTGGGACCATAGGTTTCACTAGTGGCTTCTCTCAAGAGCATAAGTATTTTACGGTGGGTGAACGAATTACTGTTGAGCAATTGACAGAAATGAGCATAGTTATGAGAATATCTAGGTATGATCATGTATATAGGCATCACGTCCGAGACAAGTAGACCGACTCCTGCCTGCATCTACTACTATTACTCCACTCATCGACCGCTATCCAGCATGCATCTAGAGTATTAAGTTCATGAAAACAGAGTAACGCCTTAAGCAAGATGACATGATGTAGAGGGATAAATTCATGCAATATGGTAAAAAAAACCCATCTTGTTATCCTCGATGGCAACAATACAATACGTGCCTTGCTGCCCCTACTGTCACTGGGAAAGGACACCGCAAGATTGAACCCAAAGCTAAGCACTTCTCCCATTGCAAGAAATATCAATCTAGTAGGCCAAACCAAACTGATAATTCGAAGAGACTTGCAAAGATAACCAATAATACATAAAAGAATTCAGAGAAGATTCAAATATTGTTCATAGATAATCTTGATCATAAACCCAGAATTCATCGGCCTCAGCAAACACACCGCAAAAAGAAGATTACATCGAATAGATCTCCACAAGAGAGGGGGAGAACATTGTATTGAGATCCAAAAAGAGAGAAGAAGCCATATAGCTAATAACTATGGACATGAAGGTCCGAGGTAAACCACTCATACTTCATTGGAGAGGCTATGGTGTTGATGTAGAAGCCCTTCGTGATGGGTGCCCCCTCCGGCGGAGCTCCGGAACAGGCCCCAAGATGGGATGCCATGGATACAGAAGGTTGCGGCGGTGGAATTAGGTTTTTGGCTCCGTATTTGATCGTTTGGGGTACGTAGGTATATATAGGAGGAAGGAGTACGTCGGTGGGGCAACAGGGGGCCCACGAGGGTGGAGGGCGCGCCTTGGGGTGGGGGGGTAGGCGCACCCCTACCTCGTGGCTTCCTCCTTTGTTTCTTGACGTAAGGTCCAAGTTTCCTGGATCATGTTCGGTGAGAAAATCACGTTCCCGAAGGTTTCATTCCGTTTGGACTCCGTTTGACATTCCTTTTCTTCAAAACCCTAAAATAGGCAAAAAAACATCAATTCTGGGCTGGGCCTCCGGTTAATAGGTTAGTCCCAAAAATAATATAAAAGTGGATAATAAAGCCCAATAATGTCCAAAACAGTAGATAATATAGCATGGAGCAATCAAAAATTATAGATACGTTGGAGACGTATCAAGCATCCCCAAGCTTAATTCCCGCTCGTCCTCGAGTAGGTAAATGATAAAAATAGAATTTTTGATGTGGAATGCTACTTGGCATAATTTTAATGTAATTCTTCTTAATTGTGGTATGAATATTCAGATCCGAAAGATTCAAGATAAAAGTTTAATATTGACATAAAAATAATAATACTTCAAGCATACTAACAAAGCAATCATGTCTTCTCGAAATAACATGGCCAAAGAAAGTTATCCCTACAAAATCATATAGTCTGGCTATGCTCTATCTTTCACCACACAAAGTATTTAAATCTTGCACAACCCCGATGACAAGCCAAGCAATTGTTTCATACTTTTGACATTCTCAAACTTTTTCAATCTTCACGCAATACATGAGGGTGAGCCATGGATATAGCACTATAGGTGGAATAGAATTGTGGTTGTGGAGAAGACAAAAAGGGAGAAGATAGTCTCACATCAACTAGGCGTATCAACGGGCTATGGAGATGCCCATTAATAGATATCAATGTGAGTCAGTAGGGATTGCCATGCAATGGATGCATTAGAGCTATAAGTATGTGAAAGCTCAACAGAAGAAACTAAGTGGGTGTGCATCCAACTTGCTTGCTCATGAAGACCTAGGGCATTTTGAGGAAGCCCATCATTGGAATATACAAGCCAAGTTCCATAATGAAAAATTCCCACTAGTATATGAAAGTGACAAAATGAGAGACTCTCTATCATGAATATCATGGTGCTACTTCGAAGCACAAGTGTGGTAAAAGGATAGTAGCATTGTCCCTTCTCTCTTTTTCTCTCATTTTTTTATTTGGGCCTTTTCTCCTTTTTTGGCCTCTTTTCTTTCTCCTTTTTTTATTGTTCGTCCGGAGTCTCATCCCGACTTGTGGGGGAATCATAGTCTCCATCATCCTTTCCTCACTTGCGATAATGCTCTAATAATAATGATGATTATCACACTTTTATTTTCTTACAACTCAAGAAATACAACTCGATACTTAGAACAAAATATGACTCTATATGAATGCCTCCGGCGGTGTACCGGGATATGCAATGAATCGAGAGTGACATGTATGAAAGAATTATGAATGGTGGCTTTGCCACAAATACGGTGTCAACTACATGATCATGCTAAGCAATATGACAATGATGGAGTGTGTCATAATAAATGGAAAGTGGAAAGTTGCATGGAAATATATCTCGGAATGGCTATGGAAATGCCATAATAGGTAGGTATGGTGGCTGTTTTGAGGAAGGTATATGGTGGGTGTATGATACCGGTGAAAGATGCGCGGTATTAGAGAGGCTAGCAATGGTGGAAGGAAGAAAAGTGCGTATAATCCATGGACTCAACATTAGTCATAAAGAACTCATATACTTATTGCAAAAATCTACGAGTTATCAAAGCAAAGTATTACACGCATACTCCTAGGGGGATAGATTGGTAGGAAAATACCATCGCTCGTCCCCGACCGCCACTCATAAGGAAGACAATCAATAAATAAATCATGCTCCGACTTCATCACATAACGGTTCACCATACGTGCATGCTACGGGAATCACAAACTTTAACACAAGTATTTCTCAAATTCACAACTACTCAACTAGCACAACTTTAATATCACCATCATATCTCAAAACAATTATCAATCATCAAACTTCTCATAGCATTCAACACACTCATAAGAGAATTTTATTATTAATCTTGTATACCTAGCATATAAGGATTTTTTAAGAAAATTACCATGCTATTTAAGACTCTCAAAATAATCTAAGTGAAGCATGAGAGATCAATAGTTTATATAAAACAATTCTGCCACCGTGCTCTAAAAATATAAGTGAAGTACTAGAGCAAAACTATATAACTCAAAAGATATAAGTGAAGCACATAGAGTATTCTAACAAATTCCAAATCATGTATGGCTCTCTCAAAAGGTGTGTACAGCAAGGATGATTGTGGTAAACTAAAAAATAAAGACTCAAATCATACAAGATGCTCCAAGCAAAACACATATCATGTGGTGAATAAAAATATAGCTCCAAGTAAAGTTACCGATAGAAGTAGACGAAAGAGGGGATGCCTTCCGGGGCATCCCCAAGCTTTGGCTTTTAGGTGTCCTTAGATTATCTTGGGGGTGCCATGGGAATCCCCAAGCTTAGTCTCTTGCCACTCCTTGTTCCATAATCCATCAAATCTTTACCCAAAACTTGAAAACTTCACAACACAAAACTTAAAGAAGAAAATCTCGTGAGCTCCATTAGCGAAAGAAAACAAAAGACCACTTCAAGGTACTGTAATGAACTCATTATTTATTTATATTGGTGTTAAAGCTACTATATTCCAACTTCTCTATGGTTTATAAACTATTTTACTAACCATTGATTCATCAAAATAAGCAAACAACACACGAAAAACAGAATCTGTCAAAAATAGAACAGTCTGTAGTAATCTATAGCTAGCGCAAGATCTGGAACCCCAAAAATTCTAAAATAAATTTTTGGACGTGAGGAATTTATCTATTATCTTCAAAAATAATTAACTAAATAGCACTTTCCAAATAAGAATGGCAGCACTTCTCATGAGCGCTAAAGTTTCTGTTTTTTACAGCAAGATATCAAGACTTTCCCCAAGTCTTCCCAACGGTTCTACTTGGCACAAACACTAATTAAACACAAAAACACAACCAAAACAGAGGCTAGGTAAATTATTTATTACTAAACAGGAGCTAAAAGCAAGGAATAAAAATAAAATTGGGTTGCCTCACAACAAGCGCTATCGTTTAACGCCCCTAGCTAGGCATAAAAAGCAAGGATATATCTAAGTATTGCCATCTTTGGTAGGCAATCCATAAGTGGCTCTCATAATAGATTCATAAGGTAATTTAATTTTCTTTCTAGGAAGGTGTTCCATGCCTTTCCTTAACGGAATTTGGAATCTAATATTTCCTTCCTTCATTTCAATAATTGCACCAATCGTTCTAAGGAAAGGTCTACCAAGGATAATAGGACATGAAGGATTGCAATCTATGTCAAGAACGATAAAATCTATGGGCACATAATTCCTATTTGCAACAATAAGAACATCATTAATTCTTCCCATAGGTTTCTTAATAGTGGAATCCGCAAGGTGCAAGTTTAAAGAGCAATCATCAAAATCACGGAAACCTAACAAATCACACAAAGTCTTTGGAATCGTGGAAACACTAGCACCCAAATCACATAAAGCATAGAACTCATGATATTTAATCTTAATTTTAATAGTTGGTTCCCACTCATCATAAAGTTTTCTAGGGATAGAAACTTCCAACTCAAGTTTTTCTTCATAAGATTGCATCAAGGCATCAACGATATGTTTAGTAAACACTTTATTTTGACTATAAGCATGAGGAGAATTTAGCACGGATTGCAACAAGGAAATACAATCAATCAAATAGCAATTTTCATAATTAAATTCCTTGAAATCCAAAATAGCGGGTTTAGCAACATCTAGGGTTTTAATTTCTTCAATCCCACTTTCATCAAATTTAGCATCAAGATCTAAAAAATCCGAATTTTTGGAACGCCTTCTAGGTAAAGGTGGATCATATTCAGTCCCGTCATTATCAAGATTCATATTGCAAAACAAAGATTTAATAAGGGACACATCAATAACTTTTAGATCTTTATCTTTATTTTCATAGGAAATAGAAGAACACGCTCTTATAAAGGCATCTTTCTTAGCACACATCCTAACGGTTCGTTCTTTGCACTCATCAATGGAAATTCTCATGGCTTTGAGAGACTCATTGATATAATGATTAAGAGGAATAGATCTAAGCTTTAAAGAATCAACATCAAGAGAAATTCTATCGACGTTCCTAGCCAACTCATCAATCTTAAGCAATTTTTCTTCAATCAAAGCATTGAAATTCTTTTGCGAAGTAATAAATTCTTTAATATTAGATTCAAAATCAGAGGGCATCTTATTATAATTTCCATAAGAATTGTTGTAGGAATTACCATAATTATTAGAGGGGTTACTAGGGTAAGGCCTAGGATTAAAATTTCCTCTATACGCGTTGTTACCAAAATTATTCCTACCAACAAAATTCACATCCATAGATTCATTATTATTCTCAATCAAAGTAGACAAGGGCATATCATTAGGATCAGAAGAAACACTCTTACTAGCAAATAATTTCATAAGTTCATCCATCTTTCCACTCAAAACATTAATTTCTTCTATCGCATGCACCTTTTTATTAGTAGATCTTTCAGTATGCCATTGAGAATAATTAACCATAATATTATCTAAGAGTTTAGTAGCTTCTCCTAAAGTGATTTCCATAAAAGTGCCTCCCACGGCCGAATCTAAAAGATTTCTAGAAGCAAAATTCAATCCGGCATAAAAAATTTGTATAATCATCCACAAATTCAAACCATGAGTAGGGCAATTACGTATCATTAATTTCATCCTCTCCCAAGCTTGTGCAACATGTTCATGATCAAGTTGCTTAAAATTCATAATATCGTTTCTAAGGGAGATGATCTTAGCGGGAGGAAAATACTTAGAGATAAAAAGCATCTTTGCACTTGTTCCAAGAATCAATACTATTTTTAGGCAAAGACGAAAACCAAGCTTTAGCACGAACTCTAAGCGAAAAAGGAAATAGCTTCAATTTAACAATATCATTATCCACATCTTTCTTCTTTTGCATATCACACAAATCAACGAAGCTATTTAGATGGGTAGCGGCATCTTCACTAGGAAGGCCGGAGAACGGATCTTTCATGACAAGATTCAGCAAAGCGGCATTAATTTCACAAGATTCAGCATCGGTAAGAGGAGCAATCGGCGTGCTAATAAAATCATTGTTGTTGGTATTCGTAAAGTCACACAATTTAGTGTTATCTTGAGCCATGTGACAACCAAGCAATCCAACACAAAAGAAACAAAAAGCAAGCGGGCAAAAAGAGGCAAATAGAGAAAGAGAGAGAGGGTGAATAAAACGGCAAGGGTGAAGTGGGGGAGAGGAAAATGAGAGGCAAATGGAAAATAATGTAATGCGGGAGATAAGGGTTGTGATAGACTCCCCGACAACGGCGCCGGAAATGGCTCGTTGTCGGGAGTCAAATCTTGACTTGCGTAACCTCCCCGGCAAGGGCGCCAGAAATTCTTCTTGCTACCTCTTGAGCACTGCGTTGGATTTCCTTGAAGAGGAAAGGATGATGCAGCAAAGTAGCGTAAGTATTTCCCTCAGTTTTTGAGAACCAAGGTGTCAATCCAGTAGGAGGATGCACGCAAGTCCCTAGTACCTGCACAAAACAAATAACTCCTCGCAACCAATGCGATAAGGGGTTCGCAATCCCTTCACGATCACTTACGAGAGTGAGATCTGATAGATATGATAAGATAATATTTTTGGTATTTTTGTGATAAAGATGCAAAGTAAAATAAAAGAGAAGTAAAAAGGCAAAGGAAATAATTAAGTATTGGAAGATTAATATGATGAAGATAGACCCGGGGACCATAGGTTTCACTAGTGGCTTCTCTCAAGAGCATAAGTATTTTACGGTGGGTGAACGAATTACTGTTGAGCAATTGACAGAATTGAGCATAATTATGAGAATATATAGGTATGATCATGTATATAGGCATCACGTCCGAGAAAAGTAGACCGACTCCTGCCTGCATCTACTACTATTACTCCACTCATCGACCGCTATCCAGCATGCATCTAGAGTATTAAGTTCATGAAAACAGAGTAACACCTTAAGCAAGATGACATGATGTAGAGGGATAAATTCATGCAATATGGTAAAAAAACCATCTTGTTATCCTCGATGGCAACAATACAATACGTGCCTTGCTGCCCCTACTGTCACTGGGAAAGGACACCGCAAGATTGAACCCAAAGCTAAGCACTTCTCCCATTGCAAGAAAGATCAATCTAGTAGGACAAACCAAACTGATAATTCGAAGAGACTTGCAAAGATAACCAATCATACATAAAAGAATTCAGAGAAGATTCAAATATTGTTCATAGATAATCTTGATCATAAACCCAGAATTCATCGGCCTCAACAAACACACCGCAAAAAGAAGATTACATCGAATAGATCTCCACAAAAGAGGGGGAGAACATTGTATTGAGATCCAAAAAGAGAGAAGAAGCCATCTATCTAATAACTATGGACCCGAAGGTCTGAGGTAAACTACTCACACTTCATCGGAGAGGCTATGGTGTTGATGTAGAAGCCCTTCGTGATGGGTGCCCCCTCCGGCGGAGCTCTGGAACAGGCCCCAAGATGGGATGTCGTGGATACAGAAGGTTGCGGCGGTGGAATTAGGTTTTTGGCTCCGTATCTGATCGTTTGGGGGTACGTAGGTTGATGTCTACTACACAACCTTCTTCTTGTAGGCGTTGTTGGGCCTCCAAGTGCATAGGTTTGTAGGACAGTAGCAAATTTCCCTCAAGTGGATGACCTAAGGTTTATCAATCCGTATGAGGCATAGGATGAACATGGTCTCTCTCAAGCAACCCTGCAACCAAATAACAAAGAGTCTCTTGTGTCCCCAACACACCCAATACAATGGTAAATTGTATAGGTGCACTAGTTCGGCGAAGAGATGGTGATACAAGTGGTATATGGATAGTAGATAAAGGTTTTTGTAATCTGAAAATATAAAAACAGCAAGGTAACTAATGATAAAAGTGAGCGCAAACGGTATTGCAATGCGTTTAAACAAGGCCTAGGGTTCATACTTTCACTAGTGCAAGTTCCCTCAACAATAATAACATAATTGGATCACATAACTATCCCTCAACATGCAACAAAGAGTCACTCCAAAGTCACTAATAGCGGAGAATGAACGAAGAGATTATGGTAGGGTACGAAACCGCCTCAAAGTTATTCTTTCCAATCAATCCGTTGGGCTATTCCTATAAGTGTCACAAACAGCCCTAGAGTTCATACTAGAATAACACCTTAAGACACAAATCAACCAAAACCCTGATGTCACCTAGATACTCCAATGTCACCTCAAGTATCCGTGGGTATGATTATACGATATGCATCACACAATCTCAGATTCATCTATTCAACCAACACATAGAACCTCAAAGAGTGCCCCAAAGTTTCTGCCAGAGAATCACGACAAAAACGTGTGCCAACCCCTATGCATAGGTTCATGGGCGGAACCCGCAAAGTTGATCACCAAAACATACATCAAGTGAATCACGTGGTATCGCATTGTCACCACAGATAGGCACGGGAAGACATACATCAAGTGTTCTCAAATCTTTAAAGACTCAATCCGATAAGATAACTTCAAAGGCGAAACTCAATTCATTACAAGAAGTGGAGGGGGGAGAAAACATCATAAGATCCCATTATAATAGCAAAGCTCGTGATATATCAAGATCGTACCACCTGAAGAACACGAGAGAGAGAGAGAGAGAGAGATCAAACACATAGCTACTGGTACATACCCTCAGCCCCGAGGGAGAACTACTCCCTCCTCGTCATGGAGAGAACCAGGATGATGAAGATGGACACCGGAGAGGGATTCCCCCTCCGGCAGGGTGCCAGAACGGGTCTAGATTGGTTTTCGGTGGCTACGGAGGCTTTGTCACGACCGGTTTTCCGGACATAAATTTCCAGAAAATGGCCGTTGTGCTCACCAGCCCCAGGATTACTGTTAGCTGACGAGGCACCAACTTGTTACAGAAATTCCAAGCAAAAGTACAAAATGTGTAGTACAAGACCATTGTGGTCTATGAGTACATCAAATGGTTTTCTAGTGGTCGATGGCGGAAGCGGTTTGTGAATCATCAGTGTATGGGACTCCATTTCCCACGGGAACAGCTGACCAGGTTAACTCCTATCTTCGCGAGGCTGCTATCACCGTTGCTTAGTTTCCGGGGCTGTCACCGCAACGCTCCTCTCCATGCAGAAATCTGGCCAAGACAATAGCCAGGGACAAGCCAGTGAGTACTTTGAATGTACTCGCAAACATTAGAACACTAGGATAATATAATTGATAATCATGCACTGAAATATTCTATGATCACATCGTCAGTCACAAATAAAATATCTTTTATGCATGCAAGCAGGTTATTTATATGCAACATGAATAAGCAATAATGGAGTGGGAAATAAAATGCCGCAGTCGGGCGTCTGTGCGACACCACATAAAGGGCTTACAAAGTAAATAAATAACAAGCAATGCCATAGTCGGGCGTCGGAGCGACACCACATAAAGGGCTTAAAAAGAAATGCCACAGTCGGACGTCTAAGCGACACCACATAAAGGGCTTAAAAGAAATGCCACAGTCGGGCGTCTGAGCGACACCACATAAAAGGGCTTGAGAATAAATGCCATAGTCGGGCGTCTAAGCGACACCACATAAAGGGCTTAAAAGAAATGCCACAGTCGGGCGTTTGAGCGACACCACATAAAGGGCTTAAAAAGAAATGCCACAGTCGGGCGTCTGAGCGACACCACATAAAGGGCTTTAAAAAAAAAGCCACAGACGGGGGGGTAAGCGACGCCACATAAAGGGCTTAAAAGAAATGCCACAGTCGGGCGTCTGAGCGACACCACATAAAGGGCTTAAAAAGAAATGCCACAGTCGGGCATCTGAGCGACACCACATAAAAGGGCTTGAGAATAAATAATCACAATGAATATCCAGGAGGTAGAACCATCCCAGGGATACTCGATAATACAATAATGCAACGGGTTAGTCCATCATAAAATAATAATCATGGTTCTCACAAGTCACCAGTCGGTATCCAAGTTTGGTTTAACAATTTCACCTCCGAAGACCGACATTAAGACCAACACTTGACCCATTCCAGACTGTAATCCTTAACCATGGACACGGCTATTCGAATAGGTTTAATCTCTGCAGAGGGTGTACTCTTTACCCACGAGTAACGGATTCCTTTAGTCCATCGGGACTAATTCCGTCTACGGCCTTTTAGTTGAAAACACGCCTAACTTGCACACACCAGCTTAACTCATCGGTGTCTGGAATCACCCACGACACTTGTTAAGCAAAACTCTAAGTGGGGAGGCTACAACCTCGCGTAGCATGGGATCAAATTTATATCGCGCGCTCTAAGGGGTGGCCTCCCCTCTCGGTCCCAACCGGAAACACCCATGCCCCCTGACCAGGTAGCATGCCTACCGGCTACAACCGATATCTTCCACCATGGCCTCTCTGTACGGTGTGTGCTGGAAAGGGGTTGACGACTTACTGAACCGTACCCTACCTGCGACAGGGACGAGTGGTAGTACGAGGCAAGTATGGGGGTTACTGGAACAAGACTCGATCTACGGTCGACTCAGGAGGTTTATAAGTTCCCTGCATGACATGTATATCAAATATATTTCAACCAAAGAAATCACCACTCAATGTACCTTACCATGCCATACCGGACATAACCGTCCCGACGGGGACCGGCGACAAGCTCACGCCTACCCAAGGCCGAGGCTTTCCCGGATTCCTTTCCGGCATGCATGCAAGGCACATGAGGATGATTACCATCACAATAATATTCATTTCCAACAGCAAGGAAATCACTGAATATGCTTCCATGCAAATGATCATGTCACATGAAATAACAAGTCCTCCGAAGTAAGGTGGTGTTATAAACGTGTCAAATAACACACCAAAAACATTATGCCAGGGTTCAGAATGCTTGCCTTTAAGTTGTGGAGGGGTGAGGTGCTCTCCAAAACTTTTGAAAGTTTCTTCTCTCTCTCCAAAATCCTATTTTAAAATATATTTGAATTAACACACATTTCAAAAACAGTACAAAAAAGTTGTTTGGAAAATTTTCAAATAAATCTTAAAATAAACTAGACCAAATTTGAGGAAGGTAGGAAAAAGAATCAACTCATTTGGAGTTATAATTAAAAAGTTATAGCCAGTCAAAGTTCTGGTCAAATCTGTTTTTAAATTAAATGTATAAAAGAAAACGCTTCAGATAGAATACGCTTTCGGTGCAGGGTAAACGTACTCGCGAGTTTTACGCTTCCACTTATCCAGCGTGGACGGCGCGCGTCTCACTGACAGTGGGCCCGCCTGGCCCACTGGTCAGGTTTGACTGGTCTATTTCTCCCTCCTCTTCCTTTGGCCGAACGGAGGCGGGGCAACGGCGGTCGTCGCCGGCGAACGGTGGCTCCCCGCGGGTTCCAGAGGGTCTGGATGGATCCGCGACTCCAGCGCGGTCCTCCAGGTGGTCGCCAGGCCGGTGGGGACGGAGGGAGCTGCCGGCGGCGAGCTTCACGGCGGAGGAGGCTTCGGGTGGATAGTGAGTTTGGGGCTGCGGTGGTCTCTGACCAAAATCGAGCATGGGGTTGTACTCACGAGAGGGAGGGAGAGCTCTTGGTGGATAGAATGGAGAGGGGGAGGCACTGGTGGCGACGGAATCGGCCGGAACTTGGCGGCGGCCGAACCGGCCGGACTCGGGGAAGAAGGCCTTCCCTGGTCGATTGGCTGCCACTGGGGGCTTCCTGGAGACCGCTTGAGGCTACCTTCGTGCGGAGACGAGCTCGGGGCTCCTTAAATAGGCGAGGCAAGGCGGTTCCGCGGCGGCCGTGGATAAGCTCTCCGGCGAACCGCCTCTCTGTAGCTAGGGCGACGTGGCGGCGACGAGGGCTAGCAGACACGCTTGCGGATGAGCTCGCACTGCTCCAGGGGCCAGGTGGCGAGCGGGAGAGGCTTGGGCGGCGCTGCCCGTGGCAGAGGCGCATTGCCGACGCCGGCGTGCCGCCAAAAGTGCTCTGGCGGTGGCGCTGTAGGGCGCCAGGGCGGGCTGTCGTGTTGTGGCGAGGCGGGGAGTGCGTGGCGAGGTCCTGCCGTGTGGGCCAAGACAGGGGCGCGACATGGCGGCTCGTGTGCGCGGCTGCAATTTGCGCGCTCTGGGCGCGCCCAGCGCACGCCCACCAGATGCTCGGCGAAATGCCATGGCATGCTAGGTGGCTCGGTTGGATCTGGGGGTTAGCAGGTCTAGGTTTGGGCTTGCAAGGGGATCAGTGGACAAGCTGGTTTGGTCAGGAGATCAGGTTCACAGTGCAAACCAAAAATTCATGCCAAAACAGATCATGCCCATAAGGTGTTTGACAAAATGCCAAGGGCACTTAGGCAAGTCTTGGAGTGGTCAAAAACTCCAGATCAGTGTCTCCTTAGATGCAAGAGAGAGTGGTAGGGTTAGTTTGGCAAAAGGAGAAACTTGTTAGTGCAAGTTTTACAAAACTTCAATTCTGGACAGGAAATAAATGGCATCATTTCATGAACCAAAAATGACCCAAAGGGTGCATGCTCCTGGACTTAAGGGTTTAACATGGAGGACTATAAGTAGGAGAAAGAATTAAGGGCTAAAGAGCAAGCAAAAATATGGTTTCTGTACAATCCATCATGTTGGACCAGAATGAAGATGAGGTTGAATCACTTAAAATTTGCAAAGAACAACACCAGGTTTTTGCATAAAGTGGAATCATAGGCTATTACCATCATCCCATAATTTTGGTGGAGGCTAGAAAGAATTATTTAAATGAGTTGTAGTGCAAAATTGCCCACTGGACCAGAGAACAAAATTGGTTGTAGAGCTCAAAATATTTCATAAAATAAAGATGTTTTTGCACAAAAGTTATTGAATAACATCACATGACATCTCCAAATTTTTGTGGGAATTTTAAGTGAATCTATCAAATGGTTGTAGTTCAAATATGGCCATTTAACCTTGAAAAACCATTTTCAAGAAAGTAAAGATCAAGCAACTTAATTATTTAATTAGTTATATTAAATAAGGGAAAGTTTCTCTTGAGAGATTAAATATGTCCAATGACATATTTGAAAAGTTTTCTCTTTGGGAAAAACTCATCATAACAGGGAAGGAAATGATTTAAAAATCAAAATGGAGCTCAGAAATTCAAAGTTTTAATTCCTGGCAAAAAAATTTAATTCATTAAAACAAGGCCAAATTTTTGGGGTGTCACAGGCTTCTGGCGGCGGAACTCCCGATCCATTGTGCTCTCGGATGTTTTTAGGGTATATGTGATACGTCCATTTTGCATCATGCTTTCATATCAATATTTATTGCATTATGGGTTGTTATTACACATTATGTCACAATACTTATGCCTATTCTCTCTTATTTTACAAGGTTTAGATAAAGAGGGAGAATGCCGGCAGCTGGGATTCTGGGCTAGAAAAGGAGCAAATATTAGAGACCTATTCTGTACAACTCCAAAAGTCCTGAAACTTCACGGAAGATGTTTTCCAAATATATAAAAAATATTGAGAGCAAGAACTTCACCAGGGGGGCCACACCCTGCCCACGAGGGTGGGGGGCGCGCCCTACCCCCCTAGGCGTGCGCCCCTACCTCGTGGGCCCCCTGGTGGCCCTCCGGTGGCCATCTTCTGCTATATGGAGTCTTTCGATGGGAAAAAATCATAAGCCATCTTCTCGGACGAAACTCCGCCGCCACGAGGCGGAACCTTGGCGGAACCAATCTAGGGCTCTGGCGGAGCTGTTCTGCCGGGGAAACTTCCCTCACGGAGGGGGAAATCATCGCCATCGTCATCACCAACGCTCCTCTCATCAGGAGAGGGAAATCTCCATCAACATCTTCATCAGCACCATCTCATCTCAAAACCCTAGTTCATCTCTTGTGTCCAATTCTTGTCTCCATGTCCGGGATTGGTGCTAGTAGGTTGCTAGTAGTGTTAATTACTCCTTGTAGTTGATGCTAGTTGGTTCAATTGGTGGAAGATCATATGTTCAGATCCTATATGCATATTAATACCCCTCTGATTATGAACATGTTTATGCTTCATGAGTAGTTACTTTTGTTCCTGAGGACATGGGAGAAGTCTTGCTATTAGTAGTCATGTGAATTTGGTATTCGTTCGATATTTTGATGAGATGTATGTTGTCTCTCCTCTAGTGGTGTTATGTGAACGTCGACTACATGACACTTCACCATTATTTGGGCCTAGAGGAAGGCATTGGGAAGTAATAAGTAGATGATGGGTTGCTAGAGTGACAGAAGCTTAAACCCTAGTTTATGCGTTGCTTCGTAAGGGGATGATTTGGATCCTATGTTTCATGCTATGGTTAGGTTTACCTTAATACTTTTGTTGTAGTTGCGGATGCTTGCAATAGAGGTTAATAATAAGTGGGATGCTTGTCCAAGTAAGGGCAGTACCCAAGCACCGGTCCACACACATACCAAATTATCAAAGTACTGAACGCGAATCATATGAACGTGATGAAAACTAGCTTGACAATATTCCCATGTGTCCTCGGGAGCGCTTTACATCATATAAGAGTTTGTTCAGGCTTGTCCTTTGCTACAAAAAGGATTGGGCCACCTTGCTGCACCTTATTTACTTTTGTTACTTGTTGCTCGTTACAAATTATCTTATCACAAAACTATCTGTTACCACTTATTTCAGTACTTGCAGAGAATACCTTGCTGGAAACCGCTTATCATTTCCTTCCGCTCCTCGTTGGGTTCGACACTCTTACTTATCGAAAGGACTACGATAGATCCCCTATACTTGTGGGTCATCAAGAATCTTTTCTGGCGCCATTGCCGGGGAGTGAAGCGCCTTTGGTAGGTGGAATTTGGTAAGGAAAAATTTATATAGTGTGCTGAAATTTACTGTCACTTGTTACCATGGAAAGTAATCCTCTGAGGGGCTTGTTCGGGGTATCTTCACCCCGACCAGTAGAGCAAAGAGTTGCTCCTCAACCTACTGAACCTACTGAAAATGAAAATGCTTGCTTTGAAGTTCCTTCGAGTATGATAGAAAAACTGCTAGATAATCCTTTTTTAGGTGATGTAACAAAACATCCTGATGAACATGTGATATATGTGGATGCATTTATGGATTATTTAAGCTTGCAGGTGTACCCGGAGATGTTGTTAAGAAGAAGGTATTCCCTTTATCTTTGAGGGGAGATGCATCGACATAGTATAGGCTATGTGATGATATGAGGTCTTGGAATTACAAACGATTGAAATTGGAATTTCATCAGAAGTTTTATCCTATGCATCTTGTTCATCGTGATCGCAATTACATATATAATTTTTGGCCTCGCGAAGGAGAAAGCATCGCTCAAGCTTGGGGGAGGCTTAAATCAATGTTATATTCATGCCCCAATCATGAGCTCTCAAGAGAAATGATTATTCAAAATTTTTATGCTCGGCTTTCTGGTAACAATCGCACCATGCTTGATACTTCTTGTGCTGGCTCTTTTATAATGAAGACTATTGAATTCAAATGGGATTTATTGGAAAGAATTAAATGCAACTCTGAAGATTGGGACCTCGACAATGGTAAGGAGTCAGGTATGACACCTAGTTTTGATTGTGTTAAATCTTTTATGGATACCAATATTTTTCGTAAATTTAGCACTAAATATGGACTTGACTCTGAGATAGTAGCTTCTTTCTGTGAATCTTTTGCTGCTTATGTTGATCTCCCCAAGGAGAAGTGGTTTAAATATCACCATCCCATAGAAGTAAAAGTAGCTGCACCTATTAAAGTTGAAGAAAAGACTATCACTTATAATGATCCTATTGTTCCTACTTCTTATGTTGAGAAACCACCTTTCCCTGTTATGATAAAGGATCATGCTAAAGCTTCAACTGTGGTTCGTAAAAGCAATATTAAAACATATACACCTCCTGAGAAAGTTAAAGTTGAACCTAATATTGCTATTGTTAAAGATCTCTTGTCTGATAATATAGATGGGCATGTTATTTATTTCTATGATGAAACTGCTAGAATTGCTAAACCCCGTGATAAAGATAAACCTAGCCCTGTGGTAGGCATGCCTGTTATTTCTGTTAAAATAGGAGATCATTGTTATCATGGCTTATGTGATATGGGTGCCAGTGCTAGTGCAATACCTATTAGCCTTTATAGAGAAATTATGCATGATATTGCACCTGTTGAGTTAGAAGATATTGATGTTACAATTAAACTTGCCAATAGAGATACTATTTCACCAATGGGAATTGTTAGAGATGTTGAAGTCTTGTGTGGGAAAACTAAATATCCGGCTGATTTTCTTGTTCTTGGTTCCCCACAAGATAGATTTTGTCCCATTATATTTGGTAGACCCTTCTTAAATACTATTAATGCTACCATAGATTGCAAAAGGGATGTTGAATTTAATTTTTCTAAATTTAGTAGACAACACCGTGAAGAAGAATTACCTAGTAAGGATGAAATTATTGGTCTTGCTTCTATTGTCGTACCTCCTAATGATCCTTTAGAACAATACTTGCTAGACCATGAAAATGACATGTTTATGAATGAAAGAAGGGAATTAGATGAAGTATTCTTTAAACAGGAACCTATTCTGAAAAACAATTTACCTGTTGAAATCCTAGGGGATCCTCCTCCACCCAAGGGTGATCCCGTATTTGAGCTTAAACCGTTACCTGATACTCTTAAATATGCTTATCTTGATGAGAAAAAGATATATCCTGTTATTATTAGTGGTAACCTTTCAGAGCATGAGGAAGAGAGATTATTGAAAACTCTGAAGAAGCACCGCGCTGCTATTGGGTATACTCTTGATGATCTTAAGGGCATTAGTCCCACTCTATGTCAACATAAAATTAATTTGGAAGAAGATGCTAAACCAGTTCGTGATCATTAACGCCGGCTGAATCCTAAAATGAAAGAAGTGGTAAGAAAGGAGATACTAAAGCTCCTTGAGGCAGGTATAATTTATCCCGTTGCTGATAGTCAGTGGGTAAGCCCTGTCCATTGTGTCCCTAAGAAGGGAGGTATTACTGTTGTTCCTAATGATAAAGATGAATTGGTCCCTCAAAGAATTATTACAGGTTATAGGATGGTAATTGATTTCCTCAAATTAAATAAGGCTACTAAAAAGGATCATTACCCCTTACCTTTTATTGATCAAATGCTAGAAAGATTGTCCAAACATACACATTTTTACTTTCTAGATGGTTATTCTAGTTTCTCTCAAATACCTGTGTCAGCCAAAGATCAATCAAAGACTACTTTTACATGCCCTTTTGGTACTTTTGCTTATAGGTGTATGCCTTTTGGTTTATGTAATGCACCTGCTACCTTTCAAAGATGCATGATGGCTATATTCTCTGACTTTTGTGAAAAGATTTGTGAGGTTTTCATGGACGACTTTTCTGTCTATGGATCTTCTTTTGATGATTGCTTGAGCAACCTTGATCGAGTTTTGTAGAGATGTGAAGAAACTAATCTTGTCTTGAATTGGGAAAAGTGCCACTTTATGGTTAATGAAGGTATTGTCTTGGGGCATAAAGTTTCTGAAAGAGGTATTGAAGTTGATAAAGCCAAGGTTGATGCTATTGAAAAGATGCCATGTCCCAAGGACATCAAAGGTATAAGAAGTTTCCTTGGTCATGCCGGTTTTTATAGGAGGTTCATTAAGGACTTCTCAAAAATTTCTCGGCCTCTCACTAATTTATTACGAAAAGATATACCATTTGTCTTTGATGATGGTTGTGTAGAAGCATTTGAAATACTTAAGAAAGCATTAATTTGTGCACCTATTGTTCAGCCACCTGATTGGAATTTACCCTTTGAAATTATGTGTGATGCTAGTGATTATGCTTTAGGTGCTGTTCTAGGACAAAGAGTTGATAAGAAACTAAATGTTATTCAATATGCTAGTAAAACTCTAGACAATGCTCAAAGAAATTATGCTACCACTGAAAAAGAATTCTTAGCAGTTGTATTTGCTTGTGATAAGTTTAGACCTTATATTGTTGCTTCTAAAGTAACTATTCACACTGATCATGCTACTATTAAATATCTTATGGAAAAGAAAGATGCTAAACCTAGACTTATTAGATGGGTTCTCTTGCTACAAGAATTTGATTTGCATATTGTTGATAGACAAGGAGCTGAGAACCCCGTTGCAGACAACTTGTCTAGGTTAGAAAATGTGCTTGATGACCCACTACCTATTGATGATAGCTTTCCTGATGAGCAATTAAATGTCATAAATGCTTCTCATACTGCTCCATGGTATGTTGATTATGCTAATTACATTGTTGCTAAGTTTATACCACCTAGTTTTACATATCAGCAAAAGAAAAAGTTCTTCTATCATTTGAGGCATTACTTTTGGGATGACCCACATCTTTATAAAGAAGGAGTAGATGGTGTTATTAGACATTGTGTACCTGAGCATGAACAGGAACAGATCCTATGCAAGTGTCATTCCGAAGCTTATGGAGGACACCATGCTGGAGATAGAACTGCACATAAGGTACTGCAATCTGGTTTTTATTGGCCTACTCTCTTCAAGGATGCCCGTAAGTTTGTCTTATCTTGTGATGAATGTCAAAGAATTGGTAATATTAGTAGACGTCAAGAAATGCCTATGAATTATTCACTTGTTATTGAACCATTTGATGTTTGGGGCTTTGACTATATGGGACCTTTTCCTTCCTCTAATGGTTATACACATATTTTAGTTGATGTTGATTACATTACTAAGTGGGTAGAAGCTATTCCAACTAGTAGTGCTGATCATAACACTTCTATTAAAATGCTTAAAGAAGTTATTTTTCCAAGATTTGGAGTCCCTAGATATTTAATGACTGATGGTGGTTCACATTTTATTCATGGTGCTTTCCGTAAAATGCTTGCTAAATATGATGTTAATCATAGAATTGCATCTCCTTATCACCCTCAGTCTAGTGGTCAAGTAGAATTGAGTAATAGAGAACTCAAATTAATTTTGCAAAAGACTATTAATAGGTCTAGAAAGAATTGGTCCAAGAAACTAGATGATGCATTATGGGCCTATAGAACTGCATACAAAAATCCTATGGGTATGTCTCCGTATAAAATGGTCTATAGAAAAGCATGTCACTTACCTATCGAACTAGAACACAGGGCTTATTGGGCTATTAAAGAACTTAATTATGATTTTAAACTTGCCGGTGAGAAGAGTTTATTCGATATTAGCTCACTTGATGAATGGAGAACCCAAGCCTACGAAAATGCCAAGTTGTTTAAATAAAAAGTTAAAAGATGGCATGACAAAAGGATACAAAAGCGTGAGTTTAATGTAGGTGATTATGTATTGTTGTACGACTCTCGTTTAAGATTTTTTGCAGGAAAACTTCTCTCTAAATGGGAAGGTCCTTACGTTATCGAGGAGGTCTACCGTTCCGGTGTCATAAAAATCAACAACTTCGAAGGCACCAATCCGAAGGTGGTGAACGGTCAAAGAATCAAACACTATATCTCAGGTAATCCCATAAATGTTGAAACCCATGTTATTGAAACCGTAACCCCGGAGGAATACATAAGGGACACATTCTGGAATGTTTCAGACTCCAAAAAGGAATAGGTATGTGGTACGGTAAGTAAACTGACTCCAAAACAGTTTTTAAGGCAATATTTCTCCGTTTTGGAATATTTAGAAAAATAGAAAAATAAGAAGCAGTCCGGGAAGGACAGGAGGGCTCCACGAGGGTGGAGGGCGCACCATACCCCCTGGGCGCGCCCACTACCTCGTGGGCACCTCGTGCGCTCTCCGGACTCCGTTTGCTTACACAACACATATTTTGGTCGGTAAAAATTCATTATATAATCTCCCGGAGGTTTTGACTCCCGTATCACGCAAAAATCTCCTGTTTTTGTTTCGAGCTATTTTCCTGACAGATCCAGGTTGTCATGTCGTCTTCAAGCACCCCCAAGGACCAGTTCTTCGAGAAGGTCATCAACCCCTACCTCGCAGAAGTGCTGCAACACCCTCAAACCATTGAGATGCATGAGGGGTTGTTGCACATCCGCGATGTTGAGGGACCAAGGAAGACCGGAAGCATGGAGGCAAGGCTCGAGGCCTTGGAGCAAGAAGTTTTCAAGTGTCAGGAGATGGTGGAGCGTGGACTCGATTCCAATCACATCATGATCATGGAGTTCACCAACAACCACAAGTTGGACGTCAAGGACATTGGGGAGGCGATCTTCAAGCTTCATGAGAAAAACGAGCACCTCCAAGCCCAGATCTATGACCTGCAAAATCAAAACTGTGAGTATGAATATAGATTCAAGAGGATGAGTTTGGCTGCAGATTTGAGGTTCCAGGAGACTCGGTCATCCTTCTACGATGGTGAGCCTATGCCTTAGAAGAAGGACGACAAGCCTATGTCATCAACAAAATCACCACCGTCTCCACCAATAAAGAAGAATTGAGTATCTGGTATGGGCACTCCCCTTGGCAACTGCCAAGCTTGGGGGAGTGCCCCGGCATCGTATCACCATCACTTTTATCTTTACCGTTTTTCTTAGTTCGATCCTTTTGGTAATATCTTGATCTAGTAGAATAAAGGTTCTTAGTGTGATCTAGTTGTGAGTTTTACTTTATTATCCTTCTATGTAATCGAGTCCATGAGATATATAATAAAGATTAGTGTTGAGTCAAGGGCTTGATTGTTTTTCCATGATCCTAAGGGAATAAAAGAAAAGATAAAGAAATAAAAAGAAACAAAGAGATCATGTGAGTCTTATGGAGAGTAATGAGCTCACATAGAAAAAGTATGAAGAATAAAAGTTGTTGAGGTTGACAAACATAGTTTTGGTCATCGTTGCAATTAATAGGAAGTAATAAAGAAAGAGAGGTCTTCACATATAAATATACTATCTTTGACATCTTTTATGATTGTGAGCGCTCATTAAAATATGACATGCTAAAGAGTTGACATTGGACAAGAAAGACAACGTAATGGGTTATGTTTTCTTACATCTGAGATGAATTATATTGTCTTGGATCTTCCAACATGATGAGCTTGCCTTTCCCCCTCATGCTAGCCAAATTCATTGCACCAAGTAGAGATACTACTTGTGCTTCCAAATACCCTCAAACCAGTCTTGCCATAAGAGTGCACCATATCTACCTATGGATTGAGTAAGATCCATCAAGTAAGTTGTCATCGGTGCAAGCAATAAAAATTGCTCTCTAAATATGTATGATTGATTGGTGCGGAGGAAATAAGCTTTATACGATTGTGTGATATGGAAGTAATAAAAGCGACAGACTGCATAATAAAGGTCCATATCACAAGTGGCAATATAAAGTGACATTCTTTCGCATTAAGATTTTGTGCATCCAACCATAAAAGCGCATGACAACCTCTGCTTCCCTTTGCGAAGGGCCTATCTTTTACTTTTATCTCCTACATTGCATAAGAGTCATGGTGATTTTCACCCTTCCTTTTTACACTTTATCCTTTGGCAAGCACAATATGTTGGAAAGATCCTGGTATATATGGCTAATTGGATGTGAGTTTTCATGAACTATTACTGTTGACATTACCCTTGAGGTAAAACGTTGGGAGGCAAAACTATAAGCCCCTATCTTTCTCTGTGTCCGATTAAAAGTCCATACCCATAAGTATTGTGTGAGTGTTGATACGTCCATTTTGCATCATGCTTTTATATCGATATTTATTGCATTATGGGTTGTTATTTCACATTAAGTCACAATACTTATGGCTATTCTCTCTTATTTTACAAGGTTTACATGAGGGAGAATGCGGGCAGCTGGAATTCTGGGCTAGAAAAGGAGCAAATATTAGAGACCTATTCTGCACAACTCCAAAAGTCCTGAAACTCCACGGAATACCTTATAATAAATAATGAAAAATCCTCGCCAAAGATGAAGACCAGGGGTCCCACACCCTTTCCACGAGGGTGGGGGGTGACCCCCTAGGGCGCGCCCTCCTACCTCATGGGCCACCTGGTGGCTCTCCGATGACCATCTTCTGCTATATGAAGTCTTTCGTCGACAAAAAAAATTAGAAGCAACCTTTCGGGACGAAACTACGCCGCCACGAGGCGGAACCTTGGCGGATCCAATCTAGAGCTCCGGCAGAGCTGTTCTGCCGGGGAAACTTCTCTCCCGGAGGGGGAAATCATCGCCATCGTCATCACCAACGCTCCTCTCATCGGGAGGGGGCAATCTCCATCAACATCTTCATCAGCACCATCTCATCTCAAAACCCTAGTTCATCTCTTGTATCCAATTCTTGTCTCCAAGTCCGGGATTGGTGCTAGTAGGTTGCTAGTAGTGTTAATTACTCCTTGTAGTTGATGCTAGTTGGCTTAATTGGTTGAAGATCATATGTTCAGACCCTTTATGCATATTATTACCCCTCTGATTATGAACATGAATATGCTTTGTGAGTAGTTACGTTTGTTCCTGAGGACAAGGGAGAAGTCTTGCTATTAGTAGTCATGTGAATTTGGTATCTGTTCGATATTTTGATGAAATGTATGTTGTCTAGGCTCTAGTGGTGTTATGTGAACGTCGACTACATAACACTTCACCATTATTTGGGCCTAGAGGAAGGCATTGGAAAGTAATAAGTAGATGATGGGTTGCTAGAGTGATAGAATCTTAAACCCTAGTTTATGCGTTGCTTCGTAAGGGGCTGATTTGGATCCATATGTTTCATGCTATGGTTAGGTTTACCTTAATACTTTTGTTGTAGTTGCGGATGCTTGCAATAGAGGTTAATCATAAGTGGGATTCTTGTTCGAGTAAGAACAGCACCCAAGCACCGGTCCACCCACATGTCAAATTATCAAAATACCGAACACGAATCATATGAACGTGATGAAAACTAGCTTGACGATATTCCCATGTGTCCTCGTGAGCGCTTTTCCTTATATAAGAGTTTGTCCAGGCTTGTCCTTTGCTACAAAAAGGATTGGGCCACCTTGCTGCACTTTATTTACTTTTGTTACTTATTGCTCGTTACAAATTAACTTATCACAAAACTATCTGTTACTACTAATTTCAGTACTTGCAGAGAATACCTTGCTGAAAACCGCTTATAATTTCCTTCTGCTCCTCGTTGGGTCCGACACTCTTACTTATCGAAAGGACTACGATAGATCCCCTATACTTGTGGGTCATCAAGACTCTTTTCTGGCGCCGTTGCCGGGGAGTGAAGCGCCTTTGGTAGGTGGAATTTGGTAAGGAAAAATTTATATAGTGTGCTGAAATTTACTATCACTTGTTACTATGGAAAGTAATTCTATGAGGGGCTTGTTCGGGGTATCTTCACCCCGACCAGTAGAGCAAAGAGTTTGTAGCGACCAGACCTCAAACGGTCCAATCTCTGTGCTCAGGTGTCATCCCTGGATCAGTAATGCTGACACCACACAGTACTTGAAGGATTTATAACAAAGTAGCAATCAAACACTTATTACATCGAGTGTCTCAAAAGAGAACTTATTACAATAAATATGGCTTAAGGCCATCTAATAACGATAACAGCGGAAGGCTTGGAAGATAAGTGAGTCCATCAACTCCAACGACATCACTGAGTATAGAACCACGACCTAAAAGCACCTTAATTGTCGTCTGAAAAGTCTGCAACATTAACATGGAATATGCTGGCAAAGTAACACATAGAGAGTAATGGAATGAATAGGCTATTCTATATGCATATTTGGCTGGTGGAAAGCTCTATGGTTACAGTTTTGCGTAAAGCCAATCTTTCCCTACTGCAAAGGAATAAATTTTATTTAACTATCATGGTAGTTGTTAAACATTGAGAATGGTTGACAGCATTCTCAATCCCAATTAAGCATCATCATTAAACAAAACCCAACAAATTTAATTTTAGAGTAACATGATGAGATTCACATGATAATCCAAGTACTAGATACTCAAGATGTCCATAACCGGGGACACGGCTAACCATGATTAGTTTATACACTCTACAGAGGTTTGCGCACTTTTCCCCACAAGAGTCGATCGCCTCCGTTTGATTTCTCGCACTACATGGTGTTTGAGAAATGGATGACCGAGACATAGTCTTTCAGAAGCGCTAGCACCTTACGATCGGGTAGACCGTTACACCTACTTTCCCCTACATCTGCTAGTCTACCACTGTAAGATTTCGCACAACTTAATCAACTATGCTAGAGCCCATAGTAGCTTGTGGCTGCACACGGAAATTCTAGCATGAATAATCTCATGATCCCTTTGAGCCTGGGTGGCGGTCCATAAAAAAACAGGCAATCACTAGAATACCCAGGTGCCTCAATCCACCCAGATGTGTATTTAAGTTGCCACCTTAGATAAACCATTAATTTAACAATCTCACATCTGTCATGGATACACTCACCCAATCCACGTCTACTAGCATAGCATGGCATAGTAAGCAAACGTAGCAGTAACTCCCAAAGGTTTGATAATAACAGGTAATAGGTACTACCTCAACTACTTCCCAAACCCACAATTTAATTAGATCCTAATCATGCAATGTGTGAGGATTGATCTAATGCAATAAAAACTGGGTAATTGGAAGTATGATCAAAGTGTTACTTGCCTTGCTGATGATCCGCAAAACCTAGCGATTCGAAGTAGCAAGCGGTGCACTCCGGGTACTCTATCGCAAACAAACAAGCATAAAATAAGTACTCAACTAATGCACAAGTAAAACTCGAATAAAAGATCTAACCAGAAAGTTCAACTTAAGAACTCCGGTTGCCAAAAAGAATCAAATCGAACGAAGCAACGAAAGACAAACGGCAAAAGAAACAGGCTTCGTTTACTATTCTGGATCTAGGGCAATTTTTACAGTGGCAAAAACTTGTTTGAGTTGGTTAAACGGAAATAGGTTTTCAAGACGAAACTCCAGGCGCTTGAATCGCCTGATTCCGATAAACGAGCGAAAAGTTAGACTAAAACGAAAATCGGATCAGAAATCGCGATCAGAAAAATCGCGGATTTAATCCGAGAAAAGAAAAAATGATGAACGTTCATTAAAACAAACGAACAGACGAACGCTCGCTAATTAAATAAACCGGAAAAACCGATCTATTTAAAAAAACCGAAACTAAAAAAACCGAACAAAACCGACGGAAAACCGATCGGTTTTCTAAAAAAACGGCGGCGAGAAAAGCTACCTTTGGCGGCGGCGGATCCGTTGGTCCGGCGAGGCGGCGCGGCGGCGGTCCGGCGGCGGCGGCGAGCGGCGGCGGCGGCGCGGGGCGGCGGCGCGGGCTAGGGGCGGTGGCGGCACGGGGCGGCGGCGGCGGCGTGGCGCGGGCTAGGGTTTTGGTGGGGTGGCGGCTGGGCCTCCTGGCTATATAAAGCCGGCCGGGCCGGGAGTCCAGGTCAGACACGGCCCGGTAAGGCGGTTCAGATTTTTTTAAAATAATTACGCTCAGAGAAAAAAACAAAAGGAATACTAAACAGACTCCAAAAATCCCGAAATAAATTTTCCCCGGCTTCTAAAATCAAGCCGCACAGGATGAACATTTATTTGGGGCCTAAATGCAATTTTGAAAAGCGCGCATTTTCCCCTAATTCAAATAAAATAGCAAATAAAACCAAAATAAAATCTTATTTGATTTTTATTAAATCCTCAATATTTCTTTATTTTGGGAAAGTCATTTTATTCCTTCTCTCATTTTTTTGTAATAGAAATAATTGAAGATAAAATAAATAAAATCAAATGATCCCATTTTCAAAATTTGAGAGAACTCAAATATGAAAATAACAAATCCCCAACTCTCTCCGAGGGTGCTTGAGTTGCGTAGAATTTCTAGGATCAACCAAAATGCAATAAAATATGATATGCAATGATGATCCAGTGTATAACATTCCAAATTGAAAATTTGGGATGTTACAAACCTACCCCCCTTAAGATGAATCTCGCCCTCGAGATTCGGGTTGGCTAGAAAATAGGTGAGGGTGGTCCTTCAGTAAATCTTCCTCTCGTTCCCAGGTGGCTTCATCCTCCGTGTGGTGGCTCCACTGAACTTTGCAAAACTTGATAACCTTGCTGCGGGTGACTCGACTGGCATACTCTAGAATTTTGACTGGTTTCTCCTCATAGGTCAAATCACTGTCCAATTGAATTGCTTCTAGTGGCACTGTATCTCTCAGCGGTATATCAGCCATCTCTGCGTGGCACTTCTTCAACTGAGAAACGTGGAACACGTCGTGAACTCCTGACAATCCTTCGGGCAATTCCAACTTATAAGCTACTTCTCCCATACGCTCCAAAACTTTGTATGGGCCTACAAAATGTGGCGCTAACTTTCCTTTAACTCCAAAGCGCTTAACTCCTCAAAGTGGAGATACTCGAAGACAAACTCGGTCTCCGACTTTGTAAACTTTCTCTTTGCGTTTAGAATCTGCATAACTCCTCTGCCTGGATTGAGCTACCTTGAGCCTATCGCGAATCAATTTCACTTTCTGTTCAGACTCCTTTATCAGATCCGGTCCAAACAACTGGCGGTCTCCAACTTCATCCCAAGACAATGGGGTCCTGCACCTCCTTCCATACAAGGCTTCGAAAGGGGCCATCTTCAAACTGGATTGATAACTGTTGTTGTAAGAGAACTCTGCATATGGCAAATTCTCGTCCCAACTAGATCCGTAATCTAGCGCACAAGCTCTCAGCATATCCTCCAAAATCTGATTGACTCTCTCGGTCTGTCCATGTGTCTGCGGGTGGAAAGTTGTACTAAACTCCAGTCTGGTACCCAAAGTTTCATGCAACTGATTCCAGAACTTTGAGGTAAATTGGGTTCCTCTATCTGATACTATGCTCCTTGGAACTCCATGCAGACATACGATTCTGGTCATGTATATCTTTGCCAACTTTGCACTGGTATAGGTAGTCTTCACTGGAATGAAATGAGCTACCTTTGTCAAACGATCGACTACAACCCATATCGAGTCATAGCCTGAACGTGTTCTGGGCAATCCTGTAATAAAATCCATGCCTAACTTATCCCACTTCCATTCGGGTATCGGCAATGGCTGTAGCAATCCTGCTGGCTTCTGATGCTCTGCCTTTACTCTCTGACATACATCACAAACTGCTACATACTCCGCAATATCCTTCTTCATTCCGGTCCACCAGAAGGTGTCCTTCAAATCCAAATACATTTTGGTATTTCCTGGGTGAATCGAATATGGTGAATCATGGGCCTCTTGCAGAATTAACTTCCTGATCTCTGAATCATTTGGTAGATAAACACGGTCTTCAAACCATAAGGTATCGTCCTCATCCTCACGAAATCCCTTAGCTTTTCCTTTCCTCATTTTCTCTTTTATAGAGGCAATCTCCTTGTCGGTCTTTTGAGCTTCTCTAATCTTATCCATCAAAGTAGACTGAATCTCCAATGCTGCTACATAGCCTCTTGGAACTATTTCCAAACATAGCTCTCGAATATTTTCGGCTAACTCCCTTGGTAAATCTCCCGTCATTAGTGTGTTGATGTGGCTTTTACGGCTCAACGCGTCAGCTACTACATTAGCCTTTCCGGGGTGATAATGCAATTTCATATCATAATCCTTGATGAGCTCCAACCATCTCCTTTGCCTGAGGTTCAATTCCTTCTGCGTGAAAATATACTTCAAACTCTTGTGATCCGTGTATACCTCACAATGGTTTCCAATGAGGAAATGTCTCCAGGTTTTCAATGCATGCACTACGGCTGCTAACTCCAAATCATGCGTAGCATAATTTAACTCATGAGGCTTAAGCTGTCGTGAGGCATAGGAAACAACTATTCCTTCCTGCATAAGCACTGCTCCAAGTCCTCGACGTGAAGCGTCGCAATACACCTCATAATCCTTGGTCTGATCTGGCAAAATCAACACAGGTGATGTAACCAAACGTTTCTTTAACTCCTGGAAACTAGCCTCACATTCCTCAGTCCATATGAACTTGGTATCCTTTTTCAACAACTCCGTCATAGGCTTCACAATCTTTGAGAAATTCTCAATGAATCTCCGGTAGTATCCTGCGAGTCCAAGAAAACTCCGGATCTCTCCAACTGTTGTTGGGGCTTCCCAATTTGTCACGGTATCAACCTTAGTGGGATCTACTTCTATACCTTCTCCGGATATAACGTGTCCAAGAAATCCAACTTCTTTCAACCAAAACTCACATTTGCTAACTTGGCATATAACTGATGTTCTCTAAGCTTACCAAGTACCAAACGCAAATGCTCCTTATGCTCCTCTTCATTCTTAGAGTAAACAAGGACATCATCAATGAACACTACGACGAACTTATCCAAAAACTCCATAAACACTTTGTTCATCATGTTCATAAAATATGCAGGTGCGTTAGTCAGACCAAATGACATAACGGTATACTCGTACAGCCCATACCTGGTGGTAAAAGCCGTATTAGGTATATCATGTTCTCGAATCTTCAACTGGTGGTATCCTGATCGCAGATCGATCTTGGAAAATACCTTAGCTTCTTGCAATCGATCAAACAGATCATTGATCATCGGTAGTGGGTATTTGTTCTTGATGGTTACTTCATTTAATCCTTGTTAATCAACAGCCATCCTTAACGATCCATCCTTCTTATCCACTAGAAGTACTGGCGATCCCCAAGGCGAAGAACTTGGGCGAATATATCCTTTATCCAGTAACTCCTTAATCTGCTTCTTAATCTCCACCAAATCCTTTGCGGGCATCCTATATGGTCTCTTTGATATTGGTCCTGTGCCCGGCAAAAGCTCAATCAAAAACTCAATATCTCTATCCAGTGGCATGCCTGGCAACTCTTCTGGAAATACATCAAGGAAATCCTTCACTACTGGTACTTCGTCCTACACAACTCCTGTTAGACAATTTACTTGAGTCCTCTTCGGCACATGCCGGGATACATACTTGATCCTTCTCCCTTCTGGGGTGGTAAGCAAGATCGACTTACTGGCGCTGTCGAGCAATCGATGTTTCCTCCATACATCGACAGCCAATCCATCCCCAGAATTACATCCAATCCTTGTGATTCCAAAATGATTAAATCCGAGGGAAACACATGCCTACCTATACTCAATGGCACTTGAAAACATCCATGGCTAGCCATATACTCCGCTCCTGGTGAGCTTACTAACATAGGTGTTCTAAGAACTTTGGTGGGCAGACTATACTTATCCACAAATCCCCTTGATATGTATGAATACAATGCACCAGTATCGAAAAGAACAAGTGTAGTAAATGACTTAACCAAAAACTTACCGATTACTGCATCCGGCTGCTCTTCCACCTCCTCCATGTTAACGTGGTTCACCTGTCCCCTGTTGAAAGGGTTCGGCTTCTTTCTAGAGCTTCCATTGCCATTTCCATTCTGGGATTCAGGTCATTCATTGGCATAATGTCCGGTCTTCTGGCACTTAAAACAAGTGACTTGGCTCAGGTCTCTCTTGGCTGGGGTCGAGGGGTTGGTGCGGTTCTGGCCATTGCTTCCTCCATTCCCATTACCATTCTTGGTGCCATTGTGATTGTGCGAGCTACCTCCTCCATGGGTATGCTGAAAATGTCCTCCCGGTCTAGGGGTAAAACGTGGCTTCTGCTGAGCTCCTGAATTGTACTTCCCTTGTCCATACTTCCTCTTGCGATTCTCAATCTGCTGCTGCTTCCTTTCAATCACGAGAGCACGATCTACCAACTCCTGGTAGTTGTTGAAGGTTGCTACCATCAAATGCATGCTCAACTCATCATTCAGTCCTTCCAGAAACTTCTCCTGCTTAGCTGCATCTGTAGCAACGTCATCTGGGGCATAACGTGCTAGCTTACTAAAGTCCTCCACAAACTGGCCAACTGTCCGTCCTCCTTGGCGCAAGTTGCAAAACTCTCACTTCTTCATGGCCATAGCTCCTGCTGAAACATGGGCAGTACGAAAAGCTTGCTGAAACTGGTCCCACATGAAAGTGTCGACAGGGAAAGTGGTTGTGAAATTCTCCCACCATGATGTTACGGGTCCTTCAAGCTGATGTGCGGCAAACTTCACCTTTTCCGCATCTGTGCATCCTGCGGTGGTCAACTCCCTTGTTGTCTTACGAAGCCAATCATCTGCTACTATCGGCTCGGTGCTACTGGAAAGCACCGGCAGATTCAGCCTAAGAAAACGGGCTAAATGATCAACAGGTGGTGGTGGTGGTGGGTTGTTGTTGTTCCCCTGATTCTGGTTCTGGACTAGCAACTGCATCAATGTGTTCTGCTGCTGGATCAACTGAGTGAGCTCCGGTGGGAAGGTAAATCCGGGGTCACGTCTTGGAGGCATCTGAGGGTTTAGAAAAGATGAGATTTAAGAACAGAGAGGGGTCTAGAGAGAAAACACTACCCATATGCACATGAGGCAAAAGCAAACAATTCACTTCATTCAATCAATCAAACAAGGGCATACAATTGATCTAACTATCGCAAAAGTGCTCGGACTACTATATTTACATGGTGGAATACTACTACTGATTTGGTGGTCTACTAGAAATATTCTTCGGTTGCAGACTCCATGATATCTGCTCCAGCTTCATCAACATAGTCACCATCGCTATCATCTGGATCCGAGTCGGTGTCCTCGATGATGATGTAGTCTTCCGGGCGAATCTCCTTGGGTTCCTCGTCTTCTTCTACTGGTGTAGGGCCTCCCATGAATATTCCAATCTTCTTGATCAAATCGTCATTTTTCTCCACTAATACTTCGATTTCCTCTTCATAATCTTCACGTGTAGCCTTGAGTTCTTCCTCCAATTCCTTGATTCTTGTCTTTGCCTTCTTCAGATCTATCATGTCGGCGCACATCTGGTTCTCCTGACGTCGAATGTGCTGGTTTAACTCCTGGATAAAAGCTGCAATTGATCTATCCTTCCTGGTGCTGATCATCTCCCAGTGCTCATCTTGGTGCCCACAAATCTGGTAGATAGTATCCTTGAGATCATTGCGGTAAACTTCTCCAATGCGTCCCATGGCGATGTGTGCTGCCATGCTCTTTCCTAGATCCCAAGTTGGTGCATCAAAAGAAAACTCTATGGGCTCAGTGACTGGCATGAACGTCCTTCCTGGAACTTGAACTTGAATCATACAGCGCTCTTCTTCCGGTAAAGTGGCATTGTAGGTCCCGGTGAAACTTGGTACTCCTATGTTCAGGTATCTAGTGACTTCCTTCAAGTGACGTCCAAAGGGTGTATCTCCATCCGGTTGCGTGAACTTGTTCATTGCATCTGCCATCCTAAAAGAGTAGAAAAGATGAGAAGTCAGAAAGAGAAGAGAGTGAGTAGTGATCTAGGTCTTTTAGCTTAGTGGTCGTGTCCTACAGTCAGCGTGTGCTCTGATACCATCTTGTAGCGACCAGACCTCAAACGGTCCAATCTCTGTGCTCAGGTGTCATCCCTGGATCAGTAATGCTGACACCACACAGTACTTGAAGGATTTATAACAGAGTAGCAATCACACACTTATTACATCGAGTGTCTCAAAAGAGAACTTATTACAATAAATATGGCTTAAGGCCATCTAATAACGATAACAGTGGAAGGCTTGGAAGATAAGTGAGTCCATCCACTCCAACGGCATCACTGAGTATAGAACCACGACCTAAAAGCACCTTAATCGTCGTCTAAAAAGTCTGCAACATTAACATTGCAGCCTGAAACGGGTCAGCACATGGAATATGCTGGCAAAGTAACACATAGAGAGTAATGGAATGAATAGGCTATTCTATATGCATATTTGGCTGGTGGAAAGCTCTATGGTTACAGTTTTGCGTAAAGCCAATTTTTCCCTACTGCAAAGGAATAAATTTTATTTAACTATCATGGTAGTTGTTAAACATTGAGAATGGTTGACAGCATTCTCAATCCCAATTAAGCATCATCATTAAACAAAACCCAACAAATTTAATTTTAGAGTAACATGATGAGATTCACATGATAATCCAAGTACTAGATACTCAAGATGTCCATAACCGGGGACACGGCTAACCATGATTAGTTTATACACTCTGCAGAGGTTTGCGCACTTTTCCCCACAAGAGTCGATCGCCTCCGTTTGATTTCTCGCACTACATGGTGTTTGAGAAATGGATGACCGAGACATAGTCTTTCAGAAGCGGCTAGCACCTTACGATCGGGTAGACCGTTACACCTACTTTCCCCTACATCTGCTAGTCTACCACTGTAAGAGTTCGCACAACTTAATCAACTATGCTAGATCCCATAGTAGCTTGTGGCTGCACACGGAAATTCTAGCATGAATAATCTCATGATCCCTTTGAGCCTGGGTGGCGGTCCATAAAAAAACAGGCAATCACTGGAATACCCAGGTGCCTCAATCCACCCAGATGTGTATTTAAGTTGCCACCTTAGATAAACCATTAATTTAACAATCTCACATCTGTCATGGATACACTCACCCAATCCACGTCTACTAGCATAGCATGGCATAGTAAGCAAACGTAGCAGTAACTCCCAAAGGTTTGATAATAACAGGTAATAGGTACTACCTCAACTACTTCCCAAACCCACAATTTAATTAGATCCTAATCATGAAATGTGTGAGGATTGATCTAATGCAATAAAAACTGGGTAATTGGAAGTATGATCAAAGTGTTACTTGCCTTGCTGATGATCCGCAAAACCTAGCGATTCGAAGTAGCAAGCGGCGCACTCCGGGTACTCTATCGCAAACAAACAAGCATGCAATGAGTACTCAACTAATGCACAGGTAAAACTCGAATAAAAGATCTAACCAGAAAGTTCAACTTGAGAACTCTGGTTGGCAAAAAGAATCAAATCGAACGAAGCAACGAAAGACAAACGACAAAAGAAACAAGCTTCGTTTACTATTCTGGATCTAGGGAAATTTTTATAGTGGCAAAAACTTGTTTGAGTTGGTTAAACGGAAAGAGGGTATCGAGACAAAACTCCAGGCGCTTGAATCGCCTGATTCCGATAAACGAGCGAAAAGTTAGACTAGAACGAAAATCGGATCAAAAATCGCGATCAGAAAAATCACGGATTTAATCCGAGAAAAAGAAAAAACGACGAATGTTCGTTAAAACGAACGAACGGACGAACGCTCGCTAATTAAATAAACCAGAAAAACTGATCTATTTAGAAAAACCAAAACTAAAAAAAACCAAACAAAACCGACGGAAAACCGATAGGTTTTCTAAAAAAACGGCGGCGAGAAAAGCTACCTCCGGCGGCGGCGGATCCGGCGGTCCGGTGAGGCGGCGCGGCGGCGATCCGGCGGCGGCGGCGGGCGAGGCGGCGAGCGGCGCGGGGCGGCGGCGGCGGCGCGGCGCGGGCTAGGGTTTCGGTGGGGTGGCGGCTGGGCCTCCCGGCTATATAAAGCCGGCCGGGTCGGGAGTCCAGGTCAGACACGGCCCGGTAAGGCGGTTCGGATTTAGTTTTTTAAAAATAATTACGCTTAGAGAAAACAATAAAAGGAATACTAAACGGACTCCAAAAATCCTGAAATAAATTTTCCCCGGCTTCTAAAATCAAGACGCACAGGATGAACATTTATTTAGGGCCTAAATGCAATTTTGAAAAACATGCATTTTTCCCTAATTCAAATAAAATAGCAAATAAAACCAAAATAAAATCTAATTTATTTTTTATTAAATCCTCAATATTTCTTTATTTTGGGAAAGTCATTTTATTCCCTCTCTCATTTTTTGTAATAGAAATAATTGAAGATAAAATAAATCAAACCAAATGATCCCATTTTCAAAATTTGAGAGAACTCAAATATGAAAATAACGAAATCCCCAACTCTCTCTGAGGGTCCTTGAGTTACGTAGAATTTCTAGGATCAGCCAAAATGCAATAAAATATGATATGCAATGATGTTCTAGTGTATAACATTCCAAGTTGAAAATTTGGGATGTTACAGAGTTGCTCCTCGACCTACTGAACCTATTGAAAATGAAATTCCTTATGAGTATCCTTCGGGTATGATAGAAAAACTGCTAGCTAATCCTTTTACAGGAGATGGAACAAAGCATCCTGATGAACACCTAATATATGTGGATGAAGTTTGTGGATTATTTAAGCTTGCAGGTATACCCGATGATGTTGCTAAGAAGAAGGTCTTCCCTTTATCTTTGAAGGGAGACGCATTGACATGGTATAGGCTATGTGATGATACGAGATCATGGAACTATATAAGATTGAAATTGGAATTTCATAAAAAGTATTACCCTATGCATCTTGTTCATCGTGACCGCAATTATATATATAATTTTTGGCCTCGCGAAGGAGAAAGCATCGCTCAAGCTTGGGGGAGGCTTAAATCAATGTTATATTCATGCCCCAATCATGAGCTCCCAAGAGAAACAATCTTTCAAAAAATTTATGCTCGGCTTTCTGAAAATAATCGCACCATGCTCGATACTTCTTGTGCTGGCTATTGGATTTAGATGGGATTTATTGGATAGAATTAAACGCAACTCTGAAGATTGGGATCTCGACAAAGGTAAGGAGTCAGGTATGACACCTAAGTTTGATTGTGTTAAATCTTTTATGGATACCAATATTTTCCGTAAGTTTAGCACTAAATATGGACTTGATTCTGAGATAGTAGCTTCTTTCTGTGAATCTTTGCTACTTATGTTGATCTCCCTAAGGAGAAGTGGTTTAAATATCATCCTCCCATAGAAGTAAAAGTAGCTGCACCAATTAAAGTTGAAGAAAAGACTGTCACTTATAATGATCCTATTGTTCCTACTTGTTATGTTGAGAAACCACTTTTCCCTGTTAGGATAAAGGATCATGCTAAAGCTTCAACTGTGGTTCGTAAAAGCAATATTAAAACATATACACCTCCTGAGCAAGTTAAAGTAGAACCTAATATTGCTATTGTTAAAGATCTCTTGTCTGATAATATTGATGGGCATGTTATTCAGCTCTGCGGTGAAACTGCTAGAATTGCTAAACCTTGTGCTAAAGATAAACATAGACCTGTGGTAGGCGTGCCTGTTATTTCTGTTAAAATAGGAGAACATTGTTATCATGGCTTATGTGATATGGATGCTAGTGCTAGTGTTATACCTTATGACTTGTATAAAGAAATCAAGCATGAAATTGCACCTGCTGAGTTAGAAGATATTGATGTCACAATTAAACTTGCTAATAGAGATACTATTTCAGCAGTGGGAATTGTTAGAGATGTTGAAGTCTTGTGCGGGAAAACTAAATATCCTGCTGATTTTCTTGTTCTTAGTTCCCCACAAGATAGCTTTTGTCCCATTATATTTGGTAGACCCTTCTTGAACACTGTTAATGCTAAGATAGACTACGAAAACAATGTTGTTACTATTGGCTTGGATGATATGACTCATGAATTTAATTTCTCTAAATTTAGTAAACAACACCGTGAAGAAGAATTGCCAAGTAAGGATGAAATTATTGGTCTTGCTTCTATTGCCGTACCTCCTAGTGATCCTTTAGAACAATATTTGCTAGACCATGAGAATGATATGTTTATGAATGAAAGAAGGGAAATATATGAAGTATTCTTTAAACAAGAACCTATTCTGAAACACAATTTGCCTGTTGAAATCCTAGGGGATCCCCCTCCACCTAAGGGTGATCCCGCGTTTGAGCTTAAACCGTTGCCTGATAATCTTAAAAATGCTTATCTTGATGAAAAGAAGTTATATCCTGTTATTATTAGTGCTAACCTTTCAGAGCTTGAAGAAGAAAGATTATTGAAAACTCTCAAGAAGCACCGTGCTGCTATTGGATATACTCTTGATGATCTTAAGGGCATTAGTCCCACTCTATGTCAACATAAAATAAATTTGGAAGCAGATGCCAAACTAGTTCGTGATCCTCAACGACGTCTGAATCCAAAAATGAAAGAAGTGGTAAGAAAAGAAATACTAAAGCTTCTGGAGGCAGGTATAATTTATCCCGTTGCTGATAGTCAGTGGGTAAGTCCTGTTCATTGTGTCCCTAAGAAGGGAGGTATTACTGTTGTTCCTAATGATAAAGATGAATTGATTCCACAAAGAATTATTACAGGTTATAGGATGGTAATTGATTTCCGCAAATTAAATAAGGCTACTAAGAAAGATCAATACCCCTTACCTTTTATCGATCAAATTCTAGAAAGATTATGCAAACATACACATTACTGCTTTCTAGATGGTTATTCTGGTTTCTCTCAAATACCTGTGTCGGCTAAAGATCAATCAAAGACTACTTTTACGTGCCCTTTTGGTACTTTTGCTTATAGACGTATGCCTTTTGGTTTATGTAATGCACATGCTACCTTTCAAAGATGCATGATGGCCATATTCTCTGACTTTTGTGAAAAGATTTGTGAGGTTTTCATGGACGACTTTTCCGTCTATGGATCTTCTTTTGATGATTGCTTGAGCAATCTTGATCGTGTTTTGCAGAGATGTGAAGAAACTAATCTTGTCTTGAATTGGGAAAAGTTCCACTTTATGGTTAATGAAGGTATTGTCTTGGGGCATAAAGTTTCTTAAAGAGGTATTGAAGTTGATAAAGCCAAGGTTGATGCTATTGAAAAGATGCCATGTCCCAAGGACATCAAAGGTATAAGAAGTTTCCTTGGTCACGCCAGATTTTATAGGAGGTTCATTAAGGACTTCTCAAAAATTTCTCGACCTCTGACTAATTTATTACAAAATGATATACCATTTGTCTTTGATGATGATTGTGTATAAGCATTTGAAATACTTAAGAAAGCATTATTCTCTGCACCTATTGTTCAGCCACCTGATTGGAATTTACCCTTTGAAAGTATGTGTGATGCTAGCAATTATGTTGTAGGTGCTGTTTTAGGGCAAAGAGTTGATAAGAAATTAAATGTTATCCATTATGCTAGTAAGACCCTAGACAATGCTCAAAAAAATTATGCTACTACTGAAAAAGAACTTTTAGCAGTTGTATTTGCTTGTGATAAGTTCAGACCTTATATTGTTGATTCTAAAGTAACTATCCACACTGATCATGCTGCTATTAAATATCTTATGGAGAAGAAAGATGCTAAACCTAGACTTATTAGATGGGTTCTCTTGCTACAAGAATTTGATTTGCATATTGTTGATAGAAAAGGAGTTGAGAACCCCGTTGCAGACAACTTATCTAGGTTAGAGAATGTTCTTGATGACCCACTACCTATTGATGATATCTTTCATGATGAACAATTAAATGTCATAAGTACTTCTCGTAGTACCCCTTGTTATGCTGATTATGCTAATTACATAGTTGCTACATACCACCTAGCTTCACATACCAACAAAAGAAAAAGTTCTTCTATGATTTGAGACATTAATTTTGGGATGACCCACATCTTTATAAAGAAGGAGTAGATGGTGTTATTAGACATTGTGTACCTGAGCATGAACAGGAACAGATCCTACGCAAGTGCCACTCTGAAACTTATGGAGGACACCACACGGGAGATAGAACTGCACATAAGGTATTACAATCCGGTTTTTATTGGCCTACTCTCTTCAAGGATGCCCGTAAGTTTGTCCAATCTTGTGATGAATGTCAAAGAATTGGTAATATTAGTAGACGTCAAGAAATGCCTATGAATTATTCACTTGTTATTGAACCATTTGATGTTTGGGGCTTTGATTATATGGGACCTTTTCCTACCTCTAATGGATATACACATATTTTAGTTGTTGTTGATTATGTTACTAAGTGGGTAGAAGCTATTCCAACTAGTAGTGCTGATCATAACACTTCTATTAAAATGCTTAAAGAAGTTATCTTTCCAAGGTTTGGAGTCCCTAGATATTTAATGACTGATGGTGGTTCAAATTTTATTCATGGTGCTTTCCGTAAAATGCTTGCTAAATATGACGACAATCATAGAATTGCATCTCCGTATCACCCATAGTCTAGTGGTCAAGTAGAATTGAGTAATAGAGAACTCAAATTAATTTTGCAAAAGACTATCAATAGGTCTAGAAAGAATTGGTCCAAGAAACTTGATGATGCATTATGGGCCTATAGAACTGCATATAAAAATCCTATGGGTATGTCTCTGTATAAAATGGTTTATGGAAAAGCATGTCACTTACCTCTCGAACTAGAACATAAGTCATATTGGGCTATTATAGAGCTCAACTATGATTTTAAACTTGCCGGTGAAAAGAGGTTATTTGATATTAGCTCACTTGATGAATGGAGAACCCAAGCTTATGAAAATGCCAAGTTGTTTAAAGAAAAGGTTAAAAGATGGCATGACAAAAGTATACAAAAGCGTGAGTTTAATGTAGGTGATTATGTATTGCTATACAACTCTCGTTTAAGAATTTTTTGTAGGCAAACTTCTCCCTAAATGGGAAGGCCCCTATGTTATCAAGGAGGTCTATCGTTCCGGTGCCATAAAAATCAACAACTTCGAAGGCACAAATCTGAAGGTGGTAAACGGTCAGAGAATTAAACATTATATCTCAGGTAATCCCATAAATGTTGAAACCAATATTATTGAAACCGTAACCCCGGAGGAATACATAAGGGACACTTTCCAGAACGTTTCAGACTCCGAAAAAGAATATGTATGTGGTACGGTAAGTAAACCGATTCCAAAACAATTTTTAAGGCAATATTTCTCTGTTTTGGAATATTTAGAAAAATAGAAAATTAAGTAGCAGTCTGGGAAGGACACGAGGGCCCCACGAGGGTGGAGAGCGCGCCCTACCCCCTGGGCGCGCCCCCCTACCTCGTGAGCACCTTGTGTGCCTTCCGGACTCCGTTTTCTTGCATGATACGTATTTTGGTCGGTAAAAATTCACTATATATTCTCCCGAAGGTTTTGACTCCCGTATCATGCAAATATTCTCTGTTCTTGTTTTGAGCTGTTTTTCTGACAGATCTAGATTATCATGACGTCCCCAAGTGCTTCCAAGGACAATTTCTTTGAGAAGGTCATCAACCCTTACCTCGCGGAGGTGCTGCGACACCCTCAAACCATTGAGATGCGTGATGGGTTGGTGCACATCCGCGATGCTGAGGGACCAAAGGGAACCGGAAGCATGGAGACGATGCTCTAAGCAATGGAGCAACAAGTTTTCAAGTGCCAGGGGATGGTGGAGCGTGGAATCAACGCTAGCCACACGATGCTCGTGGAGTTCACTAACAACTACAAGCCAGATGCCAAGAACACCGAGGAGGCCATCTTCAAGCTACATGAGAAGATCAAACACCTCCAAGTCCAAATCTATGACCTGCAAAACCAAAACTGTGAGTATGAATATAGGTTCAAAAGAATGAGTTTGGCTGCAGATTCAAGGATTCCGAGACTCGATCATCCTTCTATGATGGTGAACCTATGCCTTGGAAGATGGATGACAAGACCGCATCATCAACAACACCTCCACCTTCTTCACCAACCAAGGAGATATAATCACATGGGTATGGGCACTCCCCTTGGCAACAGCCAAGCTTGGGGGAGGTGCCCCGGTATCGTATCACAATCACAACTCCTATCTTTACCGTTTTCCTTAGTTCGATCCTATTAGTAGTATTTTGATCTAGTAGAATAAAGTTTATGGCATGATCTAGTTTTGAGTTTTGCCTTATGATCTCTCTATGTAATCAAGTCCGTGAGCTATATGATAAAGATTAGTGTTGAGTCAAGGGCTTGATTTTCTTGCTATGATCTTGGGTGAATAAAACAAAAGAGAAAAAGAATAAGAAGAAACAAAAGTTCATATTGATCTTTTTGATAGTTATGACTTCACATAGAAAGAGTATGATGATTAAAAGTTGTTGGGAGTTGGTAGAAATAGCTTTGGTCATCGTTGCAATTAATAGGGAGTAATAAGGAAAGAGAGGTTTCACATATAAATATACTATTATTTACATCTTTTATGATTGGGAGCACTCATCAAAATATGACATGCTAAAGAGTTGATGTTGGAGAAGGAAGACAACGTAATGGATTATGTTTTCTTATATCTGAGATAAAGTATGTTGTCATGGATCATCCAACATGTTGAGATTTCCTTTCCCCCTCATGCTAGCCAAATTCTCAGCACCAAGTAGAGATACTACTTGTGCTTCCGAATACCCTTAAACCAGTTTTGCCATGAAAGTCCACCATATCTACCTATGGATTGAATAAGATCCTTCAAGTAAGTTGTCATCGGTGCAAAGCAATAAAAATTGCTCTAAATATGTATGAGTAGTGTGGGAGAAATAAGCTTTATACGATCTTGTGATGTGGAAGTAATAAAAGCGACAGACTGCATAATAAAGGTTCATATCACAAGGGGCAATATAAAGTGAGGTTCTTTCGCATTAAGATTTTGTGCATCCAACCATAAAAGCGCATGGCAACCTCTGCTTCCCTCTGCGAAGGGCCTATCTTTTATTATTATCTTCTACCTGATGCAAGTGTCATGGTGATCTTCACCTCTCCCTTTTTCATTTTATCCTTTGGCAAGCCCAGCATGTTGGAAAGAACCTGATATATATATATATATATATATATATATATATATATCTAATTGGATGTAGGGGGGCATGAGTTATTATTGTTGACATTACCCTTGAGGTAAAAGGTTGTGGGGCGAAACTATAAGCCCCTGTCTTTCTCCGTGTTCGATTAAAACATCGTAACCACGAGTATTGCGCGAGTGTTAGCAATTATGAAGGACTAGATGATAGTTGAGTATGTGGACTTGCTTTTTAGCTCTGACATAGACTCTTTCTAATGTTATGATAAATTGCAATTGCTTCAATGACTGAGGTTATAGTTTGTTGGTTCTCAATAAGGTTTCTGATTCATACTTTTGCATTGTGAATAGATCATCACTTGAACATAAGTAATCATATGACAATATCTATGTATGTTGCTGTTATGAGAATAATCATGATGCCCTCATGTCCATATTTTATTTTTATCGACGCCTCTACCTCTAAACATGGGGACATATTTATTGTCATCGGCTTTCGCTTGAGGACAAGCGAGGTCTAAGCTTGGGGGAGTTGATACGTCCATTTTGCATCATGCTTTGATATCAATATCTATTGCATTATGGGCTGTTATTTCACATTAAGTCACAATACTTATGGCTATTCTCTCTTATTTTACAAGGTTTACATAAGGAGGGAGAATGCCGGCAGCTGGAATTCTGGGCTGGAAAAGGAGCAAATATTATAGACCTATTCTGCATAACTCCAAAAGTCCTGAAACTCCACGGAATACCTTATAATAAATAATGAAAAATCCTCACCAAAGATGAAGACCAGGGGGCCCACACCCTTTCCATGAGGGTGCCCCCCCACTAGGGCGCGCCCCCTACCTCGTGGGCCCCCTGCTGGCTCTCCGATGACCATCTTCTGCTATATGAAGTCTTTCGTTGAGAAAAAAAATCAGAAGCAACCTTCCGGGACAAAACTCCGCCGCCACGAGGCGGAACCTTGGCGGATCCAATCTAGAGCTCCGGCAGAGCTGTTCTGTCGGGGAAACTTCTCTCCCGGAGGGGTAAATCATCGCCATCGTCATCACCAACGCTCCTCTCATTGGGAGAGGGCAATCTCCATCAACATCTTCATCAGCACCATCTCATCTCAAAACCCTAGTTTATCTCTTGTATCTAATTCTTGTCTCCAAGTTCGGGATTGGTGCTAGTAGGTTGCTAGTGGTGTTAATTACTCCTTATAGTTGATGCTAGTTGGTTTAATTGGTGGAAGATCATATGTGCAGATCCTTTATGCATATTATTACCCCTCTGATTATGAACATGAATATGCTTTGTGAGTAGTTACGTTTGTTCCTGAGGACAAGGGAGAAGTCTTGCTATTAGTAGTCATGTGAATTTGGTATTCGTTCGATATTTTGATGAGATATATGTTGTCTAGCCTCTAGTGGTGTTATGTGAACGTCGACTACATAACACTTCACCATTATTTGGGCCTAGAGGAAGGCATTGGGAAGTAATAAGTAGATGATGGGTTGCTAGAGTGGCAGAAGCTTAAACCCTAGTTTATACGTTGCTTAGTAAGGGGCTGATTTAGATCCATATGTTTCATGCTATGGTTAGGTTTACCTTAATACTTTTGTTATAGTTGTGGATGCTTGCAATAGAGTTTAATCATAAGTGGGATGCTTGTTCGAGTAAGAACAGCACCCAAGCACCGGTCCACCCACATGTCAAATTACCAAAGTACCGAACGCGAATCATATGAACGTGATGAAAACTAGCTTGACGATATTCCCATGTGTCCTCGGGAGCGCTTTTCCTTATATAAGAATTTGTCCAGGCTTGTCCTTTGCTACAAAAAGGATTGGGCCACCTTGCTGCACTTTATTTACTTTTGTTACTTGTTGCTCGTTACAAATTATCTTATCACAAAACTATCTGTTACTACTTATTTCAGCACTTGCAGAAAATACCTTGCCGAAAACCGCTTATCATTTCCTTCTGCTCCTCGTTGGGTTCGACACTCTTACTTATCGAAAGGACTACGATAGATCCCCTATACTTGTGGGTCATCAAGTGTCAGCAATTGTGAAAGATTATATGATCGTTGAGTATGTGGACTTGCTGAAAAGCTCTTATACATTGACTCTTTCCTATGTTATGATAAATTGCAATTGCTTCAATGACTGAAATTGTAGTTTGTTAGTTTTCAATGAAGTTTACGATTCATACTTGACATTGTGATTGAATTATTACTCTAGCATTAGAAATTATATGACAAGAATTATATAAGTTGTTGTTCTAAGATTGATCATGATGCCCTCATGTTCGTATTTTATCTTTATCGACACCTCTATCTCTAAACATGTGGACATATTTTTCGATTTCGGCTTTTCGCTTGAGGACAAGCGAGGTCTAAGCTTGGGGGAGTTGATACGTCCATTTTGCATCATGCTTTTATATCAATATTTATTGCATTATGGGTTGTTATTACACATTATGTCGCAATACTTATGCCTATTCTCTCTTATTTTACAAGGTTTAGATAAAGAGGGAGAATGCCGGCAGCTGGGATTCTGGGCTGGAAAAGGAGCAAATATTAGAGACCTATTCTGCACAACTCCAAAAGTCCTGAAACTTCATGGAAGATGTTTTCCAAATATATAAAAAATATTGAGAGCAAGAACTCCACCAGGGGGGGCACACCCTGCCCACGAGGGTGGGGGGCGCGCCCCCTACCCCCCTGGGCGCGCCCCCCTACCTCGTGGGCCCCCTGGTGGCCCTCTGGTGGCCATCTTCTGCTATATGGAGTCTTTCGATGGAAAAAAATCATAAGCCATCTTCTTGGACGAAACTCCGCCGCCACGAGGCGGAACCTTGGCGGAACCAATCTAGGGCTCTGGCGGAGCTGTTCTGCCGGGGAAACTTCCCTCCCAGAGGGGGAAATCATCGCCATCGTCATCACCAACGCTCCTCCCATCGGGAGAGGGCAATCTCCATCAACATCTTCATCAGCACCATCTCATCTCAAAACCCTAGTTCATCTATTGTATCCAATTCTTGTCTCCATGTCCGGGATTGGTGCTAGTAGGTTGCTAGTAGTGTTAATTACTCCTTGTAGTTGATGCTAGTTGGTTCAATTGGTGGAAGATCATATGTTCAGATCCTATATGCATATTAATACCCCTCTGATTATGAACATGTTTATGCTTCGTGAGTAGTTACTTTTGTTCCTGAGGACATGGGAGAAGTCTTGCTATTAGTAGTCATGTGAATTTGGTATTCGTTTGATATTTTGATGAGATGTATGTTGTCTCTCCTCTAGTGGTGTTATGTGAACGTCGACTACATGACACTTCACCATTATTTGGGCCTAGAGGAAGGCATTGGGAAGTAATAAGTAGATGATGGGTTGCTAGAGTGACAGAAGCTTAAACCCTAGTTTATGCGTTGCTTCGTAAGGGGCTGATTTAGATCCATATGTTTCATGCTATGGTTAGGTTTACCTTAATACTTTTGTTGTAGTTGCCGATGCTTGCAATAGAGGTTAATCATAAGTGGGATACTTGTCCAAGTAAGGGCAGTACCAAAGCACCGGTCCACCCACATACCATATTATCAAAGTACCGAACGCGAATCATATGAACATGATGAAAACTAGCTTGACAATATTCCCATGTGTCCTCGGGAGCGCTTTACATCATATAAGAGTTTGTTCAGGCTTGTCCTTTGCTACAAAAAGGATTGGGCCACCTTGCTGCACCTTATTTACTTTTGTTACTTGTTGCTCGTTACAAATTATCTTATCACAAAACTATCTGTTACCACTTATTTCAGTACTTGCAGAGAATACCTTGCTGGAAACCGCTTATCATTTCCCTCTGCTCCTCGTTGGGTTCGACACTCTTACTTATCGAAAGGACTACGATAGATCCCCTATACTTGTGGGTCATCAATATGGAGATATATAGGCGGAAGAAGTACGCCAGGGAGGCCACGAGGGGCCCACGAGGGTGGAGGCGCGCCTAGGGGGGTGGGCGCGCCCCCTGCCTCGTGGCTTCCTCGTTGCTTCCCTTACGTGGTCTCCAAGTCTCCTGGGTTGCTTTCCTTTCAAAAATAAGTTCCGTGAAGTTTCAGGTCAATTGGACTCCGTTTGATTTTCCTTTTCTGTGATACTCTGAAACAAGGAAAAAATAGAAACTGGCACTGGGCTCTGGGTTAATAGGTTAGTCCCAAAAATAATATAAAAGTGTATAATAAAGCCCATAAACATCCAAAACAGTAGATAATATAGCATGGAGCAATCAGAAATTATAGATACGTTGGAGACGTATAAACATCCCCAAGCTTAATTCCTGCTCGTCCCCGAGTAGGTAAATGATAAAAACAGAATTTTTGATGCGGAGTGCTACTTGGCATAATTTCAATGTAATTCTTCTTAATTGTGGCATGAATATTCAGATCCATAAGATCCAAGATAAAAGTTCATATTGACATAAAAATATTAATACTTCAAGCATACTAACTAAGCAATTATGTCTTCTCAAAATAACATGGCCAAAGCAAGTTCATCCCTACAAAATCATATAGTTTAGTCATGCTCCATTTTCGTCACACAAAAATGCTCTCATCATGCACAAGCCAAGCAATTGTTTCATACTTTAGTAATCTCAAACCTATAAACCTTCACACAATATATGAGCGCGAGCCATGGACATAGCACTATGGGTGGAATAGAATATGATGATGGGGGTTATGTGGACAAGACAAAAATGGAGAAATTCTCACATCAACAAGGCTAATCAATGGGCTATGGAGATGTCCATCGATTGATGTTAATGCAAGGAGTAGGGATTGCCATGCAACGAATGCACTAGAGCTATAAATGTATGAAAGCTCAACAAAAGAAACTAAGTGGGTGTGCATCCAACTTGCTTGCTCACGAAGACCTAGGGCACTTGAGGAGGCCCATTGTTGGAATATACAAGCCAAGTTCTATAATGAAAAATTCCCACTAGTATATGAAAGTGACGAAACAAGAGACTCTCTATCATGAGGATTATGGTGCTACTTTGAAGACAAGTGTGGCAAAGTATAGTAGCATTGTCCCTTCTCTCTTTTTCTCTCATTTTTTTGGGCCTTCTCTTTTTTATGGCCTTTCTCCTTTTTTTGGGCCTTCTCTTTTTTTATTCCTCACTTGGGACAATGCTCTAGAAAATGATGATCATCACACTTCTATTTATTTACAACTCGATACTAGAATAAAAGATGACTCTATATGAATGCCTCCGGCGGTGTACCGTGATTGCGATGAATCAAGAGCGACATGTATGAAAAATTATGAACGATGGCTTTGCCACAAATACGATGTCAACTACATGATCATGCAAAGCAATATGACAATGATGATGCGTGTCATAATAAACGAAACGGTGGAAAGTTGCATGGCAATATATCTCGGAATGGCTATGGAAATGCCATAATAGGTAGGTATGGTGACTGTTTTGAGGAAGATATAAGGAGGTTTATGTGTGATAGAGTGTATCATATCACGGGGTTTGGATGCACCGGCGAAGTTTGCACCAACTCTCAATGTGAGAAAGGGCAATGCACGGTACTGAAGAGGCTAGCAAGTATGGAAGGGTGAGAGTGCGTATAATCCATGGACTTAACATTAGTCATAAAGAACTCACATACTTATTGCAAAAATCTACAAGTCATCAAAAACCTCGGCACTACGCGCATGCTCCTAGGGGGATAGATTGGTAGGAAAATACCATTGCTCGTCCCCGACCGCCACTCATAAGGAAGACAATCAAATAACACCTCATGTTTCAAATTTGTTACACAACGTTTACCATACGTGCATGCTACGGGACTTGCAAACTTCAACACAAGCATTTCTCAAATTCACAACTACTCAAATAGCATGACTTTGATATTATTACCTCCATATCTCAAAACAATCATCAAGCATCAAACTTCTCTTAGTATTCAATACTCTATATGAAACTTTTTACTATTCTTGGATGCCTAGCATATTAGGATTATTTAAGAAAATTACCATGCTATTTAAAACTCTCAAAATGATATAAGTGAAGCATGAGAGTTCATCTATTTCTTCAAAATAAAAATACCACCATGCTCTAAAAGATATAAGTGAAGTACTAGAGCAAACAACAAACTACTCTGGAAGATATAAGTGAAGATCAATGAGTAGTTGAATAATTATGCAACTATGTGAAAACTCTCTAACATTTAATAATTTCATATCTTGGTATTTTATTCAAACATCAAGCAAAACAAAAGAAAATAAAATGACGCTCCAAGCAAAACACATATCATGTGGCGAATAAAAATATAGATCCAAGTAAAGTTACCGATGAACGAAGACGAAAGAGGGGATGCCTTCCGGGGCATCCCCAAGCTTAGGCTCTTGGTTGTCCTTGAATATTTCCTTGGGGTGCCATGGGCATCCCCAAGCTTAGGCTCTTGCCACTCCTTATTCCATAATCCATCGAATCTTTACCCAAAACTTGAAAACTTCACAACACAAAACTTAACAGAAAACTCGTAAGCTCCGTTAGCGAAAGAAAACAAAACACCACTTCGAGGTACTGTAATGAACTCATTATTTATTTATATTGGTGTTAAACCTACTGTATTTGAACTTCTCTATGGTTTATAAACTCTTTTACTAGCCATAGATTCATCAAAATAAGCAAACAACACATAGAAAACATAATCTATCAAAAACAGAACAGTCTATAGTAATCTGGATCAAACATATAATTATGGAACTCATAAAATTCTAAAATAAATTTCTGGACGTGAGTAATTTATCTAGTAATCATCTTCAAAAATAATTAACTAACTAGCACTAACCAAATAAAAATGGCAGCAATTCTCGTGAGCGCTAAAGTTTCTGTTTTTTACAGTAAGATCAACAAGACTTTCCCCAAGTCTTCCCAACGGTTCTACTTGGCACAAACACTAATTAAAACATAAAAAAACTCAATCATAACAGAGTCTAGATAAATTATTTATTACTAAACAGGAGCAAAAAGCAAGGAACAAAAAATAAAATTGGGTTGCCTCCCAACAAGCGCTATCGTTTAACGCCCCTAGCTAGGCATGATGGTTTCAATGATGCTCACATAAAGGATAAGAATTGAAACATAAAGAGAGCATCATGAAGAATATTACTAGCACATTTAAGCCTAACCCACTTCCTATGCATAGGGATTTTGTGAGAAAACAACTTATGGGAACAAGAATCAACTTGCATAGGAAGGTAAAACAAGCATAGCTTCGAGATTTTCAACACATAGAGAGGAAACTTGATATTATTGCAATTCCTACAAGCATATGTTCCTCCCTCATAATAATTTTCAGTAGCATCATGAATGAATTCAACAATATAACCAGCACCTAAAGCATTCTTTTCATGATCTACAAGCATAGAAATTTTATTACTCTCCACATAAGCAAAATTCTTCTCATGAATAATAGTGGGAGCAATCTCAACAAAATAATTATCATGTGAGGCATAATCCAATTGAAAACTAAAATCATGATGACAAGTTTCATGGATATAATTATTCTTTATAGCATACATGCCATCACAATAATCATCATAGATAGCAACTTTGTTCTCATAATCAATTGGAACCTCTTCCGGAATAGTGGATTCATCACAAAATAAAGTCATGACCTCTCCAAATCCACTTTCATCAATATAATCATCATAAATAGGAGGCATGCTTTCATCATAATAAATTTTCTCATCAAAACATGGGGGACAAAAAAATATCATATTCATCAAACATAGCTTCCCCAAGCTTGTGGCTTTGCATATCATTAGCATCATGGATATTCCAGGAATTCATACTAACAACATTGCAATCATGCTCATCATTCAAATATTCTAATGCATTCTTCTTCTAGCACTTGAGCACAATTATCGAAATCCTTATTTCCATGATAGATATTAAAAAGATGAAGCATATGAGGTAACATTAATTCCATTTTTTAATTTTCTTTTATAAACTAAACTAGTGATAAAACAAGAAACTAAAAGACTCGATTGCAAGATCTAAAGATATACCTTCAAGCACTCATCTCCCTGGCAACGGCGCCAGAAAAGAGCTTGATGTCTACTACACAACCTTCTTCTTTTAGACGTTGTTGGGCCTCCAAGTGCAGAGGTTTGTAGGACAGTAGCAAATTTCCCTCAAGTGGATGACCTAAGGTTTATCAATCCGTAGGAGGCGTAGGATGAAGATGGTCTCTCTCAAGCAACCCTGCAACCAAATAACAAAGAGTCTCTTGTGTCCCCAACACACCCAATACAATGGTAAATTGTATAGGTGCACTAGTTCGGCGAAGAGATGGTGATACAAGTGGTATATGGATGGTAGATAAAGGTTTTTGTAATCTGAAAATATAAAACAGCAAGGTAACTAATGATAAAAGTGAGCGCAAACGGTATTGCAATGCGTTGAAACAAGGCCTAGGGTTCATACTTTCACTAGTGCAAGTTCCCTCAACAATAATAACATAATTGGATCACATAACTATCCCTCAACATGCAACAAAGAGTCACTCCAAAGTCACTAATAGCGGAGAACGAACGAAGAGATTATGGTAGGGTACGAAACCACCTCAAAGTTATTATTTCCAATCAATCCGTTGGGCTATTCCTATAAGTGTCACAAACATCCCTAGAGTTCGTACTAGAATAACACCTTAAGACACAAATCAACCAAAACCCTAATGTCACCTAGATACTCCAAGTCACCTCAAGTATCCGTGGGTACAATTATACGATATGCATCACACAATCTCAGATTCATCTATTCAACCAACACATAGAACCTCAAAGATTGCCCCAAAGTTTCTACCGGAGAATCACGACGAAAACGTGTGCCGACCCCTATGCATAGGTTCATGGACGGAACCCGCAAGTTGATCACCAAAACATACATCAAGTGAATCACGTGGTATCCCATTGTCACCACATATACGCATGGCAAGACATACATCAAGTGTTCTCAAATCTTTAAAGACTCAATCTGATAATATAACTTCAAAGGGGAAACTCAATTCATTACAAGAAGTAGAGGGGGGAGAAAACATCATAAGATCCAACTATAATAGCAAAGCTCGTGATACATCAAGATCGTACCACCTCAAGAACACGAGAGAGAGAGAGAGATCAAACACATAGCTACTGGTACATACCCTCATCCCCGAGGAAGAACTACTCCCTCCTCGTCACGGAGAGCACCGGATGATGAAGATGGTCACAAGAGAGGGATTCCCCCTCCGGCAGGGTGCCAGAACGGGTCTAGATTGGTTTTCGGTGGCTACGGAGGCTTCTGGCGGCGGAACCTCCGATCTATTGTGCTCTCGGATGTTTTTAGGGTATATGGAGATATATAGGCGGAAGAAGTACGTCAGGGGGGCCACGAGGGGCCCACGAGGGTGGAGGGCGCGCCCCCTGCCTCGTGGCTTCCTCGTTGCTTCCCTTACATGGTCTCCAAGTCTCCCGGGTTGCTTTCCTTCCAAAAATAAGTTCCGTGAAGTTTCAGGTCAATTGGACTCCGTTTGATTTTCCTTTTCTGCGATACTCTGAAACAAGGAAAAAATAGAAACTGGCACTGGGCTCTGGGTTAATAGGTTAGTCCCAAAAATAATATAAAAGTGTATAATAAAGCCTATAAACATCCAAAACAGTAGATAATATAGCATGGAGCAATCAAAAATTATAGATATGTTGGAGACGTATCATAGGTATATATAGGAGGAAGGAGTACATCGATGGAGCAACAGGGGGCCCACGAGGGTGGAGGGCGCGCCTGGGGGGGTAGGCGCGCCCCTACCTCGTGGCTTCCTCCTTTGTTTCTTGACGTAGGGTCCAAGTCTCCTGGATCATGTTCGGTGAGAAAATCACGTTCCCGAAGGTTTCATTCCGTTTGGACTCCGTTTGATATTCCTTTTCTTCGAAACCCTAAAATAGGCAAAAAACAGCAATTCTGGGCTGGGCCTCCGGTTAATAGGTTAGTCCCAAAAATAATATAAAAGTGGATAATAAAGCCCAATAATGTCCAAAACAGTAGATAATATAGCATGGAGCAATCGAAAATTATAGATATGTTGCAGACGTATGACTAGCCACAGGGCTCACTACTCGGATTAACACTTTCCAAACTAAATAGCCGGGCATCGACAACTATAATCAGCGGATGAAGGAGTGGATGCGCCCGTCACCAAAGAAGCTACGGGTCGACGACGGTACCCGGGTTCCTCGCCAAGATGTGCGCCCCTGAAGGTAGCACCTCCCAGTGCCAGCCCGGCGGAGCCCAGTCCCGGACATGGCGCCTCTGAAGCGGGACATTGTCGCGAACGGGTCGATGACGAGGATGCGGGCTGGGCATCGTTGACATCAAGAACAAATTTCATGCAAATGTGATACGTCTCCATCGTATCTACTTTTCCAAACGCTTTTGACCTTGTTTTGGACTCTAACTTGCATGATTTGAATGGAACTAACCCGGGCTGACGCTGTTTTCAGCAGAATTTCCATGGTGTTATTTTTGTGCAGAAATAAAAGTTCTCGGAATGACCTGAAACTTCATGGAGAATATTTTTGGAATATATAAAAAATAATGGCAAAAGAACCAATGCAAGGGGATCCACACCCTATCCACGAGGGTGGGGGCGCGCCCCCCTATCTCGTGGGCTCCCTGAGGCTCCACCGACCTCAACTCCGACTCTATATATTCACGTTCGGGGAGAAAAAAATCAGGGAGAAGGATTCATCGCGTTTTACGATACGGAGCCGCCGCCAAGCCCTAATCTCTCTCGGGAGGGCTGATCTGGAGTCCATTCGGGGCTCCGGAGAGGGGAATCCGTCGCCATCGTCATCATCAACCTTCCTCCATCACCGGTTTCGTGATGCTCACCGCCGTGCTTGAGTAATTCCATCGTAGGCTTGCTGGACGGTGATGAGTTGGATGAGATTTATCATGTAATCGAGTTAGTTTTGTTAGGGTTTGATCCCTAGTATCTATTATGTTCTAAGATTGATGTTGCTATGACTTTGCTATGCTTAATGCTTGTCAGTAGGGCCCGAGTGCCATGATTTCAGATCTGAACCTATTATGTTTTCATGAATATATGTGAGTTCTTGGTCATATCTTGCAAGTCTATAGTCACCTATTATGTGTTATGATCCGTTAACCCCGAAGTGACAAAAATCGGAATACTTACCGGTGATGACCGTAGTTTGAGGAGTTCATGTATTCACTAAGTGTTAATGCTTTGGTCCGGTACTCTATTAAAAGGAGGCCTTAATATCCCTTAGTTTCCAATACGACTCCGCTGCCACGGGAGGGTAGGACAAAAGATGCCATGCAAGTTCTTTTCCATAAACACGTATGACTATATTTGGAATACATGCCTACATTACATTGATGAACTGGAACTAGTTCTGTGTCACCCTATGTTATAAATGTTGCATGAGGAATCGCATCCGACATAATTATCCATCATTGATCCATTGCCTACGAGCTTTTCACATATTGATCTTTGCTTAGTTACTTTACCGCTGCCACTATTACAATCACAACAAAACTAATACTATTACTTTTGCCACTGTTACCGTTACTTCCATATTACTTTGCTACTAAATACTTTGCTACAGATATTAAGTCTTTCAGGTGCGGTTGAATTGACAACTCAACTGTTAATACTTGAGAATATTCTTTGGCTCCCCTTGTGTCGAATCAATAAATTTGGGTTGAATACTCTACCCTCGAAAACTGTTGTAATCCCCTATACTTGTGGGTTATCAAGACTATTTTCTGGCGTCGTTGCCAGAGAGCATAGCTCTATTCTTTGAGTCACTTGGGATTTATATCTGTTGATCACTATGAAGAACTTGAAAGATGAAAGAACCAAGATTTTTCCCTCAACTACGAGGGGAGGTAAGGAACTGCCATCTAGCTCTGCACTTGATTCACCCTCTGTTATGAGTAAACTTGCGACACCTACACTTACTATTCACTCTGGTATGTCGCATGTTATTGATGATGCCACTTCTGCTTTGCATGATAATTATGATGAAACTACTTCTATGCTTGATAATACTGTGCCACTAGGTGAATTTCTTAATGAACAACTTGCTAGGGTTAGAGAGAATGAAATTACTGAAACTGATAATATTGATGAAAGTGATGATGAAGATTTTCCCCCTAGATATGAATTGCCTTTTGTTCCTGAGGGTTATGTTATGGATGAAGAAACTGCTAAAGACTTTTTAGCTTGCAATGATAGATATGATCTTAAGAAATTATTAGCTAAGCTGAAAGAAAAATCCTTGAATGCTAGAATGAACATGACCCTGCTTTTGCTACTTTACCTATCTCTATCTCTGATAAGGATTATGATTTCTCTATCGATCCTGAGCTAATTACTTTGGTTGAATCTGATCCTTTTTATGGCTATGAATCTGGAACTGTTGTGGCACATCTTACTAAATTAAATGATATAGCCATCCTGTTCACTAATGATGAGAAAACTCGCTATTACTTTACCCTTAAGTTGTTTACGTTCTCATTAAAGGGTGATGCTAAAATATGGTTTAATTCTCTTGATCCTAGTTGTGTGCGTAGTCCCCAGGATATGATTTATTACTTCTCTGCTAAATATTTCCCTTCTCATAAGAAACAAGCTGCCTTAAGGGAAATATATAATTTTGTGCAAATTGAAGAAGAGAGTCTCCCACAAGCTTGGGGGAGGCTTCTCTGATTACTTAATGCTTTGCCTGATCATCCTCTCAAGAAAAATGAAATACTTGATATCTTTTATAATGGACTAACCAATGCTTCCAGAGACCACCTGGATAGTTGTGCTGGTTGTGTTTTCAGGGAAAGAACTGTTGATCAAGCTGAATTGTTATTGAATAATTTGTTGAGTAATGAAAATGATTGTACACTTACTGAACCAACTCCTAAGCCGACTCGTAGCATCATGAAAATCAAAATGATTGGACACTTCATAGCATCATGTGCCTGTTACTTCCGGCTAATGATGAAGTAATGGATTTCTTCAATACTTTGACACACAACGTGACATATAGAAGAATATATATAGATGAGATCAGGAAAAAATGGATCAAGTTGTGCATATCCATAATGGGGGCATTCTTCATAAATCCCTTATTAAATGACTAAGAGAATCCATTGTACTATACATACATATACTAAAATTAAAATATGCAACTTTTGCAAATACTAATTGCTATACATTGGATCAAATGTCAAAATTCATCAACTTTTTTCTATACATTGTAGTCATACACGCGCGCGTGCACACACACATATATATATATACATATATACATACACACACATACACACACATAAACACTATTCTGATCACGGGATCAGAATAATATTCTGATCACAACCTAAACTGCCTGAGTAACGCGCCTAAACTTCCCTGTGTACGAACCCGACCTTCGGGCTATCTTCGCAACCGTGGCTTCCCCCGCGAATTATTCTTGTTAGTCGTGTTTTATATGATGTTAGTGTAATCCAGAAACGTTTTTTCTAAATATTGGTTTTAAATAGGAATCTCGCTCGTCGGCGGATTTTGTTCTCGGCTCATGATGAAATTGCACTTTTTGCAATTTTACTGCCGAAGTTGTTCGACTTGAACTTCTCCCAGTGCTAGGTTGAACTTCCGCCAACATTGCCCAAATGGGGCTTGCGATATATCGTTGGAAAGCTATGGACACCAGTATCATGACCCAAGTTAAATTTTTGGCAAAATGTAAGCGGTTTAAGAGCTGTTTTGAAAATCGTTTTTTCTTCATACAAAACTTCTCGACATGTCTACTTGAACTTCACTATGTTTTTCACGTGCTTTTTTTGCTCGTAGATCTCCATCCACTCACCGGAATTGAGCAAGTGATATACCGATGGAAAGCTGTTGTAAAGATGCAACTTTCCTGTGTTGATCATTTTTCCATACTCGCGACAATTTTAAAAGTTTTTCATCTCAAATTCATTCACTATAGTAGTCGAACTTCGTGTTGTTTTCACGTCGAACTTTTGTGACGTATTTTTGTTTGTAATTTTCTCATCCATTTCGTCAGTGTTTCACAAATGATATTCTTTTTGTACAAACCTCTCTCACAATATATTTTTTTACTTTCTCCGACCGAGGACTTGAATTTACACAAATGATATTCCTGTCGTTTTGAAGTAAATTAGAGAAATGACAAGATCATGATTTCTGCCTTCATTGTCAATGGCAACGCACTGCGTGAAGTAGTTGAACTTCTCGGGCATGTTTGTTTGAACCTCACTCTATTTTTAACGTGTTGTTTTTTGAACTGCGTGAAGTAGTTGAACTTCTGGGGCATGTCTATCTGAACTTCACTCTGTTTCACTCTATTGTATTTTTCTTATATGAAATACACACCATGTAGTACTGAACTTCCGGTTGTTATCACTTTGAACTTCTCTCTGGTCCGAGAGAATTTTTTTTAAAACACAAAAAACAACATGTTTTTTTGTATTTTGGACATCTAAATACACGGTGAACCTGTCTCACAAGAATTTTTTGAACTTTTCCTCGTCGAGTACTTGAACTTCTAGCAACCATTTTTTTCGTTTATGAGTTGTTTTTAAAAGTGCCAAAAATGGCATTGTGTTTTTTATTTTTTGAAAAGGTAAATCCTATGTTTTAATAAACTCCGAACTTCTCTGTTATTTCAATTTGAACTTCACCTTTTTATATTTTTGAGTAAAGAATTGTATTGGATTTTTATATGGAAAAAATCGAACAAGGTGAACCTCTCTCGCAAGAATTCTTTAACTTCTTCGGACAGAGCACTTGAACTTCTTTCAAGAAACCTTTTAAGCTTTTATTTTTCTATACTTCTACTCCCACCTGAAATGCATTTCTTGCAGTACTTAAACTTCTCGTTGTTTTTGCTATGAACATCTTTCAACATATAAGAATTTTTTGAATACATAAAAACGTGTTTTAAACGGTATACATGAAAATTTTAAATTATTCATTGAAATGTGGCACATAATATACCGATGGAAAGCTTATGAATAGCAGCAAGATTTTCAGGTAGACAGGTGTTACAAATTCATTGCCGTTTGAGAGCAGTTTTAAAAATGGCAAAACAACGTTGATTTTGCCTTTTTTTCAACATGTAAATGAACAACGGACGTCTCACACATGAATTTTGAACTATGCTAGGAGGAGCACATGAACTTCCTGCAACAAACATTTTAAGACTTTTGTTTTCTATTCTTATATTCTTATCTAAAACGCATTCTGTGTCTTAGTTGGACTTTCCGCTGTTTTCACCTTGAACTTCTGTTACAGATTTTTTGTTCAACCTCTCTCACATGAATTTTTGAATTTTCTCGAGCCGGGCACTTGAACTTCTAGTAAAAAAACTTTCAGCCTTTGCGTTTTTCATTCGTTTTTAATACAAAATGCACACCGTGTAGTACGTGACCTTCTCGCAGTTATCAATCTGAACTTCTCTTGGTTACGTGAAAATATCTGAGTTTTTTATAGACATTGAACCACTCTACTTTTTTTAACTGAACTTCATTCTGTATTTTTTAGAATATGAAAATTAGAGGTTTTTCAGAAACATCAAACTTCTTCATATTTACGAATTGAACTTCTAGCTCAATTTTTTATTCTGACATCAATTTTCTATTTGAACTTCTGGCTCAATTTTTTAAGTTAATTTTTAATCAAAATTTTGCAATATCGAACTTCTTTGTATTTTCAAGTTAATTTTTGAACCGACCGTCAGAATGCATCAAATGATATGGCGTCTGAAAGATTGAGAAAAAGCGAAACTTTTTGGTATATAATGTTTCTCCCAATTCTTTACGGTTTTAAGTCAATTATGAAAAATGGTAAAAAACATTTTTTGCTGTAATTTTTGCAAACTATGTTGGAATGGGGCAAATGATATACCATTGGATAGCTATCAAAAATGTGAAACTTTTTCATATATAAAGTTTTCTGTAGTTCCCAGTCATTTTCATGTAATTTTGAAAATAGCGAGATCATGATGTTTGCCTTCATCGCGGAAGGACATGCACTCCGTGAAGAACCTGAACTTCTGCGACATGTCTGATTGAACTTCACTCTGTTTTTTATGTGCTTCTTTTTGCCCGTAGCTCCCAAACCGCTTATCGAAATTGAGAAAATGATATACCGATGGAAAACTGCTGAAAACACGCAACTTTCTATATTATTTTTGAACTTCCTGGTTTTTTAGAATCATTAATTTTTCATGTTTTAAGCCTTTGCACTTATCTGTTATTGAAGTTTGACCTTCTTAGTTTTTGTATACTAGAAATGATTTTTAATTCGTCATTTGAAAAGAAAAAAATTCAAACTTGACATTGAACCATCCCATTTTCTAAATTTGAACTTCAAGGTTTTTTGTTGGATACGGGAAAATCCATTTTTTAATAAGTAGTGAACTTTTATATTTTTTTTAATTTGGACTTTCTTGGGTTTTCAATTTGAACTTCTTCATTTTTAGTTTTTCAGAAACAGGAAAAAATATTCTTTAATTAACTTTCAATTTCATTATTGTTTCTATTTGAACTTCTTGTTTTTATTTTATTTAAATGGGTTAAAATTTATTTTGTTTTTCCGTAAATTTGTGTCGTGTTTGTGGTAAACTTTTCAATTGTTGTTTTTTTCTTAAAGTGGTTTTGTTTTACATATAAACTCCCAGGAGTTGATTGTGTTAATTTTTCCAAAAAAAGTTTCACATAAAGGAAATATATGATAGTTTTCTTTATGCATATCAATTTCGTACACCAAATTTTCTATCATGTTACATATTCTTGAACATTTTTATTTATTATATCTAAACTTATTTCTTTTTATACACAAAAATAAAATAAAACCACCTTTTTTTGCATGAATACACACAGAATACAAGCACACAGGGAGAGGAATGCATGTGATTTAGTATATTTGAATTTATTTGTTAAAGAGCATGGATGCTTGACCAAAAGAACGAGCACCACCATGGCAGAGAAGCTCGGCTTCCTCGTGCCATTGTGTTCGGCGACGAGTTTTTCTGAGCTCGCCACGTGCTACCGAAGTGCTCTTTGTACTGCCGCTGAAGTCCAAATCCACCTCGTCCTGAAGTGTGAACTACTATATTGTTACGTACTAGCAAACATAATCAAACAATTATTCGCCACAAGTTTGGTTTCTCTATACCAGTGTGTGTCCTTTTTCCTCCGTCCTCTCACCATCACACATTTCTTATCATATCATGTAAAGGAAAGAATAGCAGTACTTGGTTCAGAGGAAGGAGTCTACAAGAAGAAAGGAAGTGGTTTACAGAAAAGTGCATACACTTTGGTCATGAGGCAGAGACATCCTGTAGTTCATTCTTTTCTGTACTAGCAGTAACAAGGAAGTAGCCTACGGCGGAGCTAGAGGAGGCCAGTGGCAATGGTGCACGGGCTTCTCCTCGCCTCACCGCACACCCTAATTTGCACCAGTACCTACTACTACTGCTCCTCTTGGTCAGATCGAGCATGGCCAACCTGACAATCAACAACAACAGCAGCAGGCCAGTCTAATTATGTGTGTATCGGTTTAAAATAATGACAACAAAGAGAGATAAAATGGCTAACGATATTTTGTTTCGCCTATTGAAAATATTTCTTGGATGTCTTTTGGAGAGTGGATTTTTTCACCCAACTCTTTTGGAGAATGGACTGCAGAATTTCAATTTGACTGGTCCACCATTTCCATGCGTAGGTCAATGAGTTTGTGAAGCGTGCTTGAGCTGCGAAGATCCATGCTTACATAATTGGCCAACTGAAGAAGGAGATGCCTGCAATGATGGGGAAATCCAAGGCTCAACAGCGACTTGTTGACAACTTACAAGATGAGTTTGCAAAGGTACTTCCATACAAAATAGCGTCCCAAGATGAAACCAAATGATATTCAGCTACGCTTGCATCTTGATTAATAAGTTGCCTCTTTTCTGCACAATGTGCTCGCTCCATTGACACCTGAGATGTATTGGAAACAGGTCCAGAGGGAGTATCACCTTCTGGCGGGCGACTTCCTCGATGTGGAGCACTTGAAGCAGGTGCTGACTCGGTACAGCATCGACAAGTTTGAGAAGATCACGCCCAAGATGGTGCAGGCCGTGGACGACATGCTCGCGCACGACATCCCGGACCTCCTCAAGAACTTCAGCAACCCCTACTAGTGAACTTGTTGCTAACCTCTCGTTAGTTGCAACTTGTTCCTCAAGTGTGTTCGTCTGCCATGACTCATGATGGAAGTAGGCAAGCATGAGAAACCCAGGCCCTTGTGTGGCAAAAGTGATAAACGTGTTACACAATGTTCAGAGATGCATTGGCTCTTTCATTTTGTCTTCAGTGTTGTACTGGCGTATCCTATGCACCATTGACAACTGTTCAGAATAGATACCTTGGTGGGAGAATTCAAGATGAATAGGGACTATAGTAGGACTTGTGTTTTTTGGGGCAATTTTGGCAGAAACATACATGGATTGGCCAGTTTCAAAATTGCAGAAATGAAGTTTAGAAGGAAGAAACATTTCCTGAAAGAAATCCATGTGTGGCAGCAGAGCAGACGCTACCCGCCTGCTACCATGTGTGGCTGTGTCAGCTCCCAACAATCTCATCCACAAATCGTGTGTCGTAGAAAAACGGCGCAAGCAAGATTGACCGCACGGCAGGCACTGGCAAGCCAGGCGGGAGCGTCGGCGAATATCAACATCTGAAATCTTCCCCTGAAATATATAATAGAGTTTACAACAATGTTCTTATCTGTACGGATGCTTGCACACCAATCTGGACTGCAACGGGAGGATGAGGATGTGCATGCCTCTGCCGGCAGAGCACGCGAGCGCACACACACATATCGACACACATGAGCATGCACACATCGAATTGAAGCTATTCTAAAAAAGCAAGAGGAATTCCAACAATCTTGTTCGACCTTGCACGAGAATTTTGTTCGACCTGGCCGATGAGTATTATCCGAACGTTCCAAGAAAATCAAGAGAAGAAGATAGAAAGAATGTGTTTCTCTGCTTGTCTACAGCCGTCGGGGAGGAGATGAGAAGATAACCCCGTTTTGTTCACCTATAGCAGCCGGATAGGAGGATAGAGGCGCCCGACCACGAGCAGATGGAAGGTCAGATAGAGGGAGGAGAAACGGGGGGTCCTGGGTTTCGGCTGGGGAGCGGGACGGGGCGGATGCCTCGCCGGTGTCCGGGGAGCATGGCGGATGGCTCGCCGGCAGCCAGGGAGCGGAGCAGCGAGAGGCAGGTGCGACGTCCGATGGGTCACGCGTGTCGGGGCTGGAGGAGGGAGGTGCCTTGGGAGGTGGCTCTCTGGCGACGGGGGAGGAGGAACTCTGACGACGGTGGAGGAGGCGGGGTGCGGCCGTGGCGGTGGTAGGGAGGTCGGGGTCCGGTTGTGGCGCGGCGGTGGGGAGGTCTGGGAGGTCGCGCAGTGGCGGGGATCTGGGGAGGTTGCCGCGATGGTGGTGGAGCAGGGGAGCGAGGATGCCGGCGATGGTGGGGGTGCGGGGGAGGAAGGGCCGCAGCGGCGGGGAAGGAAGCGCGGGGCGGCGGGGGAGGAAACGCTGCGGCGGTGAGGGAAGTTGACTGGGATCCCACGGCCAACGCTGCCAACTGCCCCGGCGTGCCGCCGGCGCCATCTCCCCCAGGGTGTCGCTGCCGCCATTCCTCGCCGCCAAGATCCAACCTCGCCGGCCACCGACGCACCCGCGGATCGGCGGCCACCCTCTCGAGCAGGATCACACGCGGATCGGCGGCCACCGTCTCGAGCAGGGTCACACGCGGGCCACCCCCCGAGCCATCCCCTGCCCGTCGACGGGTCACCGTCCCTGGATCCACGCCCCTCCTCCACCTCCTCCTCTCGGTGGGGCTCTGTAACCGAAGCGCCCAAGCAGTTCACCGTCGCCACATTGGGCCGTTCAACGACACACCACCTGACCACCAGGACTGTCGCCACTGCAGTGCCAAGATCCACACTTCCACCATGCTCTGGTGAAGTCCTGGCTCCAATTTTTGGAGGGTTCAAATTGTCTTTTGATTCAGTTTCTTCTTTGTTTTGCCTACTGAATGGATCAAGAACATCACTTGGTAGTTTCAGCATCTTCCGTGCTCTCAGCTCATCTCATTTTTGTGTTGGTGAAATGGATCAGAATCTCACTTTTATGTTGGTGAAATGGATCAGATGTTGGCACGATCCGGGCTCTCTCGGCAACTGGGGTTGCTCTCTTTCCTCAACCATATGGCTAGCAAAAAGACTGTAACTCCAACCACCAGGGTCATTCCCAATTCCTATGAAGTTCAGACTTGAAAAAACATGGAGTTCAACCTGACCGTGTTAGTTGAATCACTCGTGGATCAACGTCAAGAAGGAGCATCGCTGCTGCCCAACATAGCCACGGCAAGGGGACACAAAAACAGTGCATTTTTTTAATTAACACTACCTCACCTCTAATAGAGCTTGTTGCTCCCTTCATGTATCTGTGTGCTTAGCTTGTTATAATCCCCCATAGAAAAACATAAGTGGACCTTCTTTCTTACTCTCCAGATGTTGTTGTGTGCAGCCAGAAAAGTAACTAAACGCTTGTTTTGTTGTGTGTTCTGCAACTCTGTCTCATAGGAAAAACAAAAAACTACCAGAATGTTTACTAGTTCTATAAAGAACCCGTCACAAATTCACCACACAAAAAGGTTTGCATGTTAAGAAAAAATGTTTACTAGTTCGACACACAATCCATCCATCAAATGTGTTCACAAACTATCATTCAGAAAAAATCACATGATCATAGACGACGGAACAGTTTGATGTTATATTACAGAACTCGTATTTGTCATGTTACTAAAAAATAAAACAAAGAAGTTCAAATTAAAATAACATAACCATTCAAAAATGTTTTTAAAAAAATGATTTGCCCAATTTTAAAAAAACTAGAAGTTCAAATTAATATAACGGAGCAATTCAATATTTACTAAAACCTCGGATTTCTAACCACTACTAAAGAAAAATAAAACAAAGAAGTTCAAATTAAAAAAGAGCAGATCAAAATTTCTATTAAAAATGTATTTCCTACTTTGAAAAAACCCTAGAAGTTCAAATTAAAATAACAAAGCAATTTTATAATTATAGTAAAACTCGTATTTTTCAGACTACTAATGGAAAAAAATCAGAAGTTTGAATTTTAAAAACTAAGAAGTCCAAATTGAATAAAAAGGAGCAATTTGATGTTTATACAAAAATTAGTTTTTTCTTGTTATTAAAGAATGGAAATAAGAAGTTCAAAATGAAATAACCAAGTAGTTCGATGCATCAAAATTGGAAAATCCAAATCTTCTGATGGGGAGATCATAAGAAGTTCAAATAAAATAACACAATAGTTCGGAAAAATGACAGACCACTTTGAAGCAGTTATTTCACCGTTTCTAAATAGAAAACAAGAAGTTACATTTTTAAATATAGAGTAGTTCAAAAATCATAAAAAAGACTTTCATCGTTTCTATTTTTTCTACAAAACACTAGAAGTTCATGTAGCACATGGAGTTTATGTATCAGAGTGATGTATTTGTTGTGCATGTAGCACACGAAGTGTATTTGTAATGTTATGTGTAATTTATTGAATTTTAATAGCATGCGAAGTTCATGTTTAAGAAATTCCGAAGTTCACGTGTATCGCATACTGAAGAAATTCATCAATGGAAACTAGGATTTTCCCCGATAGTAAAGATTAAACCATTAAGTTCAAAAATAAAAAAAGAGACAAATTCGATGTTTATTTTAAAATCAAACACAATTCTTTACTCGAAAAATAAAATATGTGAAGTTCAAATTAAAATAATTGAGAAGTTCAAAGTACATTAAACCCTAGGATTTATAAGCTCAAAAAACAAAAACAAAAAACAATGCCATTTTGGGCATTTTTCCCCAATACTAAAGATTAAAATCAAGAAGTTCAATTCCAAAAAACGGAGTAGTTAAATGTATGTAAAAAACTCAGGTTTTCTAGTTACTAGAGAATAAAACCAAGAAGTTCAATTCCAAATAACGAAGAAGTTCGATGTTTCTAAAGAACCTCCAATTTTCACATTTCTAAATAATGCACAATGAAGTGCAAATAAAAAAGGTAGAGTGGTTCGATGTCTATAAAAAAATCAGATATTTTCATGTAATTGAGAGAAGTTCGGATTGATAACTGCGAGAAGTTCAAGTACTACACTATGTGCATTTTGTATGGAAAAAAAGAATGAAAAAGCAAAGGCTAAAAATTTTGTTGCTAGAAGTTCAAGTGCTCGGACCGAGAAAGTTCAAAAATTCTTGTGAGAGAGGTTGAATAAAAATACATGACAAAAGTTCAAGGGGAAAACAACGGGAAGTTCAACTACTACACGGAATGTGTTTCAGGTGAGAATAAAAAGAATGTAAAACTAAAAGCCTAAAACGTTTGTTGCAAGAAGTTCACGTGATCCTCCCAGTGAAGTTCAAGAACTCTAGTGCGAGACGTCCGGCCTTCAATTAAATGTAAAAAAACAAACAAAAACGATGTTGTTTTTGCCATTTTTAAAACTGCTCCCAAACGACAACGAATTTGTAACGTCTGTCTACATGAAAAAGATGCTCCTATTCATAAGCTTTCCAACAGTATATTATATGCTATGTTCCAATGAATGGTTTAAAGGTTTTATGTATACCGTTTAAAACACATTTTTGTGTATTCAAAAAATTCTTTTGAACCATCACGAGTATGAAAAACTGATCGACACAAGAAAGTTGCGATTTTTCAATAGCTTTCCATCGGTATATCATTTGCTCAATTCCGGTAAGTGATTTGGGAGTTACGGGCAAAAAACAGCAAGTCAAAAACAGAGTGAAGTTCAAACAGACATGCCCCAGAAGTTCAACACCAATGCATTTCCGTTCGCGATGAATGCATAAATCATGATCTCGCCATTTTCTAATTTACCTCAAAATGGCAGGAATATCATTTGTGTAAGTTCAAGTCCTCGGTCGGAGAAAGTTAAAAAAATTATTGTGAGAGACGTTTGTAAAAAAAGATTATTATTTGTGTAACACTGACGAATGGATGAGAAAGTTATAAACAAAAATATGTGACAGAAGTTCAACATGAAAAAAGTAGGAAGTTCAACTACTACACTGAATGAATTTTAGATGAAAAACTTTTAAAATCGCCGCGAGTATGAAAAGACGATCAACACGGGAAACTTGCGTGTTTACAACAACTTTCCATCGGTATATCACCTGCTCAATTCTGGTGAATGGATGGAGATCTACTTGTAGTGGATGGATATCTATGAGAAAAAAACACGTGAAAAACAGAGTGAAGTTCAAGCGCACACACTGAGAAGTTCAAGTTCTTCACGTGGTGCATATTTGAAGAATCTGTTTCGCGATAAAGGCAGAACACATGATCTCGCCGTTTTCGAAATTACTTGTAAATGGCCAGGATTCAGAGAAAACCATCAACATGAAAAAGTTTCAAATTTTCCGTAGCTTTTGAGCGGTATATTATTTGCCCCATTCCGATAAAGTTTGTAGAAATTACGGCAAAAATACATTTTTAGCCATTTTCAAAACTGACATAAAACCGTAATGAATTAGGAGAAACAATATATACAAAAAGTTTCGCGTTTCTTCAAGCTTTCCAACGCCATATCATTTGCTGCATTTGGACGTACGGTTAAAAAATTAGCTCGAAAATACGAACTCGGTGAACTTGTACCGTTTTCTAAATTACTTTTAAACCGTTCAAAATTAGAAAAAAAATTTAACATGAAAAAGCAGCGCATTTTCATAAGTTCTCCAACGGCATATTATTTGCCTCAATTGGATTAGCCGTTTAGAAATGGCATCAAAAATACAAACTCGGGTGTTCCGTTTGCAAAATTCTACGATTTTCCGAATTACTATTTAACCGTAGGGAATTGGAGAAAACTTTCAACATGTTGAAGGAGCGGTTTTGCAGCAGCTTTCTAACGCCATATTATTTGCCTCATTCCGATAAACGGTTTAAAAATGCGATCGAAAATATGATTCACGTTTTTTTGTATGAAGAAAAAACGGTTTTCAAAACTGCTCTTAAACCGCTTACATTTGCCAAAAATTTAACTTGGGTCATAATACTGATGTCCTTAGCTTTCCAACGGTATATCGCAAGCCCCATGTGGACACCTTTTAGCTGAAGTTCAACCTAGTATTCGAGGAACAGGCGCGTTACTCGGGAAGTTCATGTTGTGATCAGAATATTATTCTGATCCCGTGATCAAAATAGTGTTTGTGTGTGTGTGTGTATAGAGAGAGTAGCACTATTCTAATCCTGGGATTAGAATAGTTATTCTGATCACGATCCACCCTATATAGGGCCCGATGGATGTTCCTGAGATCCCGAGCAACCCACCCCGCCGGTATGAGGAAAAGAAGCCCAGCCCACCTGCTACCATGATCCCCTCCCCTAACCTTCGAACTGCATGACGCCGCAAACACCGCCTCCCTCCCTGCCTCGCGCCGCCGCCGGGCCCCGGCCACGAATCGCACTGCCGCCTTGCCCCGACCTTCAACCGTGCCGCCGCCGCGTCCTCCCTCCCGTGCTGCCACCACCGCCTCCCTCCCCACCTCGCCACCAACCGGCGCTGCGCCGCACCCTTGACCCCAACCAGAGATGCCGCCTCACCTCCTCCCTGGATCCCGCGCCATCATCCCCCAAGCACTACCGCTCACAACGGGAGCAACCACCGGTGCGGGCTGCTCCACCACCTACCGGCCTTCACCACTCCCCTCCATCAGCATCGGCCCCGCCCCATCCACCGAGAGCCGTCGTCCCCCATCTCCCTCCACCCTCCTCTACGCGTGATGGACGCCATGGCACGGGACCGTGAGCTCACCGGATTCCTTCCCCTACAGCCAGTGCCACCACCTACATCCGGCGCCACAGTCGTCCAGGCCGTTCAACTTCGCTGCCTCAGGCCGTGCAACTCCGCCCGTGTGAGCGCGCGTCACTCCTCCGCAGCTTCTCCACTTCGAGATGGCAGGTGACCTCGTTGATGTCTGAAGCTACTTCCTCCCCCCTGTCCTAAAACCGAATCCATATCAAAGTGTCGATTCCTCCCCCTGGCCAGTCTTGTATTTGTTCTCTAAGTGATTTTCATTGATGTCTGAAGTTCAGATGTATCTGCAGCTGCAAAACACTCGTGTTTTTGGGTCTGAAGTTCAGATGTATCTGAAGCTGCAAAACACTCGTGTTTTTGGTCCAAAACCAGGCAAATGTGCGGCTGAAGAAGTTCAAACAAGGGGCGCGGAGCAGCTGGAGGTCAACGAGCAAAGGGGGCGAAGCTAAAATGGAGCAGACGGAATCTTTGCGCAGTGGCGCACAAACCCTGAGTGTGTACGGTGTGCCTTCGAGCAGCTACCATGCGTGATGCGAGCAACTTGGGAAGCAATAATACTACTAGAGACGGAACCTCAAGATGACTGAAGTCCAACTGTTGCGTTGGACAAGGTCCATCAAATTCGTGGTTGATAAATTCAACCCTCCCAGGATGTGCCTATTATTTTTAATATATCACAAAGATGAATGCATATACACAAAGATGAACATTGTTGTGAACTCTATTATATTTTGTAGGGGAAGATTTCAGATGTTTATATTCAGCATATTACCAAAAGAGTTCGGTGAAAAAAAATCACTCTCCAAAAGACATCCAAGAAATATTTTCAAGAGGCAGATGAAAAAATGGTTAGTCATTTTCTCTCTCTTTGCTGAGAATGGAAGAGCTTCAATTTTCTAAAACTTTATCCTAGTGGAGAATCAATTGACTCAGCTTGATTTCTGTTCTGTCACAGTTGATGGCGAGATAGATTTTGGCGAATTTGCCAGGATGATCAAAAAGACCAGCTATGATGATATCTAGGTGGGGAGATGTCATTTCTGAGAGTGTGGATCTTTGTGTAATTTTTCAATAACCACTACATGTATGCGTGATGTACTTACTGAAGCTTTGGCTGCATGTCGATGTACACTGTGAGTTACTAGATGAAAATGGGTGTTCGCACTATAGGATGCTGCTTGCACTTAATGTATAGGATTTTTATTTTTTGTGCTGTTGATTTGTGTAAGATATTTTGAGTTTTGGAAGTTCAAAATTCTGGTGCTGGAGAGTTTTGCTCCATCATGCATGCAATAACAATATTTCTAGATATGAAAGCTTTCTTGTCCATCTAAAAAATGTTTCAACATAACAAAAAGAGAAGAAAACATATAAAGGAGTGCAGTTCAATCACTGATAATAGGGGAGTCCAGTAACAAAAAAGCTTCAACTAACTTAAAAAAACATTGATGCAAAGTTCATATTCTCTGCCACGGATAGTTCACAATGTTCGCTTATGACAAAACACACAAATTGGATATCTAAGAACAAAGAAGCGGACACAAAGAAATCCCTAAAGTTCAAATTTAAAAAAAATAAAGAAGTCTGAAGTTTATTAAAAAAGGAAAACAAATTTTGATTGTTTCTAAAAAATAAAATAAAACGTTCAGGTTTAAATAGCACAACAGTTGGATGTTCATTAAAAATACTCTAAGAGAAATATAAAACTAGAAGTTCAATTTTAAATAATAGAATAGTTTGATGTATATTATAATCTTGATTTTTTTTCTCGTTATTAAAAGAATAAAACCAAGACGTTCTAACTAAAATAACGAAGTAGTTCAATGTATATAAAAAATTCAGATTTTCCTTATTACTAAAACAATAAACCTAAGAATTTCAATTTATAATAGTAGAGGGGTTTGATGTTTTTTTACAAAACTTCGATTTCTCCCTTTACTAAATTCATGGACTCGAGCTCGATTATCTGTCATTTCGGTGGTACCACCAGAAGGAAAAACTGTTCTATTTTCCAGCAGCGGATCATGCCAGTTTGAGGAGGGCTGAAGTTCAATGTGATGTGGATAAAATATTCAAAGATTTTTGTTAGTACACTCATACACGTTTTTCTCCGTTCAAAAACCTTAGAAATTCAAATCTAAAAAATGGAGCGGCTCGATGTTTATTTAAAACTTGGATATTTTCTTAGTAAAAGAAACAAAAATAAGAAGTCCAAATTTAAATAAAAGGAGGAGTTCGATGGTTATACAAAATTTCATATGTTTCCTCATTATTAAAGAATGAAAACAAGAATTTCAAACTAAAAAATAAGAAGTCCAAATTTTAAATATAGAGCAGTTCAAAATTCATAAAAAAAGATTTTCACCGTTACTAAATAAAAAAATCTAGAAGTTCAAATTTAAATAACGAACTGATTCAATATTTAGTACAAGCTAGGATATTTCCGTTACTAAAAAAATAAACCAGGAAGTCCAAATTACAAAAGAAAAGTAGTTTGATATTTATAAAAACCTTAGATTTTCCTTGTTACCAAAGAAATAAAATGAAGAAGTTAAATTAAAAAAGAAAGTAATTCTATGTATATGGAAAACCAAAAGTTATTTTTGTTTCTAGGAGAAATAAAAGTATGAAGTTCAATTTTAGAAAAAAATGTTTGATGCTTATTTATCAACTATATTTTTTCTAAAAATAAAACTAAGAAGTTCAAATTGAAATAATAGAGAACTTCGAAGTTTATAAAAAACACATATTTATCGCATTACTAAAGAATAATACGAATAAGTTCAAATGAAAATAAAGGAACAACTAAAAAAAGTTTACAAAGAATTTCACATTTCTTATAAAACTAGAAGTTGAAACTAGAATAACGAAAGTGGTTTGATGCTATTAAAATAATAAAGTGTTTCAATTTTATAAAACATATGGAGAAATTCGATGATTATAGAAAACTCAGATTTTCCTCGTTATTGAAAAATGGAAACAAGAAGTTCAAAAATTAAACAGCCAGAAGTTCAACTTTAAAAAATAGAGCGCTTCAAAATTTCATAAAAAAATTAAGAAATAAAAACAGGAAGTCCATATTAAAAAGTTGGAGAAGTTCGATCACTATAGAAAACTCAGATTTTCCACATTATTAAAGAATGGAAAAAAGAAGTTCAAAATTAAAATAACTAGAAGTTCAACTTTTAAAAATAGAGCACTTCAAAATTTCATAAAAAGGATTAAGAAATAAAACCAGGAAGTCCATATTAAAAAGATGGAGAAGTTTGATGATTATAAAAAACTCTGATTTTCCTCGTTATTAAAGAATGGAAAAAAGAAGTTAAAAAATAAAATAGCAAGAATTTCAACTTTTGAAAATAGAGCGCTTCAAAATTCATAAAAAAGGATTAAGAATATCACATTAAAAATTCATAAAAAACTCAGATATTTTCACGTAACCGAGAGAAATTCAGATTGATAACTGCCAAAAGTTCACGTACTACACGGTGTGCATTTTGTATTCAAAAGAAATAAAAAAGCAAAGACTAAAAGTTTGTTGATATAAGTTCAAGTCCTCCATCGGAGAAAGTTAAAAAAATATTGTGAGAGAGGTTTATACAAAAGAAATACCATTTGTATAACACTTGACGAATGGATGAGAAAATTACAAATGAAAAATACGTAACAGAAGTTCAACATGAAAACAGCAGGAAGTTCACCTACTACACTGAATGAATATCAGATGAAAAACTTTTAAAATCGTCGCGAGTATGAAAAAATGATCAATACACGAAAGTTGCGTGTTTACAACAACTTTCCATCAGTATATCACTTGCTCAATTTCGGTGAGTGGATGGAGAGATACGAGTAGTGGGTGGAGATCTACGAGCAAAAAAGCACGTGCAAAATAGAGTGAAGTTCAAGTAGACATGCCGAGAAGTTCAGGTTCCTCACGTGGTGCATTTTCGAAAAATCTGTTTCGCGATAAAGGTAGAACGAATGATCTTGCCATTTTTGAAATTACTTGAACACAACTAGGAATAACAGAAAACCATCAACGTGAAAAAGTTTTGCATTTTCCTTAGCTTTTCAATGGTATATTATTTGCCCCATTCCAATAAAGTTTGTAGAAATTACGGCAAAAATTCGTTTTTAGCCATTTTCAAAATTGACTTAAAACAGTAAGAAATTGGGAGAAACAATATATACCAAAAAGTTTCGCATTTCCTCAAGCTTTCCAACGCCATATTATTTCCTACATTCACACATACGGTTAAAAAAATAGATCGAAAATACGAACTTGGTGGAACTTGTACCGTTTTCTAAACTACTCTTAAACCGTTCAAAATTAGAAAAAACTTTTTACATGAAAAAGTAGCGCATTTTCATAAGCTTTCCAACGCCATATCATTTGCCTCAATTGGATTAGCCGTTTAGAAATGACATCAAAATATGAACTCGGCTATTCGGTTTGCGAAATTTTACGATTTTCCAAATTACTCTTTAACCGTAGTGAATTAGAGAAAACTTTCAACATGTGGAAGGAGCGGTTTTGCAGCAGCTTTCCAACGCCATATTATTTGCCCCATTTCGACAAACGGTTTAGAAATGCGATCGAAATTACGATTCATGTTTTTTGTATGAAGAAAAATGGTTTTCAAAACTGCTCTTAAACTGCTTACATTTTGCCAAAAATTTAACTTGGCTCATGATACTGGTGTCCATAGCTTTCCAACGGTATATCGCAAGCCCCATTTGGGCAATGTTGGCGGAAGTTCAACCTAGCACTGACAGAAGTTCGGGTCGAACAACTCATAGGCAGACTAAGAGCAGTTTTAAATAGGCAGAAGTTCAGGTCGAACAACCCGTTTTAAATAGGAATCTCGCTCATTGGCGGATTTTGCACTCGGGTCATGATGAACTCGCGTTTTTTGCAATTTTACTGCCTGAGTTGTTCAACCTGAACTTCCCTTTGTGTTAGGTTGAACTTCCGCCAACTTTGCCCAAATGGGGCTTGCTATATACTGTTGGAAAGCTATGGAAATCAGTATCATGACCCAGTTTAAATTTTTGGCAAAATGTAAGCCGTTTAAGAGCAGTTTTGAAAACCGTTTTTTCCATACAAAAAACGTGAATCATATTTTTGACCGCATTTCTAAACCGTTTATCGGAATGAGGCAAATAACATGGCGTTGGAAAACTGCTGAAAAACCGCTCCTTCCACATGTTGAAAGTTTTTTCTAATTCCCTATGGTTAAATAGTAATTTGGAAAATTGTAAAATTTCGTAAACCGAACAGCCGAGTTCGTATTTTCGATGTCATTTCTAAATGGCTAATCCAATTGAGGCAAGTGATATGGCATTGGAAAGCTTATGAAAATGCGCTACTTCCTCATGTTGAAAGTTTTTTCTAATTATGAACGGTTTAAAAGTAATTTAGAAAACGGTACAAGTCCCACTGAATTCGTTTTTTCGAGCTAGTTTTTTAACCGTACGTTCGAATGCAACAAGTGATATGGCGTTGGAGAGCATGGGGAAATGCGAAACTTTTTGGTATATATTGTTTCTCCCAATTCCTTACTATTTTAAGTAAATTTTGAAAATTTCTAAAAGTGTATTTTCACTGTAATTTCTACAAACTTTATCGGAATGGGGCAAATAATAAACCGTTGAAAAGCTATGGAAAATGCAAAACTTTTTCGTATTGATGGTTTTCTCTGATTCCAAACCGTTTTCAAGTAATTTCGAAAACGGCGGGATCATTCGTTCTGCCTTTATCGCGAAACAGATTCTTCCAAAATGCACTGCGTGAAGACTTGAACTTCTCGGCATGTCTACTTGAACTTCACGCTGTTTTCATGTGTTTTTTTTGCTCGTAGCTCTCCATCCACTGCTCGTAGCCCTCCGTCCACTCACCGGCATTGAGCAAGTGATATACCGATGGAAAGCTGCTGTAGACACGCAACTTTCCCGTGTTGATCATTTTTTCATACTCGCGACGGTTTTAAAAGTTTTTCTTGTGAAATTCATTCAACGTAATAGTTGAACTTCCTGTTGTTTTCACGTTGAACTTCTGTGACGTATTTTCATTTGTAATTTTCTAATCCATTCGTTAGTGTTACACAAATGATATTCTCTTTGTACAAATCTCTCTCACAATATGTTTTTTAACTTTCTCCGACCGAGGACTTGAACTTACACAAATGATATTCGGGCCGTTTTGAAGTAAATTAGAAAACGACGAGATAATGATTTCTGCCTTCATCGTGAATGGAAAATGCACTGTGTGAAGTAGTTGAACTTCTCGGGTATGTCTGTTTGAACTTCACTCTATTTTTGACGTGCTATTTTTTAACGTTCTGTTTTTTGCACTGCATGCAATAGTTGAACTTCTGGGGCGTGTCTGTTTGAACTTTACTCTATTTCACTTTATTTGTATTTTTCCTATATGAAATATACACATGTAGTACATGAACTTCCAGTTTGTCATCACTTTGAAATTCTCTCTGGTTTGAGAGAATTATTTTAAAACACAAAAAACAACATATTTTTTTATGTATTTTGGATATCTAAATACACAGTGAACCTCTCTCACAAGAATTTTTTAACTTTCCCTCGCCGAGCACTTGAACTTCTAGCAACCATTTTTACGTTTATGAGATTGTTTAAAAAAGTGCAAAAAATGGCACTGTGTTTATTATTTTTTGAATAGGTAAATCCTAGGTTTTAATAAACTCCGAACTTCTATGTTATTTAAATTTGAACTTCACATTTTATATTTTGAGTAAAGAATTGTATTCGATTTTTATACGGAAAAAATCAAACATGAAAATACAAGGTGAACCTCTCTCGCAAGAATTTTTGAACTTCCTCGGATAAACCACTTGAACTTCTTTCAACAAACCTTTAAGCTTTTATTTTTCTATACTTTTAGTTCTCACCTGAAATGCATTCCTTGCAGTACTTGAACTTCTTGTTGTTTTCACTATGAACTTCTGTCGCGTTTTTGAAAACCAATTTATTTTTTGAATAGAGCATACAATATACCCCTAGGAAAGTTGTTGAATAGAAAAGACTTTTTCCATGTAGAGTATTTTTGTTCCAAATTTCAAATGGATTGAGAGAATTATTTTAAAGCATGAGACACAACATCTTTTTTGTGTTTTTTGAACATGTAAACACACGCTGAACCCCTCTAACAAGAATTTTTGAACTCCCGAGTGAAGAGCACTTGAACTTCTAGCAACAAAATTTTTGGACTTCATGTGTTTACTCTTTTTTCTCGTATGAAACACACACCAAGCAGTACGTGAACTACTGGCTGTTATCACTTTTGAACTTCTCTCTGTTTCACTTTAGTAAAGGAAAAAATCTTAGTTTTTATAGACATCGAAGCCCTCTAACTTTTTTTTGAACTTCTTTGTGTGTTTTTTAGAAATATGAAAAGTGGAGTTTTGTTCGAAACATCAAACATTTTCGTTATTTCAAATAGAACTTATTACTCTTATTCTTTAGTAACCAGGAAAAACTGAGTTTTCAAATAAATATCAAACTGTCTACTTTTAAAAATTGAACTTCTTGGTTTTATTATTTTAGTAACAAGAAAAAACTGAGTTTTTTTATATGCTTTGAACTACTCCGTTTTTAAAAATTGAACTTCGTGGTTTTAATCTTTAGTATCGGGGAAACTCTAAGATATGTAATAAACAATGAATCGCTCATTTATTTAAATTTGGACTTCCATATCTTAAAAAATACAAGGGCTTCCATGTTTACCAACCTTTTAAATTGCTTGATTTTTTAATTTGACCTTTTTGGTTTTGGAATAATTCATTTCTTTTTTAATAATTTTTGAACTACTCTGTTTTTGTAATTTCAACTTCTTATTTTTTATCTTTAGTAACGAGAATATTTCGATAGTTGATAAAAATCGAATTGTTCTTTTTTATTGACGGCCTTCAGTAATAGGAAAATTCATTTTTGATTTTTTTTAAATGTTGAAATCCTAGAATTTTCTAATAAACATGTAATCACTTCATTATTTTTGTTTGAACTTCTAGTTTTTTAAAAACTAGAATTTTTTAAAAAAACTTTTTTTGGTTTGTTCGTTTTGTTTTAATTTGAACTTCTTCATTTATTTTTTTAGTAAGGAGAAAAAAATGAGTTTTTTTAGAAACTTCGAACTTCTGTGTAATTTTAATTTAAACTTCTTAGAAAAAATATGATTTGTAAATAAGAAAACAATTTATATAAAATTGGACCTCATGATTTTATTTTTCATAGAAACGAAAAGAATTTGAGTTTTTCGTAAACATCGAACTACTCTATCATTTTAACTTGACCTTCTTGACTTTATTTCTTTAGTAATAAGGAAAACTAAGTTTTTTATAAAGATATAACTCCTCTATTTTTGTAATTTGGACTTCTTGGTTTATTTCTTTTAGTAAAGGGAATATCCTAGTTTTGTAATAAGTATTGAACTGATTCGTTATTTAAATATGAACTTCTAGATTTTTATTTTAGAATTAATGAAAATCATTTTTAATGATTTTTGAACTGCTCTATTTTTAGAATTTGAACTTCTTGTTTTTTATGTAGAAACGGCGAAATATCCACTTCAAAGTGTGATGTTATCTTTTTGAACTTTTGTGTTTTTTTGTGTGTGAACTTCTTATGATGTTGCCTTCAGCATTTTGGGATTTTCTAAATTTTATGCATTGAACTACTAAGTTATTCTATTTTGAACTTCTTGTTTCCATTATTTAATAACAAGGATAATCTGAGTTTTTTTTATCATTATTGAACTGCTCTATTTATTTAATTTGGACTTTCTTGATTTAGTTTCTTTTTAGTAACAAAAAAGATCATATGCTTGTATCCGCGCTATTTTAATTTGAACTTCCAATTTTTTGTTGAAGCGGGCGAAATGTGTTTTTATGACTTTCTGAAGTGCTTTGTGGTTGTCTGTAGTAGCAAAAATTAAGGCAAAAAATAGCCGCAAGAAGTAATGCTGATGTTGCTGCACCTTCAGTACCCTACATGGCACAAGATGTTGTCGAATTGAAGGAGTGCCCAACGAAAATAAAGGGGAAACATCACGGGGTCCCTCTCTTCTGAATTTTTCCTTCTCCTGAAATTACCTGCTTTTCATCTTTGAATCATGAGGGCTCCATCAATTACACGACAAGAAGAAATTATCTAGTAAAATCACACACACACACACACACACAATAACAACACCCACGCACTGATGCTCCTAGACACATGTTGTTTCCGCCCCTTTTTAACATACACATTGAACGACACTGACTGCCAGGATGAACTTCTCTTTCTGTCACAGAGAAACAGACGTAAGGAGAGAAAATTTGTGGATCCGGGGGCACCCTTTTCTTTGACAGCAACAAAAGAACCAGTATCTTCAGGCGCTTTTTCTTGTCAGTCACAGAACTAATTAGAGAGTAGTGTCAGTGTCACGAAGAACAGAACTCGAAAAAAGTTTGCAAAAGATCTCGTAAAGAGATAAGAGAAGAAGAATATGGGGATGAAGAAGACCCTGGATGAATCGGGGTGAACCAGCGAGCTTTCCATCCTGTTCGAGTTGAACTAGTGGATCAGGCGATGTGGAACTTCTCGGAGGAGAAGATAGTGTGGGATCCAGCTCGCGGCGGCATATGGGGTTCTCGGGTGCGGCAACGTGCAGGGATGCAGAGGGCTTCGAGGTTGAGTGGGGCAGCGGCGCGATTTAAGGGAAGGGCCGGATGGGGGCCTGAGCTGCCGGCGCGCTGGTGCTTGGCCGCTTCGGCGGTTGAGGGAGGCGCTAGCCTGGCCCATTCGTGGGCGAGAAAGCGGGGGCACGCGGGGGTAGGGATTGAAGCACTAGGGGCCTGAGGAGCAGCTGTGGTTGGCGATGACCGCGACGGTGGTTGGGGGAGTAGGCAGGGGAGGAGGCGGCCCAGTCGGCGGTTGGGGGAGGACGCAGGGGAGGACGCGGCCCCGGCGGCGGTTGGGGGAGGACGCAGGGGAGGAGGCGGCCCCGCGGCGGTTGGGGGAGGAGGCGAGCCAGAGGCACGCGGCAGCGGTGAGATCTGGCGTTCGGGGGAGGGAATCGAGGGAGGAGGTGGGGATCGGGGCAGCCGGCGGGGTGTGGTGGTTCTTTTTTAGTCGGTCCGTGGGTTCCTTGGGATCTCAGGAGGATCTTGTCGGTCCTTTATAGAGCTGGCTGTGATTCAAATAACTATTCTAATCTCAGGATTAGAATAGTGTTATATATATATATATATGTAAAAAAAATTTAAGTTTTTTCTCTACATATCTAATCATCTAGTGAAAAAATGTCAAAATTCTTCTAAAAAATGTCAAAATTGCTATACATATATACTAAAACATACAAAAAATTGCTCAAAATTCCTATACATTGTATATATTGGTCAAAATTCTTCAAAATTCCTCAAAATTTATATATATTGTATACTAATTCCTATGATTAATGTCAAAATTTCTATACATATATACTAATTAATACTGTAACTAACCATCTAAAACAGACATATAGACATACATTGCATATCTACTAATTAATAATAATCTAAAACATATGCTAGTGAAAAATCGCCAGAGGGCCGGGAGAGGCACGGCAGTGTTGGCGACGATGAGGACGGGCTCGAGGGCAGCCTGGCGGCATCGTCGACGCGGGCGACGGGAGACGACGGCAGCCGCTGGCGGCATCTAGTTCGGCGTCGATGGGAGAATGGTGGCCAAAATTCGTAAGTGTTGTACATATAGGAGGCACCTTTAGTCCCGGTTGGAGCCACCAACCGGGACTAAAGGTGAATTTTGACCAGGCCAAGCGGCAGGAAGCGACCACCTTTAGTCGCGGTTGGTGGCTCCAACCGCGACTAAAGGCCCCCTTTAGTCGCGGTTGGAGCCACCAACCGTGACTATAGGTGGTGCGTTGCCACAGCCGCGGTGCACGAAGTTTAGTCCCACCTCGCCCAGCGAAGGGCAGCCGCACTGGATTATAAACCCATCCGCGGCTGCTCCTTCGAGCTCCTCTCTAAAGCAGGCCTTCTTGGCCTACCTCACCTGCGCTGCCCTGTGGGCCTACTGGGCCTTGCGGGCCAGTATCCTGACCCAACTACAGGTTGGGTTTCTAGTCGTATGCAGGCCGTTGTGGCCTAGTAGGCAGACTTTTTTAATTTATTTATTTTTCATTTTTTTGGTTTCTTCTTTACTTATTTTCTTTTGTTTCCGAGTTGTTTTTTGCTTTATTTAGAGTTTCTTTGAGAATCTTTTTGCTTTAGGTAAAAAAATGTAAAGTTTCTGTTAGTGCTTGTAGTTTTCAAATTTGGTAGTTTAAATTTGGATTATTTGAATTTTGTGTCAATCAGTAAATGCATGAAAAATAACAAATGAAGTCAGAAAGGGTTGAAAATTGATGATGTGGCTTTGAATGGTGCATATTGAACGCACAAAAAGTTTGGAGTTGAAATAAGTTTTAGAAAATAAAATGCCTTTGTAACAGATGAGTTTTAGCCCAAAACCCTGATACTTCAAAAGAGATTGTCCGTTTTTGTGCATAAAGTGCATCCTGTTTTTGCCATAACACTCTCAACTTTTTTGCACATACTATGTGAGTGAAATGTTGATACCATGCCAACTTTTAACCTTTTTAGAGTTCATTTGTATTGCTTTTCAATTTCAGTATCATTTAGCTCAAAAAAATGAGTAAATGCATGAAAAATAGTAAATGAGGTCAGAAAAGGTTGAAAATTGATGACGTGGCTTTGAATGGTGCATACTGAATGCACAAAAAGTCTGGAGTTGAAATAAGTTTGAAAAAATGAATTGCCTTTTTGTCGGTGTACAAAAAGAGGGGTACACTTTTTGTACTCCTATAACTGTGCACGGGCAGTCTGAGCCGCGGATACCACCACACCAAGCAAGGCAAGGGAGGTGAGCCAGGGTAAGACCAAAGCTCAAGAGAACTAGAACGACGCCAAGGCCAAGACCACGAAGAGCAAAGGGGACGAAGCGGACTCCCCCGGCAAGATCCTTGCCGGGAGACAATTCTAGCAGCCCCGGCAAGACCCTTGCCGCAGCGACTCGTCCCGCGCCTACGGAGCAAATCACCCTTGAGTCCACTGCCCCAAAGGGCAAGGATTCGGGAGACATCCCCGTGGCAGCATGCAGATCTTTGTGAAGACATTCAAGATCAGATACGCACTAAGGAGACGACAACCCTTGGCGGGATCCCAGCCGAGGAAGACCACAAGGCCCCCGGCAAGCGCCTTGCCGGGGATGACAGCAGGCGCCTCGGCAAGACCCTTGCGGGGCCCCGGCAAGGCCCTTACCGAGGACACCCGCGGGGCCACCATCAGGCCCATGCCGACTAAACCTCCACCACCGCATGCATGCAGCTGCCGACCCAACCAGCTGGGCAGGCACCTACGTGGCGGCATGCAGATCTTCGTGAAGACCCACCACTGCGCCACCTCAGTTGCCTGCCTACCTACATGGCATCGCAGGCGTCGCTGGCCAGGGCGCGTGTCGACACAAGAAGGAGAGGTGACGGACGAGACAGGTTTCTCCCCCGTCCCCGATAAAGCAAGGACAGCTAAGCAAGACACATTAAATGCGCCTTGTCATGTGATGCGAGGGATAACCTCGTAGCACTATACCCTTTCCACCTCCTGTGTGCCACTGTGCCAACCCCTTTTTTCTATAAAAGGAGGCCCGAGGCGACCAGAGGAAGGATTCGGCTTTTTGGAGCTCCTCACGCCCCATAGCTAGCTCAAGAACACAGATATACAATCCACCAAAGCAGGAGTAGGGTTTTACGCATCCTCGCAGCCCGAACCTGGATAAACGAACCGTGTGCTATCTGTTTGATCCGCTCTTCTCACGACCCCGCGCCCCGCTAACCACAGTAGGGATTCTTGTGATCCCATAGGTGTCGTTCCCACCGACATATTTGGCGCGCCAGGTAGGGGGCGCAGTTGTGAGAATCGGCTTTAGCAGTTAGTTCGGCACTTCTTCATCATCATGGCGCCCAAGAAGAAGACGACGGTGGCGGTTGGCCAGTCGGAAGCAGGACAGCCCGTCCCGACGCGGGCGAGCAGCGGACCTGTCGCAGAAAGGACCCGGGGCGCTGCTCACGAACACCAACACCATCCCAGCAGCTGGAGTTTGGGAGGCGGCGATGTTTGTGCGCCTGGTAACGGGCCACACGTCGCCAAATCCAAAGGCGGAGCCAAGCCCTTCGCGGGTGGAGCGGGGCCTTCTAAGGTCATCGCCGCCCCGCCCGAAGGCGACGCAAGGGCCTCCAAGACTCCCACGTCGGCGCCAACAGCGCGCTCCTCCCAGGCAGCGCGCGACGAACGGCGTAATCACGCCGAAGATCCCGGGCGTCGCCGTGGGAAGAGCCCCGTGCGCCACTCCCGGGACGTAGAAGACCTGCCCACTCGCCGAGGCGCTGGTGAAAACGGCATGCGACCGCGGGGTCGTGATAGAGGTCCTTCTGACATGGTCAGAAGTCGAAGCGCGTCACGATCTGTGCAGGTTTCGCTGCCACCGACGCCAGCAGAGGCCCTGGCGCGCGCGCAGTTGCTCCTCGACTTTCCTCCCACTACGGGAAAACTCGACGAATGGAGAGCCACTATCCGAAGCCTTGTTGCGGTGGCCAACAAAGATGAACCAAGTCCGATGGGGCCCCCGGGTCAACGCTCCGATGGAGTCCCGCGGACCAGTGGCGGAAAAGCCGGCGGTGCCGCGACCATGGTGCATTCACCTCTTCCCCATCCGGTACCGCGGACGCCGGCTCGTCACGACGTCGCGGGCGACGACATCTCCATAGCATCGTCTGACACGCGGACCCACTGTGACCAGCGCCAAGTTCTTCGGGAACGAGCCCATGAAGACGCTCGAACCACTATCGAGCACCGGCGCGGAGCGCGCCACCAGTCAGACAGGCGAGCAGGGCCTGCTATGAACCACCCGGCCCCAGAGAGCCCTGGAGGCCTACCTAACGAGGTAGGATGTCCGGCTTTTACCCGTGAGCTGCGGCAGTTCCAGTGGCCCACTCACCGCGCCTTCAAACCTGACGTTGGTGAAAAGTACAACGGCAAGACTCACCCGTCTGAGTTCCTCAGCATCTACACCATCGCGATGCAAGCCGCCGGAGCCCGCGACGATAAGGTGCTTGTGAATTACTTTCCATTGGCTCTTAAACCCAATGCCATGTCGTGGTTGATGCACTTGCCGGTAGACTCTATTTCCTCCTGGTCGGATTTGTGCCATGAGTTTGTGGGCGCCTTTACTGGAGGTCACCAAGCCCATGGCCAAGCAAGCGACCTGCATGTCATTCCCCAGAAGGGAGGCGAGAGTCTGCGCAAGTATATACAGAGGTTTAGCCGGGTATAGTACAATATCCCTGATGTTCACCCTGCCGCCATCATCAGCGCGTTCCATCAGAACGTGCATAACCGCAAGATGCGCGAAGAACTGGCAATGAACAAGGTGAAAGATGTGGCAGAATTCTATGTTCTTGCTGACAGATGTGCCCGAGCTGAAGAGGGAAGGAAGTACCCCGGCGAAGATGCCGGCGTGGAAACCGACTCCTCAGATGAGGATATTGCCGCCCCGGCGAAGAAAGGCCGACGCCGCAATAGGAAGCGCAAAGGTAAAGCTGTGCTTGCCGTCGAGGGATCTGACGACGCCGGCTCCGCCAAGAAAACCAAGGCAGATGACCCCGGCAAGGAAATTGCCGGATGTGTCGCCTGCCGGGCCTTGGCGGCTGCCGAGAAGCCAGGAAACTCCGACAAGAAATACTGCAAGATCCATCGCACCAAAGGCCATGATCTCCAGAACTGCCGACAGGTTGAGCTCCTTCCTGAGAAGCAGAGGGCCGAATATGAGAGGCGGGACAAGGAGAAAGGCCAGGACGGTGCTGAGGGTCCGGCAAGAAGCGTGACGGCCAGGCGGGCCGTCGTGACAAAGATAAACAGTGGGAGAGGCCCGCCCGGGGCCATGACAAAAAGCCAGAAGACGATGATCACGAAGAGGACGATGAGTCTGGTGACCAAGAATTTCAAAAAGCTATAGAGGCCATGTGCGTCGATGGCGGCGCCTCGGTGCATACCTCTCACCGCCAGCTTAAACAGTGGGCGCGTGAGATTACAGCGGCGGAACCGTCGTTTGATGCCCAAAGGCCGCTGAAGTGGTCCAACACACCTATCATTTTTGACACTGAGGATCACCCTGATCGCACTACTGCAGTTGGGTGCTTTCCATTGTTGGTTTCACCAAAAATACGCAACCTCAAGGTGACAAAGATGCTAGTCGATGGCGGGGCCGGTCTGAACTTAATGTCGCCTGCCGTGATTGAGAAATTGCAGATTCCTAATGAAGACCTCGAAGAGACGGGCACGTTTCAGGGGGTCAACCCGGGAAGAAGTGAACCAAAGGGAAAGGTCACGTTGCCCGTGACTTTTGGGAGTGATCTGAACTACAAGACAGAAAGGATTGTGTTCGACGTTGCCAAGATCCCCTTGCCTTACAACGGGATCCTTGGCCGCCCAACGCTGGCCAAGTTCATGGTGGCGTCACATTACGCCTACAACACCCTGAAGATGCCGGGGCCTGTGACGATCATCACCATCCCATCAGACAAGAAGGATGCGCTAATTTGCGTTGGCCAACTCTACCAACAAGCAGTTGCAGCAGCCGCCACTGCTAAGGCGCTTGCTCCTGCCGCTGGAGCTCCGGGAAGGCAAAATAAGAAGACCGATGAGACCTCAGGCACCCACTCCGGCAAGCGCACCTCTTCGGAGTGTAGCGCTCCTGTCGAGGACGTGCCAGAGAGCTCCGCCGACAGAAACAAGAAGTCCAGGGCCACACCGCCGGGAACGAAGAAGGTTTCTGTCAAGGAGGACGACACGGGAGGAGCTTTTACCATAAGCTCCACCCTTGACGACAAATAGGAAGACGCGCTCGTCACCTTCCTGCATCCGACAATGTCAATGTGTTTGCATGGCAAGCATCCGACATCCCTGGCATTCCCAGGGAGGTGATTGAGCACCACCTTGCTGTCTATCCTCATGCGCGGCCCGTCAAGTAGAAGGTCAGAAAGCAAGCTTTGGAACGACAAGAGTTCATCACAGAGGAGATCCGGAAACTGGAAGCAGCGGGTTTGCTAAGAGGAGTGCTCCATCCAACGTGGTTGGCCAATCCGGTGGTAGTGCGCAAGGCAAATGGGAAGTGGAGGCTGTGTATTGATTACACAGATATTAATAAGGCTTGTCCCAAAGACCCCTTCCCGTTGCCACGCATCGACCAGATTGTTGACTCCACAGCTGGGTGTGATCTGTTGTCATTCCTAGATGCCTACTCCGGCTACCACCAGATCTTCATGACAAGGGAAGATGAAGAGAAAACGGCATTCATCACCCCATGTGGTACGTATTGCTTTATACGGATGCCTTTCAGGTTGAAGAGTGCTGGTTCAACGTTTGCAAGGGCGGTCCAGATTGGTTTTGAACCCCGGCTCCATAGAAATATGGAAGCTTATATGGATGATATAGTGGTCAAAACCAAGAACAGGGCAGCCCTCATATCAGATTTACAAGAAACATTTGCAAACCTACGCAAGATCAATCTCAAGGTGAACCCTGAGAAGTGCGTCTTCGGCGTCCCGTCTGGCAAGCTTCTCGGGTTCTTTGTGTCACAGCGTGGGATAGAGGCCAATCCGGACAAGATCAAAGCTATAGAGAAGATTGAAGCGCCCAAGCGAGTCAAGGATGTGCGTCGGCTTGCTGGTTGTGTTGCCGCCATGAGCAGGTTCATTTCCAAGTTCGCCGAGCGCGCCCTTCCATTTTTCAAGATTTTGAAAAAGGCGGGCCCGATGGAGTGGACGCCAGAAGCCGAAGTAGCATTGCAAGATTTGAAGAGGTACCTCTCCTCTGCGCCAATACTAGTTGCGCCTAGGCCATAGGAACCGTTGCTGCTGTACCTGGCGGCAACGAACCAGGTGGTCAACGCCACACTAGTGGCGCAGAGAGAAATTGATGATGAGGTAATAGCAGTGACGGAGCCCGATGCCACCGATGCCGAGACGACGCAGCCAATTGAAGTGCCGCCAAAGAAGAAAATGATGCAGCACCCGGTCTACTTTGTTAGTTCCCTCCTGCAGGGGGCTAGATCGAGGTACTCCGGTGTGTAGAAACTGCTCTTCGGCCTTCTTATGGCCTCGAGGAAGCTGCGTCACTACTTCTAGGCGCACGAAATCACTGTCGTCACTCGCCTCCCTCTGCAACGGATATTGCACAACCCAGACGCAACGGGAAGGATCGTAGAGTGGGCACTGGAACTGTCCAGCTTTGGCCTCAAGTTTGAGAGTACCTCGACGATTCAAAGCCGAGTCCTGGCGGAGTTCGTTGCAGAATGGACCGCGACGCCTGACGAAGAAACCCAAGAGACTGCTCTCCCCGGCAAGGAGGCAAGTTGCGACTGGATCATGTACTTTGATGGAGCTTTCTCCTTACAGGGCGCCGGGGCTGGCGTACTACTTGTCGCGCCCACCGGAGAGCACCTCAAGTACGTGATCCAGATGCACTTCCCCAGGGAGGTGTCAACAAACAATACGGCTGAGTACGAAGGGCTGCTTGCCGGTCTTAGGATCGCGGCGGACCTCGGAATCAAGAAACTCGTCATCAGAGGCGACTCGCAACTTGTCGTCAAGCAATTCAACAAGGATTACCAGAGCCCGTTGATGAAGGCCTACGTCGATGAAGTGAGAAAGCTGGAAGAGCGTTTTGACGGTATACAGGCAGAATACGTTCCCTGAGCGGAGAATGATATCGCCGATTACCTGTCAAAACGCGCTGCCCTCAAGCTACCTGTGGAACCAGGTACCTTTGTGCTTCGGCTAACTCAGCCCTCCGTTGATCCATCAATAGAGCAGAAGAAGAGGAGAAAATCAGGGCCCGGCAAGTACTTTCCTGCCGAGCTCCCCGAAGCCGCCGGCAAGGATGTTGCCGGAGACACTGAGCCCGCCACGGGACGACTAGCTCCGACAGAGCATCAAGCTCTTGCCATGGAGACAGCCGCTCCGATAGCGGAGGAAATGCCTTTAGTCCTCGCCGTCGAGCCCCAGGCTCCAGCGTGGGCACAACATACCATCCGATTCCTCCAAACAGGGGAACTTCCTGAGGAGCAGGAAGAAGCGGAAAAAGTAGCCCGTCGCTCTACTATGTACAAGTTCGTCGATGACGTCCTGTACAGAAAGAGGCCAAACGGCGTGAAATCGAAGTGTATCCCTCGAGAGGAAGGACTGGGGCTGTTGGCGGAGATACATGGAGGCATATGTGGATCCCACATCGGGTCAAGGGCCCTTGCCGGTAAAGCATTTCGGCAAGGCTTCTTATGGCCCACCGCCCTCCAGGATGCGACGACACTAGTCACCAGGTGTGATGCGTGTCAGTTCCATTCAAAGAAGCTTCATCAGCTAGCTCAAGCCCTTCAAACCATTCCTCTCTCCTGGCCTTTCTTGGTCTGGGGGCTCGACATACTGGGCCCTTTCCCCCGCGCCGTCGGGGGCTTTGAGTACTTGTACATTGCAATCGACAAGTTCACAAAGTGGCCAGAAGTGGAAGCAGTGAGGAAGGTCACAGCACAGTCAGCCGTCAAGTTCTTCAAAGGACTGGTGTGCCATTTTGGTGTACCCAATAGGGTTATCACCGACAATGGCACGCAGTTCACAAGCCACACCTTCATGCAATATATTCAAGACCTCGGCAGCAAGGTCTGTTTCGCTTCCGTTGCTCACCCACGAAGCAATGGTCAAGCTGAGAGGGCAAATGCTGAAGTACTGCGAGGCCTGAGGACAAAGACCTTTGACAGACTGCACAAGAGTGGAAGGCGCTGGATTGATGAATTGCCGGCGGTTCTTTGGTCAATCAGAACGACACCAAATCGAGCCACCAGCCAGACACCCTTTGCCCTGGTATACGGGGCAGAAGCAGTTCTCCCCATGGAACTCATATACGGGTCACCTCGAGTACTCGCTTATGACGAGCTTGAGCAAGAGCAATTGCGGCAAGATGACGCAACGCTCCTTGAGGAAGATCGTCTTCGGGCGGCTGTGAGAGCAGCGCGCTACCAGCAAGCCTTGCGTCGCTACCATAGCCGCAAGGTTCGTGCCCGAAGCTTTGAGGAAGGAGACCTTGTTCTTCGGCGCGTTCAATCGGCCAAGAATTCCAACAAGTTGACGCCAAAGTGGGAAGGCCCTTATCAGGTAATACGAGTCACCAGGCCCGGCGCAGTCCGCCTGGAGACCGAAGATGCCATTCCGGTGAGTAACTCCTGGAACATTGAGCATCTTCGCAAGTTTTACCCGTGAGGCGCAGCTTGCCGGGCCCCCCGGCAAGCCACCTTTTGTACGAGCCTTGCCGATGACGCATGTAACCCTTTGTACAAAGCCAGGCGCAGACCCTGAGCATAAAGAAATGAAGCACTGGCGCCCTAAGTTATAGCATGCATGCTAGGTCGAGTCTCGTCCTTGGTTAGGGTTGATAGTGCTTAGCGGCGACTAACCCCTAGCTTAGAGGTCGAGTGTGCGTCTATTTGTCTTTCTTTTGTCTTCTTTGGTTCACAGGACACACAGATATCCGTGCGAACCACTTGGGGAGAAAAAAAAAGAGGAACAGACCAGCATCTAGCCCCCGGCAAGCCAGTATTGCCGGGGGCTGCAAGAGCAAAGATTCACCCACAGCGAACCAGGGTTGCCGGGGACTGCAGCTTCAGATAAGTTCTTCATCCCTTATCATGCATTCCATTATGGACTGAGGTATGTGAAACCTTGTTTCCCCCTAAGCTACCGTGCTCCCCTAACTCTAGGCCCTAGGGCTCGTTCCTGGGGCCAAGTTTGGTCATAGTCGCGGCAGCGAAAGGATGAAGCAAGGAGCCTGAACCCGCCTCATCCCTGCCTCCGCCAAAGGCGTGAGGAAGGTCGAGCGAAGTGGGGAGACGACAAGGCCTGTTGCCGAGCAAGGAAATGTTTATCTTGAAGATATCAAGGATTTACTCCTTGTCGTGGGTTCCACCCGCAAACAAATGACCCGGCAAGCATCCCTTTTTCATTAAAAAACATTCCACTCAGGTACAGTCCATAGGGAATGAAAAACATGAATGATGGGATTACAAGTTTTAAATTCAACAAAGGCCCGAAGGCTTACAAACTAAAAAGAGATAAGGTGCCCGTAATCCCTTTCTTGTCCCTCTCCTCAGGAGGCAGGTCAAGGAGGTGAAAAGGACAAAAGGAGCGCCTAGGCGAGCTACGGGTGGCAGAAGACACCAAGAGAACATCTTGGTGGCCGTCCAAAGGCTGGATGGTGATGGCGGCGCCGGAAGCAGGGCTCGAAGACGAGGCGGCAGGACGTCAGCACGCGTCGAAGGCATCAGTGCCCGCGTACTCCGACTTGACGGCCTTGCCGCCCGCCCTCTTCCTCTTCCGCAGCCTCCCAACGCCAGCCGCCCAAGTAGACGACCCCGAGAAGTTCAGGGAGCCGGCGACACGGATGATGGGGTCGCCGGTGCCGCACGGAGCGGCACCCGACACCTAGTCGGACCCGTCATCCTGCCGCCTACTACCCTCGTCGTCGCTGCCGCTGTCCTCCTCGTCACTCCCGCCCGAGGAGGAGTCTTCACTATCAGAAGAGCTCTCCACGCAACACCTTGCACGGGTCCCAAAGAGCCCGAAGACTTTGATGGAGAGAAGGCCACCCTCCATCAGCTTAAAATGGAGAGTGAGCCCCTCCGTCAAGCGGTGGATATGAGCAAACATCTTCCATCCCCGACGAAGATACATCACGTGAGGGGCGGGGAAGTCGACGCGGACCAGCGTGCCACTGATCCCGCAGCCCCTCATGTGCAGCCGCAACGACTCCGGCGGATCCAACTCCATCTCCCGTGCAAATGGAGTTGGGATACGAAGGCGATGGCGCGGCGGCCGGCGCAGCCTGACGAAGAACTCACAAGGGTCATCCCCAATAAGGCCCTCCATTGGAGGAGGAGCTGCTGGTGGAGGCGAGGCCGGCGCGCCACCCCGTCCTCCTCTTCCCCGAGCGCCCCGGCCTTGCCCACGGCCTCACCCCCTCCCCCATCCCCTCGCAGCTGGCTCTGCCACCGCAGGCGCAGGAGAAGGAGGGACGCTTTGTCGAGCGGCGACCCTTGCCGCCACTGTTGAAGGACCGGGATTCCCTCTCTCCATGACGGATGGAAGGGAGGAGCAGAAGCTGAAGGAAGAAGAAGATGAAAGAATGTGGGACGCCATCCCCCTCCCGCTCTTTATAAAGGATCGGGGTTGGGGCTTGGCTGCCCCGCTCGTCCAATCAAGATACGGAAGGCGCAGGGAGCCAGGACGGACCCGCCGCCCCAACCAGCGACGGCCCGGTTTCCTGCCTCCACCGTTTGCCACCCCAGGCGCATGGGAGACACGTGGCGGACGTGCAGAACCGAGGGGACGGGTGAGATGACCACTCCCCACCCCGTGATCGTGGGGAGTGGATGCCTTGAAGACCGCGCCTCAGCCCCATTCAGTAAATGGGCCGCGCCTCCACGTCTCCCTCCGTTTATGGGGAAGGCGCGAACCACCCCTTTACTATGATGTGACGCATGCCTGCGGGAACCAACCCCACGCATGCCGCCCACGTCACACGTGCCTCCCCACACCGCGCCACATGCGGGAATCGTGGGAAGCGCAACACGCGAAGAATCTTACTGCGGTAAAAACCGCCCCGCCTGCCCGCGCACCGTTTTTGGGCCTAGCCCAACAACGCGTTGCGATTATGTGTGGCCCAGGCCCGGGGGCTCCTGTCAGTGTACAAAAAGAGGGGTACACCTTTTGCACCCCTATAACTGTGCACGGGCAGTCTGAGCCGCGGATACCACCACACCAAGCAAGGCAAGGGAGGTGAGCCAGGGTAAGACCAAAGCTCAAGAGAACTAGAACGACGCCAAGGCCAAGACCACGAAGAGCAAAGGGGATGAAGCGGACTCCCCCGGCAAGATCCTTGCCGGGAGACAGTTCTAGCAGCCCCGGCAAGACCCTTGCCACGGCGACTCGTCCCGCGCCTACAGAGCAAATCACCCTTGAGTCCACTGCCCCCAAAGGGCAAGGATTTGGGAGACATCCCCGTGGCGGCATGCAGATCTTTGTGAAGACATTCAAGATCAGATACACACTAAGTAGACGACAACCCTTGGCGGGATCCCAACCGAGGAAGACCACAAGGCCCCCGGCAAGCGCCTTGCCGGGGATGACAACAGGCGCCTCGGCAAGACCCTTGCCAGGGCCCCGGCAAGGCCCTTACCGAGGACACCTGCAGGGCCACCATCAGGCCCATGTTGACTAAACCTCCACCACCGCATGCATGCAGCTGCCGACCCAACTAGCTGGGCAAGCACCTGCGTGGCGGCATGCAGATCTTCGTGAAGACCCACCACTGCGCCACCTCAGCTGCCTGCCTACCTACATGGCATCGCAGGCGTCACTGGCCAGGGCGCGTGTCGACACAAGAAGGAGCGGCGATGGACGAGACAGGTTTCTCCCCCGTCCCCGATAAAGCAAGGACACCTAAGCAAGACGTATTAAATGCGCCTTGTCATGTGATGCGAGGGATAACCTCGCAGCACTGTACCCTTTCCACCTCCTGTGTACCACTGTGGCAACCCCTTTTTTCTATAAAAGGAGGCCCGAGGCGACCAGAGGAAGGATTCGGCTTTTTGGAGCTCCTCACGCCCCATAGCTAGCTCAATAACACATATATACAATCAACCAAAGCAGGAGTAGGGTTTTACGCATCCTCGCGGCCCGAACCTGGATAAACAAACCGTGTGCTATCTATTTGACCCGCTCCTCTCACGACCCCGCGCCCCGCTAACCACAGTAGGGATTCTTGTGATCCCATAGGTGTCGTTCCCACCGACACTTTTGTAACACATGAGTTTTCGTCCGAAACCCTAATACTTCGAAAGAGATTGTGCATTTTGTACATGAAGTGCATCCAGTTTTTGCCGTAAGCCTCTCAACTTTTTAGCACATGCTATATGGGTGAAATGATGATACCATGCCAAATTTCAACCTTCTCATAGTTCATTTGTAGTGCCTTTGAATTTCAGGGTCATTTAGCTCAAAAAAGCAGTAAATTAATGAAAAATAGCAAATGAAGTCAAAAGGGTTAAAAATTGATGACGTGGCTTTGAATGGTGCATACTGAACGCACAAAAAGTCTGGAGTTGAAATAAGTTTGAAAAAAATGAAATGCCTTTGTAACAGACGAGTTTTTGTCCGAAACCCTGATACTTCGAAAGAGATAGCCAATTTTGTACAAGAAGTTGTCAGATTTCGGGCTCGGCAGACCCTTGAGAGGTTCGAACTATGGGGTGCGTGTGAAGAACTCAACCTCCTTAGTCTGCCTACTTGCCAATCTCTTGGCCTAGCTCAATGAACAGGGAGGAAACGAGACACAACAGTTTACCCAGGTTCGGGCCACCTTGCGGTGTAAAACCCTACTCCTGATTTGTGGTGGATTGGCCTCGAGGGGCTGAGGATGAACTAGTACAATGGGAGAACAACCTCAGGAGGTGTGTTCTTGAGCTGGCGGGGGAGAGGATGATCTCTCTCTGGTTCGGATCCCGCTATATGGTGGTGGCTAGGCCCTATTTATAGTGGCCTTGGTCCTCTTCCCAAAATGAAGTCGGGAAGGGTTCCCACAACGGCCAAATTTGAAAGAAGACGGCTAGTACATGCTATCTTGACAAAAGTAGTCTCTGCCTGCAAAAGCCTCTAGTCGTGACGCCGCGGTGGGCTCGACGATGACCTCCATCCTGCCGTCCTAGCGGTCTTGGTCTTGTTGCACCAGAATGGAAACCTTTGGTTGATTCCTCGGGACTCCGCGCTTGCGCTTGCCTCCTTAGCACCAAAGGGGAAGTTGTTGTCCTGCACCCGTTGGCGCCTGCCTGGCCTTGGTCGTCGTGGCTCATGTCATCTGAACCTCATGAGGTGAAGCCTGCATAGAAATCTCTGCTCCTCGGGAGCCAGCCTGAGGAGGCCACTCCTCGTGGAGGTATTGGTGTCGTCCACCTCATGAGGCTCGGCCCCTCGCGATGGTCTTGAGTTGTCGATGCTCAAGGTGGGCCGTACCAGGCTATCGATGAAGCCACGCCGTGGGCCGCAGGCAGGCAAGTCTGGGTACCCCCGTTCCTAGAACACCGACAGTGGCCCCCAGTCCCAAGGCGCGCTTGGACTTGGCTTCAAGGCGAAGCCAAAGGGCAAGTGTGGAGCGTCGCGGGCCCTAACTACATGCAGCCTTGGTTGACGCATGTCGATTGATGGGACGTGGGCGTCTCCGCTTCCCAACACGACCTCGACAACTATACGACTTGACGAGACTCTGCTACATGCAGAGAGAAAACCATCATTGCATGGGATCGTGGAGGCCGGCGGTTGGGGGCCCGCGCGCAGGGCCCTAGGCCAGGTGGCAGTGCCCAGCGCCACACGATTCGGGATCGCGGTGGGCACACCAGGGATGCGCAGCCAGCCGGCCCACGAACTCATGCCGAGGGCACTTTGCGCGAGTTCGTGATATGGGCGGCAATGCCGCCGCGCACGTGGATCTGGTTCCCGAGGTTCTTCGCCGAGGAGATGCCGCCAAGGGGGCGTCTCGAGCTATGGTTGCAGCATGCTGGGTGTTGTAGCCTGGCCACGAGGGCGGAGGTCGAGGTCGTCCCCCCGGGCGGCATCTTCATGACCCGAGGATGGGGCGAGGTCGCCTGCGCCTGCCGTCTAGAAGGGGCCCTCGCCATCCACTTCGAGTATGACGGTGCTTCCACATTGTTCTTGAAGGTCTTCGACGAGGACGGTCGACGCCTGGAGTGCTGCCCTGGGAGGAGCAGCCCACGCGACACGGCTACGGGTGTTGAACTTGCTCCCGGACTCATCGGCAACTCCTCTAGTAGCAGCGACGGCTCCCTAGAATTGAGCGACTCCCCCGCGCCCAGCGAGTCTCATGATACATCTCAAATAGCTTTGAGACGATTTTATGGGGTGGCCCTAATCTTTCACTCGTGCAAACAGGTAGAAGAAATAGTTTTAGGAAGAAGTAGAAGTGTAGGTGCAAAAGAACCAGTATAGCTAGACTAGATGGATGGATGGATTGTAGAGATTGGAAAGTAGTAGAAGATGCGTACGTGGTAGTTGTAGTACTAGGATAGATGGAGGTATTGAGCTAATGGCGATTAGCGGCGGCGACGGCGACGGAGTAATTAGCGATAATAAGCACTAGCAGAAGTAGATGGAGAAGAACGGAAAGCTAGCTAGATCGACCCTTGTAGATCAAGAATCAAATGACACTTGTGCCTTGGCGATCGAAGCTGCCGAAACACATGCAATTATCAAACCCTAGACAGGGACGCAGAAGTACAGATACGCATCCATCAGATGAGTTTTCTTCCTAAACTAAAACCTAGCTTTTACATGGCCGTATGGCCTTTATTTATAGTCTCACGCAGGCAACCTGGGCTAAGCCCAAAACTCACGAGAACACAAACCGGACTTGACAAAACTAAATAAACTAGGACCCGGCTAGATTCAAACTAGTAGAATTTCCATGTAACTAGGAAACCTTCACGTGCATGGTTTCCTACTACCACCGCGAAGATGATTAATTCCAACGCGGGGGAGTCCGAAAGTTTGGCATGATATCTTGCTTTGGTGGTGTCACTGTTGATTGATATTTAACAGAACATTGTATCTTCGGTCGGTTTGCACGCGGCCCAGGTCCAAGTATACGTGCACCTCTTCTCCACATGCCAGCTGCTTCTCCACGTTGTGCTAGTATGACATATTTTCTAGAACCGGACTCCCATACCTCCTTCTCAGGCGTGACCTTTTTCGATGGTGCAATAATATTGGGTACATAACTAGGCATGATTACATCATCCACCCTCCCTTCACGCGAAACCATCCTCGGTTTCGGGGCACTCTTCAAAATTTCCTTATGAACGGCAAACACATGATCAATCTTGATAGCATGGTTACCCATGGGCTGCAGCACATGTTTGATGCCAACATCTCAGAACACATAAGTGTTAGACCTCCCCTCATGTATAGCATTGCGATCATATTGCCACGGACGACCCAATAGCAACTGACACACATCCATCGGCACAACATCGCAAATCACCTCATCGTAATACGTGCCAATATTGAAATTTACGTGTACCTTATGAGTCACCTTCAAATGTCCAGAGTTGTACAACCACTCAATGCAATGTGGCTGCGGATGTGGCCATGCCTTCAGTCCTAAAGCATCCACCACACGCTTGCTTATGATGTTGGTGTAGCTCCCTCCATCAATAATCAACTTGCAACACTTGTTTTTGATCTTGCATTGTGACTGAAATTTTTTCCACCGCTGTCCCGAACTTCGAATTTGATCCTCTTTAGCTTGCTGCACCATGATGCATGGAAGATCATCATAATCTAAAGGATAGCACATGATAGCAGGATTAGATTCACTTTCCCCTTTCTTGGGCTCATTAGATTATGAGTCAATTTTGTCTTCGGAAACATATCCATCATTAACAAGGAGCACTCTCTTCTTGTTCGGACAATCAATGCGTTTGTGTCCCCTACCTCCACATGTGTAACAAACAATCTCACTAGTACGCATAGCAGACTGCACACTTGAATCAGCCCTTGAAGCCACTTTGCTTGCGGCCATAGATTCTTTGCTCATATCCTTGTGATTGGTAGCAGCTGACCTATAGGATGAAGCTGGCTTGACATTATCATCGTCATGCGAATAGGAACGTCGCCCCATGCTGAAATTGGTGCGGCCTATGAAACTTGCTTGGCTTTGACCCACTGTTCGGCACGCTCCGCTTGATGAAGAAGCTCTTGCATATCATTATACTGCATCAAATCAACACGGTCACGTATATCCTCATTCAGCCCCTCAAAGAAGTGTGTCATTGTTGCATCATCAGACTCATGCACATTAGTTCTGATCATCAGAACTTGCATCCGTTGGTAATACTCATCCACCGTCATGGCTCCTTGAACAAGATGGCGAAGCTTTCTGTGTTGCTCCTTCTGAAAATAAGCTGGCACAAAGCAAGCACGCATTGTACGTTCATCTCATGCCATGACTTTGGTCGTGCGTCATTGCGGTTGAGCTGATCCCACCAAATTAATGCATAACCTGAAAAATTCAAGAGAAGCAAAACGAATCTTCCACTCCTCGGAGTAACGGTGATTATCAAAAATCTGCTCCACACGCATCTCCCACTCAAGATACTCCTCGGGACCGGCCTTGCCTGTGAACGAAGGTATAGTAATTTTTATTCTACCAATACCTCCATCCTCGTCCTCATCGAGGTGCCGCCTTGGTCCATCATCACGGGGACGAGCATCCTGTCGTGGTTGGCGAGGCAAGTCGTCACGAGCATCAGAACCATCCTCAGACTCAACATCATTATCGTCGTTGGCAACATCCGTGTCACGGACATGTCGAGGTGCTCACTGCTGCAGGGCATGTTGTGCCCTTGCTGGAGCAGCCGCACCGGTTGCCCTTGCCTCTAGGCGACGGAGGGTTGCTTGCATGGCCTGGAACCCGTCGGTCACTGTCTCATCGAGGGCCTTCATGCGGTTGTCGAAGTGCTGGTATGTAGCCTTGAACATAGCACGGACACCTCGGTCCAGATCGGGACCATATTGCGGTGGCCCGTCATCCTCCTGCACCTCATCCGCGTCACGCTTGCTTGCAGTTGACATCGCGCGCAGTGATAAACCTGGCGCTCTCTGATACCAGATGATACAGCTCAAATAGCTTTGAGACGAGTTTATGGGGTGGCCCTGATCCTTCCCTCGTGCAAATAGGTAGAAGAAATAGTTTTAGGAAGAAGTAGAAGTGTAGGTGCAAAAGAACCAGTATAGCTAGACTAGATGGATGGATGGATGTAGAGATCGGAAAGTAGTAGAAGATGCGTACGTGGTAGTTGTAGTACTAGGATAGATGGAGGTATTGAGCTAATGGCGATTAGCGGCGGCGACGACGACAGAGTAATTAGCGATAATAAGCACTAGCATAAGTAGATGGAGAAGAACGGAAAGCTAGCTAGATCGACCCTTGTAGATCAAGAATCGAACGACACTTGTGCCTTGGTGATCGAAGCTGCCGAAACACATGCAATTATCAAACCCTAGACAGGGACGCAAAAGTACAGATACGCATCCATCAGATGAGTTTTCTTCCTGAACTAAAACCTAGCTTTTACATGGCCGTATGGCCTTTATTTATAGTCGCACACAGGCAACCTGGGCTAAGCCCAAAACTCACAAGAACACAAACCGGACTTGACGAAACTAAATAAACTAGGACTCGGCTAGAATCAAACTAGTAGACTTTCCATGTCACTAGGAAACCTTCACGTGCATGGTTTCCTACTACCACCGCGAAGATGATTAATTCCAACATGGGGGAGTCCGAAAGTTTGGCATGATATCTTGCTTTGGTGGTGTCACTGTTGATTGATATTTAACTGAACATTGTATCTTCTGTCGATTTGCATGCGGCCCAGGTCCAAGTATACGTGCACCTCTTCTCCACATGCCAGCTGCTTCTCCATGTTGTGCTGGTATGACATATTTTCTAGAACCGGACTCCCATACCTCCTTCTCAGGCGTGACCTTTTTCGACGGTGCAATAATATTGGGTACATAACTAGGCATGATTACATCATCTCCGGAGTCCAATGACGACAGCTGCGTGCCACCGAGATCTCGCCGCGCCAGGGGCACGGTGGCGGCGTTCGCCCGGCGTCGTCGGTGATACCCAGTGGCTGGGGTCCTTCGAGGTCTTCTTTTGTTTCCCTGTGCAGAATTGTGATAGGCCCTGTGGGGGCATGTAAAAAACTGTAGAACTTTTGCTTAAATGCTATCTTCCCTAGTGCAATGTCAAAAACTTTGTATCTCGCTCCGGCACGTTCCCCCTTTTCGTCCTCGCGGTAGCTTAGCGCTCTACGCCAACAGGACCCAGTCCCTAGGCAGGCTTTAGCCGTCACTGGTATGCCAGGTCGCGATGCCGTGGTCAAGGTCAGGAGGTGAGTGGCCCGATGTTCGGTGAGAGCTCCTGAGGCGCAATGCTCAAGAGGTCCCCTTTGGCGTGCAAGCAGCTCCCTAAAGGCTGAAAAGGAAAGCGACATTGCCCGAGCGAGGTTGTGTGAGTCGAGGGATCGGGTCGTGAAGTTCACGCCAATACGTGAGGGTGACTTATCTCAGTGAGCCTGCAACGATTTTCTTGCGCAGCGCCTGATCGTGCCTTAGTGGTGACGCTTCTAGGTAGGGCTCATGCTGGCCTGCCCCTTTCCTCACTCATCCAGGTGCTCTACATCCTCGGGTCCCGGCCCTCGAGCGAGGCTCAACCGCTACTGGTATGCGAGGTCGTGCTGCCGTGGTCAAGGCCAGGGGGTGAGGGCTCGAGAGCCAGTAAGAGCTCCTGAGGCGCTATGCTCGGGAGCTCCCCCTTTAACGTGCAAGTGAATTGCGTGAAAAAGGGGTGGCCGGCGGACCCGCTGAAGTTAGGCTCCGGAGGTTTCTGCCAGTTAGTCCAAGGAGGAGAACATGACACACGACCACGCTTGCTGTCCTGCCGCTGATCATTCCGTAAGAAGATGAAGGCACTAAGGACCTGGTGAGGTGATGTGCGCGGGGCAGACCGCGAGCCAGAGCTCGATCTCTCAGATTTGTCAGCGCTGCAGGGACGGACCCGAGCACAGGCGCCATGCCAGCATTTGTAGCCCCCGTTGCAGGACGAGCAAGAGGTGGGTCAGCAGCGCGGGAAGGCCGCGAAGGGCGATAGAGCACCAGGAAAGCAGGTGATAATCATAAAGCAACTAATGATTGAAGGTAAAGCAAGTTCTGATAGATGCAAGAAGGATACATGCCGCAGGGGCGGACCCACGCGGCTTGGGGATAATGCAGCCCGAGGGGTGCCCCCAGTCGGACAAACCAAAAGATGTCACCTGGCACCGTTGCTGAGTAGATGTTGGAGTAGCCGAAGACACGTGTTGCAGAAGTCGCCCCTCATGAGCCGCCCAGGTCCTGAACCTCGGGAGGCTCTGGAGGCTCGGGGGCTCGCGAGGATCTATCGCCATCTCTGTCAGGATCTCCTGGTGCCCGGCCTCATGAGCTGCCAGGACGCCCCGCATGTGGCGCTGATGCACAGCACCCCTATTCAACAAGCCGAAGGGCATGCAGACATAGCTGTGAGGTGGGCCCTTGCACCGGCCAACATGGGATGGCCAGAAGAGCTCCTGAGACGCGGCCCTGTTGAGCCCAGGGATGTTGATGCAGGCGCGCAGCTCACTGTCCTCGCCGGGGCAGGGAGCTGCGCGGGGTGGCAGGCGAGGGTCACCTCGCATGGCTCTTGCCACCTGAAGCTCCTCGGTTGCCTTGGTCATGAACTCCTAAGCGCCTGGCGCCTCGCGCCATGCGCTTTCCTCACGGAAGCACGCGTTGAAGCACACCTCCACATGGTGCCCGAATGCCTCCCTCATGACGCTAGTCAGGTCGAAGGCCCTCCAGAGGAGAGCCCCCGATCCCATATTGAGAGGGGCCCCGGGCACGCCTTCCTATGCGAGAGGGGAAGGCGCCTCGTCAGTGGGCGCAGAGCTTGAGGCAGCACCACCAGGCGCCCTGCCCTCCTGAAGTCCTTGGCGGAGTAGCTACTTCTTCTTGGGGACAGCCTCAGGAAGGTAGACAGCACCCTTGTTGTCCGGGTCCTCGACCGCCCCAGCCTGGTAGGCACGCTCAAGAGAGCACACCGCATTATTCACTTCGCAGGCGACCATGATGACGCCGCAGCTTCTTGGCATCTTGAGGACATTGTAGCCATGGTGGGTCACTACCATGAACTTGGCCAGGGTCGGATACCCGAGGATGGCGTTGTACGGGAGGCGAATGTGGGTGGCGTCGAAGTCGATGAGCTCAATGCGGTAGTTGTGGTGGGTGCCGAAGGTGACAGGGAGGCGGATCTGCCCTATCAGGGTGGTAGAGCCGTCGGCTACTCCTGAGAAAGGCTTGGTGGGCTGCAGCTGGTCATAGGCACTTGGAGACGGTCGAACGTCTCGATGGAAAGTACATTGAGCCCCGCATCACCATCGATGAGTGTCTTGGTGACGAGCACATTGCTAATGGTAGTCGAGCAGAGCATTGGAAGGGCACCGGCAGTTGCCGCACACTTGAGCTGGTCGGAAGAGCTGAAGGTGATGGTGTACTTGGACCACCTGAGTGGACGTGTTGCCTCAAGCTTGGGGAGGGCCGCGTTCACCTCACGCGCGAACTGCTTGAAGATGCGATGGGAGGCTAGGGCCTGAGCGCCACCTAGGATGCAAGCGATGGCGCGAGGCTCCTGGAAGCCCCCAGCCCCATCATCCTGGTGATGGTCGTTGTCGGTGTCAAAACCGGCGGATATCGGGTAGGGGGTCCCGAACTGTGCGTCTAGGCCGGATGGTAACAGGAGGCAGGGGACACGATGTTTTACCCAGGTTCGGGCCCTCTTGATGGAGGTAAAACCCTACGTCCTGCTTGATTAATATTGATGATATGGGTAGTACAAGAGTAGATCTACCACGAGATCAGAGAGGCTAAACCCTAGAAGCTAGCCTATGGTATGATTGTTCTTCGTCCTACGGACTAAAACTCTTCGGTTTATATAGACACCGGAGAGGGCTAGGGTTACACAGAGTCGGTTACAATGGTAGGAGATCTACATATCCGTATCGCCAAGCTTGCCTTCCACGCCAAGGAAAGTCCCTTCCGGACACGGGACGAAGTTTTCAATCTCGTATCTTCATAGTCCAGGAGTCCAGCCGAAGGTATAGTCCGACCATCCGGACACCCCCTAATCCAGGACTCCCTCAGTAGCCCCTGAACCAGGCTTCAATGACGACGAGTCCGGCGCGTAGATTGTCTTCGGCATTGCAAGGCGGGTTCCTCCTCCAAGTACTTCATAGAAGATTTTGAACACAAAGGTAGTGTCCGGCTCTGCAAAATAAGTTTCCACATATTGCCATAGAGAGAATAATATTTACACAAATCTAATCTGCTGACGTATTCTGTACCGTGACATCACACCACGGCCAAGTCTTTATTCGAATCGTTTTACTGTCCCACCTCAGCACGTTTAGCGAGGCGGTTTCCTTAGCACGTCTTGTTAAAGCAGAGATCGTGTCCCCTTATTCCGGGATTCTCATCAATACGGGTGTGGGTAACCCAACCGCGCCATTGACTATGGCGCTTGGGAGATAAGAGAGTTTTACCAGGCTGGTGGGGGCGTATAGTCTCGTCCGCCCATATAAGGGGATAAGGATCCACCTTTTCATCCACGCCTTCTTCCTCCTTTGCCTATCCATTTCCGCGTACTCGAGCTCCAGCGCCCAAGTCCGCACACCCACCTCAACCTTCTCCAGCCGTGTCCGGAGCGGGAGGCAAGTGGATGGTCTCCTCCGTCACGGAGGGACACATCAAAAGACCGAGGAAGGCCGGATACTTGTCTAACGACATTGCGCACCGGCTTCCCGAGGAGGGGCAGTTCATCCCCACCCCTAGGCCCCATGAGAGGGTGGTGTTCCTCCCCCATTTCCTCCACGGACTGGGCTTCCCTCTCCACCCATTTGTCCGGGGGCTCATGTTCTATTATGGCCTGGATTTCCACGATCTGGCCCCGAACTTTGTCCTCAACATCTTGGCGTTTATCGTCGTGTGCGAGGCTTTCTTCTGCATCCGCCCCCATTTTGGCTTATGGCTCGAGACTTTCAACGTCAAGTCGAAGGTGGTGCGCGGCACCCAGGCGGACTGCGGAGGCGCCATGGTGGGCAAGATGCCCAATGTCCTATGGCCCAAGGGCTCCTTCGTGGAGTCCCTAAAGGGGTGGCAATCGGGGTGGTTTTACATCACCGAGCCGCGCGACCCTGAATGGGTCGCAGCCCCCGAGTTCCGATCCGGACCCCCTACGCGGTTCACCTCCTGGAAAGAGACGGGCCTGTCATGGGGTAAAGAAGGAGAGCTGACTGGACTCCAAACATGCGTCCAAACCCTGGTGGACAAGAAGCTCAAACTTGTCAACGTAGTCCTGGTTATGCTCATCCGCCGGATCCTCCCATGTCAACAACGGGCTTTCAACCTGTGGGAATTCGACCCGGCGCAGCACCGAACTCTGAGCAGGCTCTTCGACATGACGTACGAAGATGCCTGGAAGGTGCTTTTCAAGGGCGCCGAGGCCCCCGCATCCGCTACTGAGGATCGCGGATTCAGCATGCAGCGTCGCGCTCGTGTAGTAAGCTGTTTTTACCTTTTACAGGGTATTAGTTTTTCATAGTTTGACTCCATGCGGGATCTAAGCTCCCTCACCTTTGACAGGATTGGCAGGAGACGTCCAGACAGATCAACTATCCGGCTCCTTCGCCCGAAGGCCCAGCGGACGCTCGCTTGGCGAAGCTGCTGGTTCCGGCACCCTATGTGGTGCCGGAGAAGAAGGCCAAGAAGAAGGCCACGGGGACTCAAAAGAGTGCCCGGCGCCTGGGGGTGTCGGATTCATCATCCGACAACTCCAAGACGCACTCCTCCCGTGAAGAGGAGGAGGAGGAAGAAGAGACCTCTCTCCCTCCAGCGGGGGGAGAGAAGAGAAGGAAGGCCGCCCCAACTGGGGAGGCCGAAGGGTCCAAGAAGGGGAAAACCCTTCCTCCGGACGGCTCCACCAACACCGACGACGGCGAAGAGGAGTGGCCGCACAGGGCCAAGCCCCTGGCGAGATCGTAAGTGTCCGGATACCAGAGTGATTCATAGTATTCCTCCATTGCACAACTTTTCCTTATGTCGAACATGTTTATGCAGTCCACCCAAAGACCGGCTCGACGTGTCGTCGGGCGGTTCCTTGGATTCGTCGGATGTGAATTCGCTTCCGACGGCTACCTCCCCCCACCCTACGGACGACGCCGAGGTGCTGTCCCAACAGGTTCCAAGCCAGGAGGAGGTGGCCCTGGAGGCGCCGCAAGGCGACCTCCCGGACTCCAGGCGTGAAGGGGGTAGAACCCCCAAGGGCTCTAAGTCCGGCTTTGAGCCGGATACCGCGCCGGCACCTTCAACGGTTCCGGACTCCGGTAGGCAGCCTCCTTCCAAGAGGAGCAAGCCTACCGAGCCGGTGACCTTCGTCCAACCGAAGGCACCAGACAATTTGCTGGAGACGCTTAACGGCGCATCCATCGACGAGGAGCACCACACTATTATGAGCGCGGTGATCCAGAAGGTTCAGTCTCCCAAGAGCGGACTGACTGAAGCCTATGCCAGCCTTCTAACAGGCTTTGAGGTAAGTAAAGAATAAAAAATATTACCGCATAGACAGTAGCCCCTGATGCTCTGTTCGGCGTTCGGAAAGAAAAGCCAAATAGAGGATCTAATAATTCGCAGGAGTCTAACATAATCAAGTCAATATGCGTATGCAGGCTTCGGTGCTGGCCTCCGCCGCACTGACTGCGGAGGTGGAGACGCTGAAGCAAAACCTCGCACGGTCCAAGAACGAGCTCGGCCTTGCCAAGAGGCAACTCGAGGAGAAGGAAGGTAAGTAATACCTTGCGCAAGTATATAGAGAAGATGTGGTTGCAAAAAATGACAGGATCAACGTGCTATTATAGGGGCCACGACCGAGGTGGCAACCCTTAAGCAAGTGTTGTTCGAGGCCAAAAACAGAGCGGCCGCGGAGCACACGGAGAGGGGGAAGCAGGAGGCGCGGGTGGAGGAGGTGCAGAAAGAGCTCCAGGCTCTCGTGAAAAAACACGAGAGTTTGGAGCTTAACTCAAGGACGCAAGCGTCCGAGATTGCGGCAGCCCTTAAAAGCGCGAAGTCTGCCAAGGCCGAAGCCCAGAAGGCCCTCAAAGAAATTGAAGCGATGAAGAAGATAGCGGCGGGTAAGGCATTCATTATGCAAAGCAAGCACGTGAAAGTGAATTACTTGTTACTTACCCGAGTCCGGAGCTCTCCAGGAGCATTCGCAGATTTGCCCCGCAGTGCGTCGGATGCCGCCGCCTACTACCGAGCCGAAGAGGGGAGCTCGACGGAGAAGGTGTTCTGGTCTCAGTATGCTGAGGCCGGACACCTGGTGCCTTTGAGCGACCAGCTGAAGCAAATGGTCGAGCTCCACAAGGTTGCCGAACAGGCCATAAAGGGCCTCATAGTTCGGTTGTGGCCTCGAGAGGCTCTGCCTAGGAGCTACTTCGGGCTGGTGAGGCGGCTGGTGGATGCCTGTCCACGGCTTGAAGTAATCAAGCGCTCCGTCTGCATCGAAGGTGCCCGTAGGGCGCTTGCCCGTGCTAAAGTGCACTGGGGCAAGATGGATGCGGAGAAGCTGGTGAAGGACAGGCCGCCACCGGGCAAGGAGCATCGCGTCCCGGAAGCGTATTATGAGGGCGTCCTAAAGGGTGCCCGTCTTATAGCGGATGAATGCTCCAAAGATGTAATTTTTGAGTAAACTCGCATTTGTGATCCTGTACGCTGAAAACTTGTTCATATGCGCTAAGCAACGCTTTTGAATTTAAAATATTACCTTCTGTGCGGCGTTTATCAAATTTGAGAGATGGCGAGTCGTCGGCTTCTGCCCCCATGCCATGAGTGCTGGGGTGTTCGGGATAAACATGAGCGCTCTTTTTCCCATTCTTGGGTCCTTCGAGGGAGGCGCTCAACACAACGAACAAGGCAATCGGACTATAATGCTTGAACACTCTCACTTAGCCATAGAATTCTATAATTTTAAATTTCAGCGAAGCCCCTAGTGTTTGGAAGACCGAGTTCGGGGCGCTATCCACGCCTAGGCCGGACAAAGCCGACTCCTCGCTCTAAGCGGCATAAGTCTTTAGGGACTCGAAAACCTCTCGAACAGCGACCAGCTCTCGCCTTATCATGACGGTCAGTTTTAGCTTTCTCTACTGAGGTGCTTAGCCCAGCTCAACTGGGGCACAATCGCAGTAGTTCTCCTAGTGCTACCTTAGCCGATATAACGGAACGTAAGGTACCAAAACATAGGAGCCGGGCAAACCCAACATTTGACCCAAGACATGATTCGGAGCCGATGCATATAATGCTATAAGTTCGGGGTGCCGCACTTGTGAAAGTGTTCGGACTTCTCACGCCATATTGTGGGGTACTTGAGCCCCTGGCGTATTGGCCGTACCAAAGTGTACGGGTGCAACATGTCATTAATGAACATATATTCATAAAAAAGGTAATGCAATAATAGACAGAAGCTATGCATTGTTTATTTAAAAAGGCTGCGATCAAAGCAGGACGATACAAATAGTGCGATAAGCAAAAGATGGGACTATCAAATATGTCCTTTCCAGGGGCGAGCTACGGAATGTTATGTGAAACAGGTATACTGCTCGTTATAGAGACCACCTTAGAGTTCCGTAGTGCGGCGTAGCTTTCTGCTTCCCTAGTTGTATCGTTTGTGCGGCAATTGTACTGCCGGACAAGCCTTCCTAAGAATGGAGTCCTAAAAATAAGAGAAAATTTAAGAAATCGGCAGCCCCTAGTGCCATTTAAGCCACGTTTCGGGCGTGCCGTGATGGTGCCCCTCCCCCTGTGCCCATGGTATTTCTAGAGCGTAGTTATGTACGCGCAACACTGGTTTTGCAAGTTCGCGAGGGCTGGGGTTGGGGCCGCATTGCTACGCTTGCTTGGAACGTGCCAGGCGGTCTTGTTGTAGGTTACTCTGGGCGCGCTTGACGGTGTCCGGATGTTTAATGGCCGGACTGGAGACTTGCCTTGAGAGGCTGCTTTGTACTTCCGCTGCGATAGCCGCCGTATGCTCCTCCATTCGGAGAGAGCGTTTGGTGTTTCCATTGACCGTGATGATGCCTCGAGGGCCTAGCATCTTGAGCTTGAGGTATGTGTAGTGCGGCACTGCATTGAACTTGGCAAATGCGGTTCGCCCGAGCAGTGTGTGATAGCCACTGCGGAACGGGACTATGTCGAAGATTAACTCCTCGCTTCGGAAATTATCCGGAGATCCGAAGACCACTTCAAGTGTAACTGAGCCTGTACAGTTGGCTTCTACACCTGGTATGACGCCTTTAAAGGACGTTCTGGTGGGTTTAATCCTCGAGGGATCGATGCCCATTTTCCGCACCGTATCTTGATAAAGCAGGTTCAGGCTGCTGCTACCGTCCATAAGGACTCTAGTGAGGTGAAATCCGTCAATAATTGGGTCTAGAACCAATGCGGCGAATCCGCCATGACGGATGCTAGTGGGGTGGTCCCTTCGATCAAAAGTGATCGGGCAGGAAGACCATGGGTTGAACTTTGGGGCGATTGGCTCCGTCGCGTATACGTCCCTTAGCACACGATTCAGCTCCCTCTTGGGGACGTGGGTTGCGTATATCATGTTCACCGTCCGCACTTGTGGGGGAAAACCTTTCTGTCCACTGTTGTTCGGCGGCCAGGGCTCCTCCTCGTCATCGCTATGCAGCCCCTTGTCTCTGCTTTCGGCATTTAACTTGCCTGCCTGCTTGAACACCCAACAATCCCTGTTGGTGTGATTGGCTGGTTTTCGGGGTGCCATGTATCTGGCATGAGCGGTCAAGTATTCGGTCCAAACTGGACGGGCCCGGAGTATTTCGTTTGAATGGCTTTTTCCGCTGACCGGGTTTAGAGCCTTTGAATCCGGCATTAACTGTCGTATCCTCAGCATTGTCGCCGTTAATGTGGCACTTTTGCTTGTTGCGACGCGACCTGCCACTGCTGTCCTTGGTATCCGAATTACCAAGGCTCTCGGTCATGTTATTGCTGCGAGCAAGCCAGCTGTCTTCTCCCGCGCAAAAGCGGGTCATAAGTGTCGTGAGGGCTGCCATAGATTTTGGCTTTTCCTGTCCTAGGTGCCGTGCAAGCCACTCGTCGTGGATGTTATGCTTGAAGGCTGCTAGGGCCTCTGCGTCCGGACAGTCGACGATTTGATTTTTCTTGGTTAGGAACCGTGTCCAAAATTGTCTGGCCGATTCCTTTGGCTGCTGAATTATGTGGCTTAGGTCATCGGCGTCTGGTGGTCGCACATAAGTGCCCTGAAAATTGTCGAGGAATGCGGCTTCCAGGTCCTCCCAACAACCAACTGATTCTGCTGGCAAGTTGTTAATCCAATGCCGGGCTGGTCCTTTAAGCTTGAGTGGGAGGTATTTGATGGCGTGTAGGTCATCACCGCGGGCCATGTGGATATGAAGGAGATAGTCCTCGATCCATACCGCAGGATCTGTTGTGCCATCGTATGATTCGATGTTCACGGGTTTGAAACCCTCGGGGATTTGATGATCCATTACTTCATCTGTGAAGCATAGAGGGTGTGCGGCGCCTCTGTATTGGGCTACATCACGACACAGCTCAAACCAGCTTTGTCTACTGTGTTCGGCCCGGCCGGATTTACTGTACCCGGTGTGACGAGTACCGTCTCGTGCCATGGGGCGCCCACGTGATCCGTAGATCGATCTTGTTTGCCTTGCCTTGTCCTCCAATATATCTTGCAGGTTTGGCGCATTTTCCCATGCCTTGGTAGTTTTTGAGCGGTGCCGGGGTGCGGCTTGAGTGGAGGGCCGAGAGGCCTCTCTGTCGCGGCCACGGGGTGGCCGGTCGGCCGCATCATGCATTGGTGATGTAGGTTTAGGTGCTTCCTCCTCTAATTGGGGTAGCAACCTGCGGTTTGGGTAGCTCTTGGAGGGGCGTTCGAGTTCATACTCTTCGGCCGCAAGGACTTCAGTCCATCTGTCGGCTAGCAAATCTTGATCAGCTCTAAGCTGTTGCTGTGTTTCTTGAGGCTGCTCGCCGTGGCCATAAGCCTGCGTTTGAAACGCTCTTGTTCGACGGGATCCTCCGGCATGACAAATTCGTCGTCGTCGAGGCTTGCCTCATCTTCGGAGGGAGGCATATAATTATCGTCCTCGACCTCTCTGTCTGCCGCTCTCTCATGAGGGCTGGCTTCTCTATCCTCCTGTGCTGAATCTTGCTGGAGGTGGTTTCCTTCGGCACTGTTTGGGGTGTTATTATCCCCCGTGCCGGAATCACCATTTTTATTTTGGCGGGATTTAGAGCGGCGCCGCTGACGCCGGCGCTTAGGCTGCTTCTTGGAGGGGTCATCCTCCACTGTTCCATCGCAATTGCCTTCTTTTGGGGTGTCCACCATGTATATATCATACGACGAGGTGGCTTTCCAGTGCCCTATAGGCGCTGGTTCTTGATCGTCTCCTGCATCGGCGTCCATACCATCGATGTCTTCGGAGTCGAAGTCGAGGATGTCGGTTAAATCATCGATAGTGGCTACGAAGTGGGTGGTGGGTGGGCTATGAATTTCTTCATCATTCGCATCCCAACCTTGCCGACCATAGTCCGGCTAGGGCTCTCTTGACAAAGAGAGAGACTTTAGTGAATTCAGAATATCGCCGAAGGGCGAGTGCTGAAAGATGTCCGCGGCGGTGAACTCCATGATCAGCGCCCAATCGGGTTCGATCGGTCGGGGTGCGGAGGGCTCGGAGTCTGGAGAGGAGTCCGGCTCCTTGGAGTCACAGGCTTCGCAGAGAATAGGGCTGGTGTTCGGCTCGATCGCCGTAGAGATTGCAGCCCCCGAGGCGGTGTCTAACCACCCATCCTCGGTTGGTGTGATCGGCTCCGAGCTAGGGGTCGGAGCGGACACAGGAGCGGCCTCCAGGGCACTGTTCGGCGGCAGAGCTAAATCATGCCCATCGTGACAGTGCGGCACGCTCAGCTGTGGCTCGAATCCGTCGAAGATCAAGTCTCCGCGGATGTCGGCCGTGTAGTTGAAACTTCCAAATCTGACCTGATGGCTAGGGGCGTAGCTTTCGATCTGCTCCAGATGACCAAGCGAATTGGCCCGCAGTGCAAAGCCGCCGAATACGAAGATCTGTCTGGGGAGAAAAGTCTCACCCTGGATCGCATCGCTGTTGATGATTGGAGAAGCCATCGGGACTAAAAGTGACGACACAGAGGAACTCTCAATGAAAGCACCAATGTCGGTGTCAAAACCGGCGGATCTTGGGTAGGGGGTTCCGAACTGTGCGTCTAAGCCGGATGGTAACAGGAGGGAGGGGACACGATGTTTTACCCAGGTTCAGGCCCTCTTGATGGAGGTAAAACCCTACGTCCTGCTTGATTAATATTGATGATATGGGTAGTACAAGAGTAGATCTACCACGAGATTAGAGAGGCTAAACCCTAGAAGCTAGCCTATGGTATGATTGTTCTTCGTCCTACGGACTAAAACTCTTCGGTTTATATAGACACCGGAGAGGGCTAGGGTTACACAGAGTCGGTTACAATGGTAGGAGATCTACATATCCGTATCGCCAAGCTTGCCTTCCACGCCAAGGAAAGTCCCTTCCGGACACGGGACGAAGTTTTCAATCTCGTATCTTCATAGTCCAGGAGTCCGGCCGAAGGTATAGTCCGGCCATCCGGACACCCCCTAATCCAGGACTCCCTCAGTCATCGTTCCTTCTTGGTGGTGGCGGCAGCGGAGGAAGGCCAGTGTTGCCCTGAGGACGGTCCTTGCGAGGCCGATCTCTCTAGGCACCCTCACGAGGCTGGCCCTGCCAGCGGTCCTCACGAGGCTTGCTACCTCTTGAGCATGCGTTGGTTTTCCCTTGATGAGGAAAGGGTGATGCAGCACAGTAGCGTAAGTATTTGCCTCAGTTTTTGAGAACCAAGGTATCAATCTAGTAGGAGGTAACACACAAGTCACCTAGTACCTGCACAAACAAACAAGAACCTCGCAACCAAGACGATAAAGGGGTTGTCAATCCCTTCACGGTCACTTACGAAAGTGAGATCTGATAGAGATAATAAGATAAATATTTTTGGTATTTTTATGATATATATTGGAAAATAAATATTGCAAAATAGAAACAGCAAGTTGATAGGAAAATAATATGATGGAAGATAGACCCGGGGGCCATAGGTTTCACTAGTGGCTTCTCTCAAGATAGCAAATTCGACGGTGAGTGAACAAATTACTGTCGAGCAATTGATAGAAAAGCGAATACTTATGAGAATATCTAGGCATGATCATGTATATAGGAATCACGTAGGCGACAAGTAGACCGAAACAATTCTGCATCTACTACTATTACTCCACACATCGACCGCTATCCAACATGCATCTAGAGTATTAAGTTCATAAGAACAGAGTAATGCATTAGGCAAGATGACATGATGTAGAGGGATAAACTCAAGCAATTTGATATAAACCCCATCTTTTTATCCTCGATGGCAACAATACAATACGTGCCTTGCTGCCCCTGCTGTCGCTGGGAAAGGACACCGCAAGATTGAACCCAAAGCTAAGCACTTCTCACATTGCAAGAAAGATCAATCTAGTAGGCCAAACCAAACTGATAATTCGAAGATACTTGCAAAGATATTTAAATCATGCATAAAAGATTTAAGAGAAGAATCAAGTATTGTTCATAGATAATCTTGATCATAAACCCACAATACATCGGATCTCGACAAACACACCGCCAAAAGAATTACATCGAATAGATCTCCAAGAGAATCTAGGAGAACTTTGTATTGAGATCCAAAGAGAGAGAAGAAGCCATCTAGCTAATAACTATGGACCCGAAGGTCTGTGGTAAACTACTCACACATCATCGGAGAGGCTATGTTGTTGATGTAGAAGCCCTCCGTGATCGATTCCCCCTCCGACAGAGCGCCGGAAAAGGCCCCAAGATGGGATCTCACAGGTACAGAAGGTTGCGGCGGTGGAAATAGGGTTTCGTGGTGCTCCTAGATGTTTTCGGGGTATATGGGTATATATAGGAGGAAGAAGTACGTCAGTGGAGCTGCGAGGGGCCCACGAGGGTGGGGGGCGTGCCTACCCCCCTGGGCGCGCCCTCTTGCCTCGTGGCCTCCTCGCTTCTTTCTTGACGTCCACTCCAAGTCTCCCGGATCACGTTTGTTCCAAAAGTAACTCTTCCGAAGGTTTCATTCCGTTTGGATTCCGTTTGATATTCCTTTTCTGCGAAACACTAAAATAGGAAAAAAAACAGCAATTTGCACTAGGCCTTTGGTTAATAGGTTAGTCCCAAAAATGATATAAAAAGGTATATTAAAGCCCATTAAACACCCAAAATAGATAATATAATAGCATGGAACAATTAAAAATTATTGATACGTTGGAGACGTATCAAGCATCCCCAAGCTTAATTCCTGCTCGTCCTCGAGTAGGTAAATGATAAAAACAGAATTTTTGATATGGAATTCTACCTAGCATAATTCTTAATGTAATTTTCTTTATTGTGGCATGAATTTTCAGATCCGAAAGATTCAAGACAAAAGTTTAATATTGACATAAGAATAATAATACTTCAAGCATACTAACAAAGCAATCATGTATTCTGAAAATAACATGGCCAAAGAAAGTTATCTCTACAAAATAATATGGTCTGGCTATGCTCTATCTTCACCACACAAAGTATTTAAATCATGCACAATCCCGATGACAAGCCAAGCAATTGTTTCATACTTTTGGTGTTCTCAAACTTTTTCAATCTTCACGCAATATATGAGCGTGAGCCATGGACATAGCACTATAGGTGGAATAGAATGGTGGTTGTGGAGAAGACAAAATGGAGAAGATAGTCTCACATCAACTAGGCGTATCAACGGGCTAGGGAGATGCCCATCAATAGATATCAATGTGAGTGACACTACAAAAAAAATCATGACAAAAAATCATACATATGACACTTCTATGTATGACAAAAAAAATCATGACAAAAAATCCATGACATTTTGGGCCGAACGAATTTTTTTCTGTCATACATATGACACTTCTATGACGATAATTGTGACAAAACCCGGTATCATCATAGATGTGGTGGGCTCCTACTTCTATGACAAAAAATCTTGACAGAAAATGGGATTTTTGTCCTGGGCGGGCCGGAGACACAGCTGCATGACAATCTTTGGGCCGTCCATGACGGAAAAAACCATGGTAGAAGCGAGGGCGAGGAAAATTTCAGGGAGTTCTCGGTTACGGTGGGAGGTCGGGGGCCGAGCGATGCACGTTTCTCTTGTACACGTGCGCGCGTGTGTGTGAGGCGTTGGCTCTAACTGAACCCGAGCGAGGCGTTGGGCTCTAACTGAACCCGAGCGATTGCGCTGCAGGCTACGCATTACTGAACCCGAGCGATCGACCGATGGCTGTTAACTGAACCCGATCGAGCGATTCCTTCGCTACTACTGCTAACTGAAGCCGATCGATTGGATGAACAGTGAGCGTTGCAGGGGGGGGGGTTGGGTGAACAGTGAGCGGTGGCGTTGCCTCTGGATGAACAAGACCCCGTGGTGTGGTGGAGGGCTGGATGAACAGTAGACGGTGGAGGGGTGCTCGTGGAGGGGTGGTTGAATAGTAGCCGGTGGAGTAGCGCGCGGTGGAGGCTGGATGAACAGGAGCCCGTGGAGGCTGGAGGAGGTCGACGGTGGAGATGAACAATATCCCGTGGAGTCCCGTTTTGCGGTACGCCACACCCCTCCCGATCAACAGGACCCCCGTTTCGACCGTAGGAGGTCCGTTTCCTCCGTTTTGCCGTACGCCACACCCCTCCCGATCAATAGGACCCCGTTTCGACCGTAGGAGGTCCGTTTCCTCCGTTTTGCCGTACGCCACACCCCTCCCGATCAACAGGACCCCTGTTTCGACCGTAGGAGGTCCGTTTCCTCCGTTCTGCGGTACGCCAGGCCTCGTTTCCATCGCCTGTTCCGTCCAAGCCCTCCCGATGAACACGACCACGCATTCCGTTCCGACCCAGCCGGTTGGCTCCCACGTGTTCCGTTGCCTCCCGATGAACATGACGCATTCCGTTGCCTCCCCATGAACACGACGCATTCCGTTGCCTCCCCATGAACACGACGCATTCCGTTGCCTCCCCATGAACACGACGACGACGCTGTTTCTCCGTTCCGACCTAGCCTTGTACACGAGCCCTGGTCGTACGTATGCGCGAGTAGGCGTTCGAGTCCCCGCCCGTATGTACACATACGTGGCCGTATTTTCATTCTTGCACCCTGGCCGCTGTACGTACGTGTACATGCTACGTGCGCGCCTCTACTACGACACGTGCGAGCCTCTACTACGACATGTGCGCGCCTCTACATCGACCAGTATGTACGTACACATTCGCGACCAGAATGACAACGCTACATACGCTTCAACCAGGTGGGTCCCGACTGTCAGGCACTTCCTTGCGTGCGAAGATGTAGCTGGTGGGTCCCAGCAGTCAGGGGGCGAATCGTTTTTTTTTTGCCCGGACGCACTTCCTTGCGTGCGAAGGTGTAGCTGGTGGGTCCCAGCAGTCAGGGGGGAACCGTTCTTTTCGCGAAATACGATGGCCCGTCCAGTGGGTCCCCGCTGTCAGGTGGAGGAATAATTATTTTGCACGTAATAAGGAGGCACTTCCTTGCTGCGGCCATGGACCCAGCTGTCAGCCTCTCCACGTAGAGTCCACTTCCGATGGAAGCCGTTCCTTGACCACGTTGACCACGCCGCGCCGAGAGCACCAGGGCGGTGGACGACGGTGAGGCCTAGGAAGGGGACGACGCGGAGCCGGGGAAGACGCGGTAGTGGATGCCCACGCGTAGAGGAGTATGAGGGTTCACTGGTTCGCTGCGGTGTGAGGTTGCCGTCGCCGTAGAATAATAGGGGGTGTGGGTGAGTAGAGGGATGGCCTGGCCAGCGGTGGGAGTAGTAGGGGGCGGTGAGGCCTCTGCCGCATCGCAGTCGGTCACGGGAGGCAGGAGCACGAGGCATGACCGGCGCTAGTTTGGGCAGCTGGAGCAAGAAGACTAGAGGTTGAAGAAGCACTATGGCCGTTGGATGGACATCATACGTTCACTGGAGCTAGAATCGTGCATATTGACTAAGTTTACAAAGCCCTCCGTCCCCGTCAACTTAGTAGGCCCACAAGTCATCCTGCCACTATACTCTTTGAGTGGACGCTGCTCGGTTCTGCCATTGTTAGTGCTTGGGTTTCAGACGAGGAGGGGAGGCGCCTTAGCGGGGATGGAAGATTGGACGAGATTATGTGCAGACAAAGATGGAGAAGCGAATATGTGCTGTGGGAAGTGGACATGTGATGATGACTACAGCACGCCACTTGACTTACGAGACACATACCAGCAGCGTAGGGTCATGTCGATGCCAGACAACTTGCTTGAGTGATCACAGTACTGGTACTCCCTACAGTGCTATGCCCTAACTTGCTTGAGTAGAGTGGTAGAGTAGGACTCTGCTCTACTACTAGCACCAGAGGAGTAGTATATTCTTATCTAAAATAGTTACAAACTTCAATGCCCGAGCGTGGAACGACTACAAACCGTGCTCAAAGACCGTGTCTACGTGGTGTTTGAACATGGGCGACAACCTTAACGCCAACGGTGCTGCTCCCGTTGCACCGTATGTGTTCCTGTCCTTCCTGTTCGAAATTGTGGTAGAATTCATGATTTATTTTGTGCTTATTCGGATTAAATCTCGTAGTAACTTGCTCATATATTCAACTGGCGCAACGTCCCCTACAGCCACTCATGTTTCATGGACGGCCTGGTCGATGCCTCCAAGGAGCCCTTCGTCCACTGCTATGAGTGCCCGATGCCGTTTTGTAGCTCGCCGGCGGACATGGTGCATCACCTCACGGATGCGTGCAGCGGTCACTGCTGGCCCTTGGTGGAGAACATCAAGCACGAGACGTGCTACCCGTTCACCATGTCGGAGTCGCTGGAGGATCAACGCGAGAGGGAGGGGGAGGAGATAGCGATGAACGTGAACGTGAGGGGGAGGAGATAGCGATGTCGTGGGAGGCGCGGTATTTATAGCGAGCAATGGCACACCTACGTAAGATATGGACTGAGTTGCACTGACTTAACTGCAGGTCCAGTTGCATCACTGACATGTGGGCCAGACCCCTGTTGGGCCCACATGTGAGTGACCCTATGCACCTGCAGTTAAGTAACAGCTACGTGGGCATATTTGTTGGAGTAAATTACGGGGGAGCGAAGGGGTGGAAATATTGCTGGTCACAATGGATTGGACGAGCGTGGGAGGAGGAGAGTCATGCATGCCGATTTTTTCACACGGGGTGGAGTGGTGGGACTGCCGGAGGGAGAAGGAGAGTTTGTAGGCATATTGTTTCCACACATGGAGAGGAAAATATTTGGAGACGAACGGGCTTCCTGCAGGTATGGGGAACAATGCATAATAAGTCATCTTGCATGTCAGGCTAGGTATAGTCTCAAGTCATTAAAAACATACACGCCCCACACATGTTCATATTTCAAGGTGCACTAAATTATTGCATGCGATGATTAAGGCTAGCCATAATGGTGGTATCTTAGCTGGTATCATGCACACGGGAATAGCAAACATGCTGATGAGGCAAAGAATTAAAGAAGAGAGGGGGGTTAGAGTAACTAGCGTTCATGCATGCATTGGTAAACAAATTTTTTTGTGAAGAACGACAGCACTAGTTGAGTACTTTTGCAGACTTCAAAAACTATTCCACTGCCTCTACTATCTTGCTAAGAGTAGGTGAAATTTTTGAATCGAGCCCTTTAAACTAGAAGGGAGGTAGTGGTACTCTAATAGCTAACCTTGTTGTGATGACAAGATAGGACATGGCACGCACCTGGACGGAGGAACTAGTCTGCATTGTGCATTTAAGTTTTGTCTGAAGTCAATGTACCTCTACTTTCACCGGACTTATAGAAAAATGTGTCAACATTCACAATGTCAAATTAATATTTTTACACTCATTATAAAACGTAGTTCTTATACTCATTATAATCAGTATTGTAGATATTGATATTTTTAGTATAAATTTGGTCGTGGGATTTCATTGATGCCTGTCAAAGTGTGGAGGAAGCAGAGCTTAGGGCTTGCATTGCCGGTCTCTACATAGGTATTTCTCTTCATAACCTATAAATTTAGAGACTGATTGCGCTTTTGTGGTAGCGTCTCTTGCATCGGGGACTATGACAGGTCTGCTATGCATGACCTGAAGATGAAAGCATTGAGCATCTCGAAGTTGATCAACAATCTTCAATTGTCAAAGATTAGCTGTTCGGCCAATAAGGTGGCACACTTAATCGCTAAGTATAGCTTTGGCAATAGATTAGATGGTATTCTTGTAAATAACGTACCGCCCTGTGTGGTGAATATTGTATTGAATGAGTGTACTAGTGTGGCTGGTTAATTAATATAAGGTGGTGTTCAAAAAAAGTATAAATTTGGTCAAACACTTTGCAAGCGGTTGACGGGAGTAAAAAGGACCAGAGGGAGTATCATGCATGCGGAGTAGGCAAAAAAATTGCTTGTCTAAAAAAGGCAAAAAAATTGCTCATTTATAGCCGGTCGAAGTCTCAAAGGGCGCGGTCGCGTGAGGGAGGCGAAGGTCGTGGGAGGCGCGATGTTTGACGGAATTAAGTGAAGTTACATCCACGCACCGGCATGGCGTGCGAATAGGCAGAAGCTATACCGTCAGGCCTACGATATGGGTCTAGTAGACATGACATCTAGTGGGTCCCGCATAGTTCTCGAGAACTCTTTGGGGCTTGCAGCCATTTATCCACCGGGCAAGCCAGCAACCCCACGCCGTTCGCACGTCCTACTCGTCCCCGTCTTCTACCTTACAACAGTTCGCTCCCAGTCGTCCCGTCCTTTCACATTAGTTTGCTCCCAGTTTTTTTTGCGGGCTACAATGGTTCAACTTCTCCTAACACTCCTCCAAAATCCATGGCCTCCCAAATCTCCATGGTCGCCGCTAAGTACCAGGTTAGAGCCATCACCGGTGATCAGTTCATCATCATCTACACACGTGGATCCGAGATGGTGAAAGCATGGCTTGCTCGCTTCCTATGCATGTTCAATAGTTCAACGGATGAGTGGGTCCCTGGGCTAGATGTTGAGTACACCACATTCCTGGGATGAGAGAAGGATCTAAAGGACGAAGAAAGGAAGAAGCCCGCTGTGATCCAGGTTTGCGTACATAACGTTTTCTTGGTCTACCACATATGCCATGCCGACGTTGAGTGCCAGGATTTTAAGAACTTCCTTAAGGACAAAAGAGTGAAATTCGTTACTGTAGGATTTAAGAATGACAGAGATGTCCTGTGTCGGATAGGTCTCGTTGTAGGCCAGCCCTTCGATCTCCAGAAGGCAAGCCTGGTGTCCTCCTCTCAACCTTCAATGCTGACCCTGGCAGCAGCCATGATTGATCCTTCGTACGCTAAACTGAAGAAACCTCATCACGAGTTTCATCATGCATGGGAGTCGAAGACATTAGATGAAGATCACATCCTGTACGCAGCAATGGATGCCTACCTTTGTTTAAATATCTACAAGGGTCGGACGAAGAAGCAGAGCCCAGTGTCCGGTTCAAGCAAAGAAGCGTCGACAAAGAGGAAGAGGAAGAGGGACGAGGACGAAGTCGAGGACGTGGACTCGGACTCCGAGTAGGTGGCAGTGCCGTCGCTCATGTTGGTTCTACTGCAGTGTCAATCGGACTAGTTGCTTAGTTTATTTTCAAGGGTGTGTTGTGCTGAGGCCCCAGCAGAACTATGTTCATGTTCTTTCTCGTTATTTGAACTCTTTAGTACATATAGTAGTACTAGTACTATGTCTTACTACTGTTCTTCTTGCAGTTGGTACTACTGCTCGTATCTTCGTGTTCCTACTGTACTTAATACGTTCGTACTAGTAGTATAATTTGGGTCAGTCAATTTGTGAAAGAAGTTCGACGGAGCGAAGGAAGAAGACGACAGAAGAGGTGGAAGAAGCCCTTCTAGCCATCCATGTTGCATCAAACGGCTCACATGAGTCGACTGACCGAAATTGCTCCTTCAGATTGTAGGATCCACGTGGCATTCAAGGTCTCGAAGGTAGATTCCGCGTCCGCACCCGGTTTGCGGGCTCGACGCGCGCGCGACCGGCTTCCTGCGTGATAACCCACAAGTATAGGGGATCGCATCAGCTTTCGAGGGTAGAGTATTCAACCCAAATTTATTGATTCGACACAAGGGGAGCCAAAGAATATTCTCAAGTATTAGAAGCTGAGTTGTCAATTCAACCACACCTGGAAACTTAGTATCTGCAGCAGAGTGTTTAGTAGCAAAGTAATATGATAGTGATGGTAACGGTAACAAAAGAGTAATGAAAGCAAAGTAATGTTTTTGGTATTTTGTAGTGATTGTAACAATAGCAACGGGAAAGTAAATAAGCGTAAACCAGTATATGGAAAGCTCGTAGGCATTGGATCAATGATGGATAATCATGTCGGATGTGGTTCATCATGTAACAGTCATAACATAGGGTGACACAGAACTAGCTCTAATTCGTCAATGTAATGTAGGCATGTATTCCGAATATAGTCATACGTGCTTATGGAAAAGAACTTGCATGACATCTTTTGTCCTACCCTCCAGTGGCAGCAGGGTCCTATTGGAAACTAAGGGATATTAAGGCCTCCTTTTAATAGAGAACCGGAACAAAGCATTAGCACATAGTGAATACATGAACTCCTCAAACTACGGTCATCACCGGTAAGTATCCCGATTATTGTCACTTCGGGGTTAACGGATCATAACACATAATAGGTGACTTTAGACTTGCAAGATAGGATCAAGAACTCTCATATATTGATGAAAACATAATAGGTTCAGATATGAAATCATGGCACTCGGGCCCTAGTGACAAGCATTAAGCATAGCAAAGTCATAGCAACATCAATCTCAGAACATAGTGGATACTAGGGATCAAACCCTAACAAAACTAACTCGATTAAATGGTGAATATCATCCAACCCATCACTGTCTAGCAAGCCTACGATGGAATTACTCACGCACGGCGGTGAGCATCATGAAATTGGTGATGGAGGATGGTTGATGATGACGACGGCGACGAATCCCCCTCTCCAGAGCCCCGAACGGACTCCAGATCAGCCCTCTGGAGAGGTTTTAGGGCTTGGAGGCGGCTCCATATCGTAAAACGCGATGATTTCTTCTCCCTTATTTTTTTCTCCTCGAAAGCAGTTATATAGAGTTGGAGTTGGAGTCGAGAGGTCTCCAGGGGTCCCACGAGGTAGGGGGCGCGCCCTAGGGGGCGCCCCCCACCCTCGTGAGAAGGGTGTGGGCCCCCTGGTCTTCATCTTTGGCGATGATTTTTTATTATTTATTGTAAGATATTCCGTGGAGTTTCAGGTCATTCCGAGAACTTTTGTTTTCTGCACATAAAACAACATCATGGCAATTCTGCTGAAAATAGCATTAGTCCGGGTTAGTTCCATTCAAATCATACAAGTTAGAGTCCAAAACAAGGGCAAAAGCGTTTGGCAAAGTAGATACAATGGAGACGTATCACGCCGCGACAGCCACCATGCGCGCTTCCTCCGCGCGGCCGGAGACGACAATGACACGGTAGTTCCTCCTCGCCGGCGTGCTGGAGCATGCGCTCGTCCTCCTCTTCGTATGATGTGTGCATAGACGCGTCTCCACCAGCTACTCGCGTGCTTGGCAGCGCGGCGGCATCACGAGGAGGGACTGCAGACGGCGTGAGCGGGTGAGCCTTCGGCTTCATGGCACAGGGATGGCGGCGACACGGCGGTGATGGGCGATAAATTGTTGGCCGGAGCATGCGGGCGCCGGCATGCGCAATAGCGGCGGCGGCATATTGATGAGTACGCGTGTGGGAGCTTACTTTAGTTATATATATATAAGGTTGGTCAAACTTAAAAGAAAACCGTACTAGTACACGTAAACATTATTCTTAGGTAGCGCTTTTATTAGTTAGTACCACAGCCAGGATACGGAATCCTGTGCAAGCGCGTGAACCACGGCCGCGCGGTCGATCGAACGGTGCGTCACCGTGTCTCGCTCGAAGGACATCCACCGAACCTTTTTGTGTGTGTGAAAACAATCCTCGAATATTACTCAACTTTTTTTCCTATGGAAGTTCTTGACGCTGCAATATTTCCATACATTTGAATTTAGCTCCAGTTTGTGTTTATTTGGATTTGGACGTTTTAGGTGCGCCCTAGTTTTTTTAATAATGATTTTGTGTGTGTGACTGAGAGAGAACGTGTGTATGTGTCCATATGTGTGTTGTGGCGGAAGGGCAATGTGGAGATGGTGTGCATGTGATACAGACATAGAGAGGTGTGAATGTGCAAATGATCATGCATGAGTGAGACATAGACAGATGCCGATATGTTGTGTATACATGAGAGAACGGTCTTCTAGTTTAGGGCCTGTTTGGTTCCAATAAGTCACCAGACTTATAAGTCAAGTGACTTAAAATCAGTGACTTATAAGTCACGCCTGTTTGGTTGTCATCTGACTTATAAGTCACCTGACCACACCTTCCCACCTTGTTTTTTAATGTAAAGGTGATGGGACCCATGTAAAAAGGGGTGACTTATAAGTTTTAAGTTGGGGTGGAGCAACTTATGACTTATAAGTTGGGGTGACTTATAAGTTGGGTCCGTTTGGCAAAATAAGTCACTTTTTACACTTTTCGACTTATAAGTTGGTGACTTATTTGGAACCAAACAGGGCCTTACTTGTGTGTGTGTGTGTGTGAGGGAGAGAGAGAGACAGAGAGAGGAGCATCCGTAACACAACAACCATCTCTCTCGATTCGTCCGTCCCTCGCACGGTCGCATGCAACACATGCATCAACGCGCACAGTTTGACACCCTCACCTGGCCCCTGCCCACCTCAAGGCCCGCACAATCTCTTCGTGAATACCCATTTCTCTCCTTAGGTTTGTTTTCTCTCAATATCTGACACACACACAGACACACGCAGCACAACACACACACACACACACACACTCCCCCGAGCACACAATTCATCCCCATCCAAGGTTATACGGCGACCACTATCGCTTGTGCTTCTTTGCACCCCAACATGCACAACACCTCAATCTTCAAAGAGTGCATCGAGCAGATCGAAGACGGCGACCACACCGCGCTAGAGAATGCGGGGTCATTTGGAAGCAGGGTGATGTGACGATGGCTGACTGACTCCTCCCCACCCTCTTTCTCTCTCTTGCACAAAATTACCAATCCCTCTCTCCCCCGCAAAAAATTGTCAATCCCTCAACCCACGAGATCCTTCCCCTCTCGTCCATGTTTTTCCAACTCTCTCATCAAACATGCTTTCTCTTCTCCTTCCACGTATACAGAATCCAGATGCACACGCATCTCATGTATATTACATGTATCCATCTTTCTCACAAACCTAACTTCTTCCTCTCTCTTTCTCTCTCTATCTCTCTCTCTGTCTCGTTAGGTTTGTCTCCTACTCTCTCGTCCACATACATACAATCTTTCCCGCCCTATCCGCTCCATGTTCAAAAGCTCTCTCTGCACGTTTCATTCACACATTGGGATATGTCAAAATGTTGCTTCTATAATGCCTGATGTAGAGTTATGGTTGTTTTTGTTGCATCCTACAAAGTAATAACTATGAAATGCATTTAGATTCTCATTTTACTGGGATTATGTGAGTTTGAGCATGTTGTGAAGTACTATAGACCTTGTATACATCTTGGGATTCGACAATGATTGTAACTATTGAATTGTATAGACCATTACATTCGAAGTCAATAGCCTAATATATTTATTTCACAATTTCAACAAATGATTAGCTCACTACAAACTAAGAAAACAAATGTGTACTCCCTCCGTTTTTATTTAAGTCCGTGTATTAGCATTGGTCAAAATCAAGTTTTGTAAACTCTCAGAAAGCTTATAACAAAAAATATTAACATACACAATAACAAATAAATACCATTAGATTCATTATTGAATGTACTTTCACATCATACATATTTGTTATGGTAAATATTTATATTTTTCTGTAAACTTGGTCAAACTTTAGGAAGTTTGACTTCGGTTAAACCTAATATGCAGAGTTTACTACTACTACTCGCTAGTTGCTTAGCCGAATCACTCAACACGCCACACAGGGAGTCCAGTGTCACAAAATTTTGAGGTCGGCGGGAAAATCTCCCGCGACCCTGATTCGAGCAGTGGGAAGTTACCATCATAGCCTTCGGAACAGGCCTACGGATGATGCTTGGTAGGGGGTTGTTTTCGTAGCTTCAGGTTCACCCTACCCAGCCAACCCCACCCCAGCACCCAGAGTAGTACACTTGAATACTCCCCATTTTCTATCCCCATCGCAAAATAGACTTCTCCACGGCACCACAGCCTTCATGCTCCTCCCCTTTAAATCAGCGCACTCGTCCACCGTAGCGCATTTGCCTCATCGACGAACTCGTACGCCGCACTGGAGCCGGTCCACCGTCATCGTCGTACACGAAGACTCTTCCCCAACATCGTCTTCCACGGTCTCGGATCTGCTTCTCGGAAGCCGACGCCAAGCGCAGAAGTACCACCGTCATGGACAATGAACTAACTCCCCTTGCCGACCATGACTCACAGAGGTCGCCGCGACCATCGTTCTCCTCCTCGATTGGTAATGTGTGTATTGAATCACTTAGCAGTACATGTGTAGTTCCAATTTTGTTCATACCTACCCTTCAAATTTCCTGGGTGCTATTGTTCCCGTAAAAGTAATTGGTTATAGCCTCCATTGTCCAACAGAATATCAGCTTGTAATTGTGTGTCGCTCCTGTATCGCGTTGTGCTTGGGTAGGTTTTTCATCTGCAACCAGTAGTGTGGCAAATGATGGAAAGGTTTTTAGAACTAGCAAGATGCCCATGCGTTGCACGCATCAAGATGCATTGGTATGAGTAGTTTATCTTGTGGGTGAAAAGGATGAACGAGGGAAGGCCTTATTTGCAAATCTGGAGAGGGTATGGGTATCTTTTTGCAAAATTACCATTTGTTTCCTTCCTATCTGTCAGATATAAATCGGACGACCTATATTGCAAGAAAAAAAGTATAGAGAAAAAAAGTAGACAATAAAGGAAGTAGAGATAAATATTAAATATAAAATAAATATATCAGTAGAAGAGAGTAGAAATAGCATGTTGATATTTTTAAAGCCCCGCGCGTTGCGATTTTGTTGGAGATGCTCTAACATGACAGACGAGTGCTTTAATGTTGCCCACAAGATGCGCGAGTATTACTAGTACTATATTTTTCTTGCCATGTTGAGATTTTAAAACCACGAGTGCGAACATACAGAGGAGCAATGAAGACCAAACACGGGATATTCGGGACATCTTCAAGGAGCGTGGCAAGTTAAAGAGGAGCTGCACCGAACCTGTAAAACGAGCTTTGGTAAGTAACACCCTTTCAATTACTTTCGTGTAGCCTCGTGTTCTTCAATGTGTATATGTTGTAGTTTCTGTTTCTCTTAAGCGTGGTGTTCTTCGATGTGTAATAAGAAGATTCTTAATCGTCCCAATGCTTTCGTTTTTAGCTTGATGTAGGAAGTGGGTGTTCTCACCTTGTAGTCTATTTTTATTTTTATTTTCCTTTTGAATTCACTTCTCCGAGTTATGTTTATCTGGCTTATACTAAATGGATCTGGGTTGCTCTGAGTATTAATCTAGAAAAGAAGTAACTTCATGTCAGCATGCAGTTCCTGCAAGGAGGGAAGTATGGTCAACCTCGAGATCATGTTTCCAAAATGATGCTGGATTACACACAAGGTGCCAGTTCCCTAATGATGCTGGATTAGACACAAGGTGCAAATTCCCAGATGATGCTGGATTACACACAAGCCAGGTGGAGTCGTCAGCTGTTCGTGTCCTCGTGGCATTAGTAAAGGCTGAAAGAACGCGTGTAGCAACCCTTGAGAATGTAGCTGAGTTCCTGAAGAAGCGAAAAGAGCAATCAGATGCTCTCTTCACCCAAGCCAAAGAAGAGATGGAAGAAGCCAGAAATAAGCTAGCAGAGGCAGAGTAGGCTAGGCATCTCCTGCTATCTAAAACTGTTGTCAATACAAAATTTCCTTCATAATAGCTAGGTTCAAATGTTTATCCAGTCAGCATGCCTGTTGTGATGTCCGTGCTTCTACTGATGTGGCACAAAATGTATTTTTTCGGGTCATGGAATAACAACAATTACTTTCCAAACAATAACAGACGAAGCATTGGACATGGTATAGTTCACGCGCAAGCCCGACATTCCAAGTTCAACTTGCATATCAAACTCATGTTCACATATATCTGCACATTCATACATAATGTCCACAACCATGATTCACTTTAAAGCCAAAAAAATGTGAGGAGAGTTATAAATAAAGAAAATCCTCTACTAGTTCCTGCTACCAGTGCGAGCACAACAAGTCAAGACCATGCGTAAATTAATTATATTTTAGTCATTTTTTGTGTTCTAAAATGCCTGCCGGCTCGCGGAAGGACATGTTGCCGGCACACACGCGGATTCAATGAAGGCAGGCGGGGCAGTCTTAAGCTGGTTGCACGCGGGCACGCGGCGAGGAGGCGTACTCAGCCGGGACTGCAGCGAGTGCGGCCCTCTTGGCCGGCGCGCCGGTTCAATGCCTGCGCTATGAGAGGTCGCGTCCGTGTCAGAGCAATTACGCGGCGAGGAGGCATGCTCAGCTGACTATTCCTACAAAGGTGCTCCACCACGTACCCGGTACCCGTGAATGCAGCAATCGTGCACCTAGGGTTTTAGGGTTTATTTGTTAATGTCGCCTTTACGTAACACTCATGTGTGCAAGACAACGAGAGGCCGACTGCGTGCGTGCGCCTCTTCTCTTCATATATGTACTCCACCGTTTGTCTGGTGTCCAAAAAATTATAATAACTACTAGCAATGTGCCAATGCGTTGCCACACGATCAAAGTAGATTAATACATATTCATCGATTTGATAGAAAAAAGTCTAGTTTTGAAATACGTATATCACTAAAAATATGTTATGTTTCACTCAAAATATATTCCTTTGGCGGTTTTGATGAGATAAGGGAGGAATGTTGTTGGTTTCAAGATTCGAGAAGTGGTATATGTCTAATTTCTACTCTTACTAGCAAGATGCCCGTGTGTTGCACGGAACATCAAGATCTTGTGGGAGAAAAGGATGAATGAGGGAAGGCCTTATCTGCATATGTGGTGAAGAGTGCAGGTAAATTGCCATATTTTCCTTCCTATCCGTTAGATATAAATCAGACGACCTACATTGCAGGATGGCAGGCCCACCATCATCACCAACTCTATTTTTTATCCCTACTCTTATAAAAAGAATTGTCGGTGATGATCGTGTGCCTGCCATCCTGCAATATAGGCCGTCCGATCTATATCTGACGGATAGGAAGGAAACTATGGCAATTTTGCAAAAAGATACGCACACCCCTCTCCACATTTGCAAATAAGACCTTCCCTCGTTCATCCTTTTCCCCCACAAGATAAACTACTCATACAAATGCATCTTGATGTTCCCTGCAACGCATGGGCATCTTGCTAGTTGTTGCAAAAAGCCTATGTGTGTGTGAGAGAGAGGGAGAGTGGAGGAGGACGGAGTGCATGTGTGACAAAGACACAAGGAGTGTGTGTGCGATAGGTATCAGCTTAAAATGAGGCGATAGTGTGTGTGTGTGCACGATCGAGAGGGCGTGTCTCAAGAAGGGAAGAAAATTCTACATAGATACAAGGAGCGGGAGAGAGACATGTATGCGATGGTGGAAGCACGACTGTGCGGGTGTATAAACCTATCTAGAGGCTAGCTAGTCGATAAATGTTTGTGAGAGAAATACGAGTCGGGGTGCGAAAGCGAGAGTTTTGTGTGTGAGAGAGAGACGGTAGTCGGGAAGAGGAGTGGAAGCAGGAGTTGTGTGTGTGTGTCTGTGAGAGAGAGAGAGAGAGGAGACGGTAGTCGGGGTTGTCTGATCGGTAAACAAATGAATGATGTTAGTCTGGGATGGAGACGAAAAGGAGACCGCAACAAATGTTGTGTCTACAGGAGAGAGAGAGAGTAATTTTAGTGGTATGAGTCATATGTAGAGACATATAGGGTGTGAGAGAGAATCCCATAGAGAGAAAGACAAAGTGAAAGACGAGTGGAGACCGTGTGTGTGGCGGTGAAAAAGAAAGCTTAGGTACCGAGTGATACCAGAGAACAGTAGAGACGTGAGAGATAATGAAAACCGTGTAATGTATAATGATAGGGAGAGTGTGACACTTCACAAGGGAGACATCGAGAGACCATGTTTGCGAGGATAGGAGAAACATGAAGTGAGCGTGCGGGTGAGCTGGAGAAAAGGGAGTGATAGCTACCTGAAGGAGCATGCATGCGAGAGAGATGGGTATGAAAGGAGTGAACAAAAAAGGGATTCAAATATTTGAATTCGAGATGATGATACATGTAATCCATACTCGAACCAAAACTGATCTATCAAACATGCATACTCATATGAATTCACGCACATCTATGTTATTTAATATGTAGATATTACCGATCCATACATTTTAGTAGAACATAATTTGGTTAATTTTTTTCTAATTCAACCTTAAGATTTCGAGATCGTTGTATTTGTAAATCATATTATACATATAAAGGAGTAGAATTCTTTGTTGTGCTTTTGAAAGTATATATAAAAAAATGATGTATGCAGAATGTAATTCCAATTGAAAATGGATTCCGCCCGAAAAAAATAGAATACAAACGGGATTCGAATTGAGTTGGCATGGTAAACGTGCACTCTGCAAAATTTGAACGAAGCGGGGAAAGTCGCAGTAACCGCTCGAAACCAAAATCCGCGAGATGGAAATCACTACTGCCTATCCCTGCCACGCAAAGCCTATCTGCTGGATTTCTATAGGTTTCGATAGGGGTAGGTTTGTAATTTCACCCAAACGTGACGTAACCGCCTCTCACCCGGATTCATACACGGTGGGCGCCAAAACACAGTGTGTCCTCGGCCGAAATCGACTCCCTCCCCGATTCATATTCATACACGGTGGGCGCCAAAAACAAACTCTCGTCGGCAAATATTCGGTGTATGTGAGATTACCGTCCTATCCCCAACCGACTAATGTTGTTGTGATGTAGTAGAAATTTGAAATGGGGGCTAAGTTTGTAAATTTCCTCGCATTTGAGACAAGCGCGCCCTGAATACATGGTTCCCCCTTCCTCTCTACCTCCCTTTTCCCCATTCGTACTTTGTGGGTGCCAAAACACCCTCTCCACCCCGCCCTCCTCCGTCCGCCGCCGTCCGCCACCCCATCCACCGCTGTCCTCCTCCACCATGCCAGAGCTGATATCCCGACGCCGCCGTGCATTACAAGAGATCGACCTCTCTCATCCACGGCTTCGGACCGGGATCCTTGCATCCCGTCCTCTCGCTTCATCCCCACCGCCGTCCACCTTGCCGGCGCCGCTCCTACGACCGTCTCATCCACCGTGCCCCGCCGCCACTGTCTACCCTCCTAAATCTGCTTCCACGCCACCGACAGCCATCGCTACCGCAGCACCGTCAAATTCTCAGCAGATGTGTACACGGCGCCGCACTAGAGGCGGTACTCTTTTGTATCTTCTCAACTTATTTATCGCAGCAAGAAAATAGATCGCCACTGCTTTACTCGGATTTCTTGTCTTGGTTGCGAAGTTGCCTTTATCCGGTTTGCACCTTTAGATCCGCCATGGCACGCTCAACACTATACTCCCAATGCTTATGGGTTTCCCCTTCTATATTCCACACTAGTTAAATCACAGTAGACTAAATTTCAAAATTGGGTCAGTCGATTTTTTAGAGCTCGCCGGAGTTCACCAGTGCGATCGAAGGGGCTCGGGTGGTTGTGGGGCCTTGTCGAACGAAGAAACCGGGGGGGGGGGGGGGGTGGGGGGGGGGGGGGGGGTGGGTGCCGGAGGAACACAGGCGGTGGGGGACGGTGGTCCGGCCGGCGGCCCGTGCGGTGTTCTATATGGGAAGAATCAGAGACGAGGAAGAAGAAGGGTAAGGAGAAGTAGGATCTTCATCCAACCGCCTGAAATGGTCGAGAGACAGCTGGGAGTTGCATTCTTAATGCGCTCTAGTTCATCATGTGTGGGCACTGTGCAACCAACATTTTATTATCCAAAATCTGCTTGCTCTTCTTTACCATGTCCCTCTTCCGTTCTTCTTTAATATGTACTCTCTCCGTTCCTAAATACAAGTCTTTGTATAGATTCCACCATGGACTACATATGGAGCAAAATGAGTGAATCTACACTCTAAAATGTATCTGGATACATCTGTATGTGATCCATAGTGGAAATCTCTACCAAGACTTATATTTTGGAACAGAGGGAGTATGATAGTAGTACAGTATGTTCCTTGTACTGAAGATGAGCAGGGACATTTGCAGTGTAGAGGTCTATACGGTCGGTTGTGATGGACACTTTGAGCCTCTTTGATTCGTAGGATCTTGTAAACATAGGAATAGGATTTGTAGTGGCCTGCCCACTTGAATCCTATAAGAATAACAAGGAAATGCGGGAGCTGTGTCGCCTTTGAGAGTTACACTGATATTAACAGTACCGCACCTTCACTTGAAGAGAGCTGGTATCCGAAGCCTTTCTAGCCGTACCGGCAATACTAGCACATATATTCTAGCAAGTTCCACTTTGCTGATTTTACTCTGATGCTTAAGGTTTTCCCATTATATCTACACTATGATCTGTGTAGCTGCTTTGTGTTGCACTAGCAGTAGTCCAGTCTTGAAGCTAAACACTGCAATGACTTACAAAATTGGCACCAAGGCATTGAGTGCCATTCTGGATGCAATGAACTCCCCACCTGTTGATTCTTGTTCTGAATATGATCCTAATGACTATTCTAACCTCAAGGAGTCAAAGGTAGATGGCCTGTCCTGTTCACCCATCAAGGTGCCTGTTCTAATTTGGCAATGTTTTATTGATTTCGGGTATCTTGCATATGTTGTCTTGCATTTCTTCTACTTTGTTGCACCGCCATCTGCTTAGTTTACTCATCATATATGTCGAGATGCCATGCCCATCCATTATCAATACATATTCCATCTGTCAACACACCATGTTTTTCCACTCAAATGTTGTTCTTGTGCATCAGACATCAAAAAGGAAGAGGGTGATTGCCGAACCTGAAGGAGCACCAGCAAAGTCCTTGAAAAACATGGTGGTGCCGGAGAAATCAGACAGCACCCCACTTATATTGGTTGTACAACCAGTGACACAAAACGTAGGACCGACTCCAGCAGACTGTACCGATACTTCACTGGCCACACCACTAGCCCCACCATACAGGACCTGCACTCTAGCAAAAGGTATACCAATTTCATTTGCCATAGCACCAGCTGTACCACAGAAAAATCCCACTCCAGCAAAAAGTACAGCAAGTCCACGGGCCGAAGACCTATCCCATCTGCAGAGACAGCCAATTCCTATAGATTGGAACCCCATTCCATTTATTCCAGTTTAAAAGACAATGCTTTCAATGTCGTTAGGGACTACGTGCATATATTCCCACCATGGGAAGATTATTATGAAGACAAACACCATTTTCACATCTTCCTATCCAACTTACGTGTAAGTGCTATTATTCATGGTTATTATTTTCCTGTTTTCTGCTGATTGAACACATGAATGATTTACATTACATTGTTGTAACTAGGCGAGGGTCAATCTGGATAGTCATGACGAGCAAAGCTTGCTTGTGCTTTTTAAGGAAGCATTGCAGCAGTATCGGTGTTACCTGAGGAAATCACACCTTGATGGCAAGTCTATAAACGAATTTCCGGCGAAGTCTCCTATGCTAAATTTAGAAGACATTGAATGGAAAAACCTTGTTATGCACTGGTCTCGTTCCCAGGATGAGGTACTATCTATGAAATCACATGACAATTTGAACTTCTACTTTTCCGCATGTGCCTTACGGATCTTTTTTGCAGGAAATCTGCTCAAAGAAGAATTCCGGTTTGACAAGAACGATAGGATATCACAAATATGCTGCCCGCTGCTTTGCTCTTGTTAGTACCTGTTGTCCTGTATCACTGTACTTGCATACATACCTGGTTCATTATGTGACAACAGTATGCATGATATATAGCTTGCTTATCAATTGTTCGCTCCAAATTATCTGATCTGTATGAATGGTTACAGTAGTGTAGAATATATCCAATGCCAATGTTTTTTTAGCTCTGCATTGTTCTTGTAAGTACATGCTGTCCTTTATCAGTGTACTTATAATGACAGGTAGTTGTTCATGTACCATCACTCTACAGCTTATTTTCCTTTGCCCTCCATTTTCTACACATCAGATCTATATTTACTATTACCATAAGGTTGGTACTGAAGAAGTTTAGCTATGCATTGATCTTGGATGTACCTTTTACCTGTATCGCTGCACTTACATTTATAGCTACTTGGGTATGTAGCATCACTCTTCATCTTATCTTAAATATTCTCCATTTTTTCGTATATTATCACATCTATATTTACTCTTAACAAAATGTAGAATAAAGGCAATGCTTTTGAAGAAGATTCTGTGGTAAACTTCTTGAATTGCCCCCCCCCCCATCAGCATGGACAAGGCCTTTATAGAGCCTGTCTTCACCAATAATGTAAGTTTGTCCATCTCAAGCCTTCAAACTTTGTTGTATATATTTGGTTAGGCATGACTGCAACAGCTTTTTATTTTTGGTGTTTGCATCCAATTGCTTGTTTAAAGTTTATTATGTAGTTCATAAACAAAAGGTTGTCCTTTCTCAATTTGAGTTTTCAGTTGTACAACCAAGTTCCTTCTTCATACCATGTAAATTAAACTATACAGAGCAAGTGATCTTCTTTTGCACTGCATGTATGCTTCTGTTCTTCATCCGTAATCCAGTGGTGTGGTGAACCTACCCACTACAGCACAATGTCATATTCTGCAATGTCTTAACTATGAACAATGTCATATCATTCTACTATTATTTGAACCATCTCTTTGTTTGCCAATCTGAAATGGTATAAATTGACAGCACACTAACCATTGATACTTATGAGTTCTTGATCTGTAATCCAGTGGTGTCGTGAAGCTGCCAACTCCTTCACAATGTCATTTCCTGCCATGTCTTGACCTGAACAATACCATATTGTGTTAATGCAATTTTAAACTGTGTCACTTTATTCGTCAGTAAGAAATGTGATGAATTGTCAGCACTGATACTTTTATGTGCAAAACCTGTCATCTGTCTGCTTGTTTATCTTTCAGAGTGAGGAAGATATAAGTGTTGAACAAGCGCAGTCTCATCATCTTGCTCAGCTGCTTGCGCTGCAGCTCCCCAGCAGGGCTAACCTTTCTTGAACTCTTTTGAAGTGCTGTCGATTTTGTATATTATTTTGTCGGCGTGTTTATTTGCACTGGTGGCGATCCTTGATGCCCAGTGTATGTAATCTGCTGTCTGCTTGTGCTTTATTATCATAGTGGCAAACTTTGATGCCCAGTGGATGTAATATGCCGTAATTTCTTTATTGTATAGTCTAGGTTTTTTCTTATTCATGATGTTGCAGTTATTTTACTGTATATATATCCTGTCTTCGCAGTAAACCAGCCAAACCATAAAATTACGGTACATAATCGGGCCGCCATGCAATCACGATGTAGGTTGGGCCTGAAACGTGCCGAAAAGCTCACGGGCCGGCAGCAGCCCAAAATGAACCCTGGCCCATGATTGTGCGAATCAAATCACGGGCTTTTAACAGGCCAAAATTGTCTCGGTCCTTGTTTGGCCCAATCAGATATCGGCTGCGAGCAGGCCAGATGCAAACCAGGCCGTAGTTAGGCCCAACTATATGACGGGATTTTAACATGCCGAAATTAATATAGGGCTGAAATGTTAAACGGGCCCTTAACAGGCCAAAACTAATATCAGGCCGAATTACTAAGTGGGCCTTTAGCAAGTGGGCCCAAAAGCATAGTGTCCAGTTGACATGCCGAATCTGATATGGGCCATAATTGAGCCCAAAGCCTCTTAAAGGGTCGGACCTGATCTGGGCCGTAATTTGGCCCAGAACGTGGTAGGCTTTTAACGGGCCGGATCTCATATGGGCCACTATTAGGCCCGGAGCGTGGCAAGCCATTAATGGACCGGATCAAATATGGGCCGGCATTTGGCCCAAAACATGGCAGCCAGTTAATGGGCCGGCCTACTAGGGTCCTCAAAATCTTGTGGGCCTACAGCTGGGCCGGCCCATTAATGTCGGCGAAATCTCGTGGGCCTTTAGCTGGGCCGGCCCATTATGATCCACAAGAATCTTGTGGGCCTTTACCCGGACTGGCCCATTATGGCACACAAAAATCTTGTGGGCCTATACCTGGTCCGGACCATTATGGCCCGCAAAATCTTGTGGGCCTTTAGCTGGGCCAGCCCATTATGGTCCGCAAAATCTCATGGGCCTTTAGCTGGGCCGGCCCATTATGGTCCGCAAAATCTTGTGGGCCTTCAATTGGGCCGACACATTTAAACTTGATGGGCCGGTCCACGTGTCAACATATCATAGGCACGTCTCGCCCATTGGATGAGTGACACCTGTGCCAACACGGACCTAAAACGTGTCTCCTCCAGCCAATGATGATTTTACACGTGGAAAATCCCCATTGGTCGGGGCTGTTAACGGGTTATCGGATCCAAAACCCGACCCGATAGCTTAACGGCGTTTCGTTACGGTGGATGCCACGTGTTGGTCACCCTTGACAAAAGCACTTCTGTGACGCGCGATTTATCGTCATGGAAGTGGACACTTCCGTGATGATAATTTTGGTAATGTCATGGAACACTTCTACGACAGCACATGTATGACTATCTTGATTCTGTCATAAATTTGTCATGGATGTACATGCATGACAAAAAACGCGACGTACTGTGACAAACACGTATCATCACGGATGTGTATTTTTTGTAGTGTGAGTAGGGATTGCCATGCAACGGATGCACTAGAGCTATAAGTGTATGAAAGCTCGAAAAGAAACTAAGTGGGTGTGCATCCAACTCGCTTGCTCATGAAGACCTAGGGCATTTTGAGGAAGCCCATCATTGGAATATACAAGACAAGTTCTATAATGTAAAATTCCCTCTAGTATATGAAAGTGACAACATAGGAGACTCTCTATCATGAAGATCATGGTGCTACTTTGAAGCACAAGTGTGGTAAAAGGATAGTAGCATTGTCCCTTCTCTCTTTTTCTCTCATTTTTTATTTGGGCCTTTTCTCTTTTTTTTATGGCCTCTTTTTTTCCTTTTTTTATTTTTCATCCAGATTCTTATCCCGACTTGTGGGGGAATCTTAGTCTCCATCATCCTTTCCTCACTTGGGACAATGCTCTAATAATGATGATAATCACACTTTTATTTACTTACAACTCAAAAATTACTACTCGATACTAGAACAAAATATGACTCTACGTGAATGCCTCCGGCGGTGTACCAGGATGTGCAATGAATCAAGAGTGACATGTATGAAAGAATTATGAACGGTGGCTTTGCCACAAATACGATGTCAACTACATGATCATGCAAAGCAATTTGACAATGATGTAACGTGTCATAACAAACGGAATGGTGGTAAGTTGCATGGCAATATATCTCGGAATGGCTATGGAAATGCCATAATAGGTAGGTATGGTGGCTGTTTTGAGGAAGGTATATGGTGGGTTTATGGTCCCGGCGAAAGTTGCATAGTACTAGAGAGGCTAGCAATGGTGGAAGGTTGAGAGTGCGTATAATCCATGGACTCAACATTAGTCATGAGAACTCACATACGTATTGCAAAAAATCTATTAGTTATCAAAACAAAGTACTACGCGCATGCTCCTGGGGGGATAGATTGGTAGGAAAAGGCCATCGCTCGTCCCCGACCGCCACTCATAAGGAAGACAATCAATAAATAAATCATGCTCCGACTTCATCACATAACGGTTCACCATACGTGCATGCTACGGAAATCACAAACTTTAACACAAGTATTTCTCAAATTCACAACTACTCAACTAGCATGACTCTAATATTACCATCTTCATATCTCAAAAAAATCATCAAGTATCAAACTTCTCATAGGATGCCTATCATATTAGGACTAATTTTATAGCCAAAGAAAATGACCATGCTATTCTAAAGGACTCTCAAAATAATATAAGTGAAGCATGGGAGATCAATAATTTCTATGAAATAAAACCACCACCGTGCTCTTTAAAGATATAAGTGAAGCACTAGAGCAAAATTATCTAGCTCAAAAGATATAAGTGAAGCACATAGAGTATTCTAATAAATTCCGATTCATGTGTGTCTCTCCAAAAGGTGTTTACAGAAAAGATGATTGTGGTAAACTAAAAAGAAAAGACTCAAATCATACAAGACGCTCCAAGCAAAACACATACCATGTGGTGAATAAAAATATAGCCTCAAGTAAAGTTACCGATAGACGAAGACGAAAGACAGGATGCCTTATGGGGCATCCCCAAGCTTAGGCTTTTGGTTGTCCCTGAATTTTAACTTGGGGTGCCTTGGGCATCTCCAAGCTTAGGCTCTTGCCACTCCTTATTCACAAATCCATCAAATCTTTACCCAAAACTTGAAAACTTCACAACACAAAACTCAACAGAAAATCTTATGAGCTCCGTTAGTATAAGAAAACAAACCACCACTTCAAAGTACTATAATGAACTTATTTATATTGGTGTTAAACCTACTGTATTCTATCTTCTCTATGGTTCATACCCCCCCCCCCCCGATACTAGCCATAGATTCATCAAAATAAGCAAACAACACATGAAAAACAAAATCTGTCAAAAACAGAACCGTCTGTAGTAATCTGTAGGTTTGGAATACTTCTGACCCCAAAAATTCTGAAATAAATTGGTGGACGTGAGGAATTTTTCTATTAATAATCTTCAATAAGAATCAACCTAATCTCACTCTCCAGTAAAAAATGGCAGCTAATCTCATGAGTGCTAAAGTTTTTGTTTTTTACAGCCAGATCGCAAAGACTCCCCCCCAAGCCTTCCCAAAGGTTCTACTTGGCACAAATACTAATTAAAACATAAAAAACACAATCATAACAAAGGATTGATGATTATTTATTACTAAACAGGAACAAAAAGTAAAGAACAAAAATAAAATTGGGTTGCCTCCCAACAAGCGCTATCGTTTAACGCCCCTTGCTAGGCATAAAAGCAAGAATAGATCTAGGTGTTGATAATTTCAATGATGCTCACATGAAAGACAAGAATTGAAGCACAAAGAGAGCATCATAAAACACATGACAAACACATCTAAGTCTAACATACTTCCTATGCATAGGCATCTTATAGGAAAACAAATTATCATAGCAAGCAAAAACTAGCATATGCAAGGAAGCGGAAAGAAACAATAGCAATCTCAACATAACGAGAGGTAATTTAGTAACATGAAAATTTCTACAATCATATTTTCCTTTATCATAATAATTACATGTGGGATCACAAGAAAATTCAACAAAATATTTATCACATAAAATATTTTCAACACGATCCACATGCATGCAAGGTTGACACTCGTCCAAAATAGTGGGATTAACATTAACTAAAGTCATGACCTCTCGAAATCCACTTTTATCAAAAATTCCATCAGATTGAACATTCTCTAAATATGTGGGATATAAAGTTGACACTCTTCCAAACCCACGTTCAATAATATTGCAAATACTATTATCAATCTCATATTCATCATGGGGCATAAATAAATTTTCAAGATCAAAAGAAGAATCACCCCAATCATGACCATTGCAACAAATAGTGGTCATAGAAAAACTAGCATCCCCAAGCTTAGGGTTTTGCATATTATTAGAACAATTGACATTCATAGAATTTATAATAAAATCATTGCAATCATGCTTTTTATTCAAAGATCTATTGTGAATCACTTCATAAAGTGATTCATCACACTTTTCAGATTCATGAATTTCAAGCAAAACCTCATAAAGATAATCTAGTGCACTCAACTCACTAGCAATAGGTTCATCATAAGTGGATCTCTTAAAGAGATTAGCAAGTGGATGAGGATCCATAAACTTTTAGCAAGAAAATATGCAAGCAAAAATAAGGCACATAGTAACACAAGCAAACGAAAGATCGAATGGAACAGGGGCGAAGAAAAGGCAAAGGTGAAGTGGGGGACAGGCAAATGAGAGGCAAATGGAAAATAATGTAATGCGAGGGATAAGAGTTTGTGATGGGTACTTGGTATGTCTTGACTTGATGCAACCTCCCCGGCAACGGCGCTAGAAATCCTTCTTGTTACCTCTTGAGCATGCCTTGGTTTTCCCTTGAAGAGGAAAGGGTGATGCAGCACAGTAGCGTAAGTATTTCCCTCAGTTTTTGAGAACCAAGGTATCAATCCAGTAGGAGGTAACACATAAATCACCTAGTACCTGCACAAACAAACAAGAACCTCGCAACCAACGTGATAAAGGGGTTGTCAACCCCTTCACGGTCACTTACGAAAGTGAGATCTGATAGAGATAATAAGATAAATATTTTTGGTATTTTTATGATATAGATTGGAAAATAAATATTGCAAAATAGAAATAGCAAGTTGATAGGAAAATAATATGATGGAAGATAGACCCAGGGGCCATAGGTTTCACTAGTGGCTTCTCTCAAGATAGCAAATTCGACGGTGGGTGAACAAATTACTGTCGAGCAATTGATAGAAAAGCGAATACTTATGAGAATATCTATGCATGATCATGTATATAGGCATCACGTACGCGTCAAGTAGACCGAAACAATTCTGCATCTACTACTATTACTCCACACATCGACCGCTATCCAGCATGCATCTAGAGTATTAAGTTCATAAGAACAGAGTAATGCATTAGGCAAGATGACATGATGTAGAGGGATAAACTCAAGCAATTTGATATAAACCCCATATTTTTATCCTTGATGGCAACAATACAATACGTGCCTTGCTGCCCCTGCTGTCACTGGGAAAGGACACCGCAAGATTGAACCCAAAGCTAAGCACTTCTCCCATTGCAAGAAAGATCAATCTAGTAGGCCAAAATAAACTGATAATTCGAAGATACTTGCAAAGATATTTAAATCATGCATAAAGATTTCAGAGAAGAATCAAATATTGTTCATAGATAGTCTTGATCATAAACCCACAATTCATCGGATCTCGACAAACACACCACCAAAAGAATTACATCGAATAGATCTCCAAGAGAATCTAGGAGAACTTTGTATTGAGATCCAAAGAGAGAGAAGAAGCCATCTAGCTAATAACTATGGACTCGAAGGTCTGTGGTAAACTACTCACACATCATCGGAGAGGCTATGGTGTTGATGTAGAAGCCCTTCATGATCAATTCCCCCTCCGGCAGAGCCCCGGAAAAGGCCCCAAGATGGGATCTCACAGGTACAGAAGGTTGCGGCAGTGGAAATAGGGTTTCGTGGTGCTCCTGGATGTTTTCGGGGTATATGGGTATATATAGGAGGAAGAAGTACGTCGGTGGAGCTGCGAGGGGCCCACGAGGGTGGGGGGCGTGCCTACCCCCTGGGTGCGCCCTCTTGCCTCGTGGCCTCCTTGCTTCTTTCTTGACGTCCACTCCAAGTCTCCCGGATCACGTTTGTTCCAAAAATAACTCTTCCGAGGTTTCATTCCATTTGGATTCCGTTTGATATTCCTTTTTTGCGAAACACTGAAATAGGCAAAAAAACAGCAATTTGCACAGGGCCTTTGGTTAATAGGTTAGTCCCAAAATAATATAAAAAGGTATATTAAAGCCCATTAAACATCCAAAATAGATAATATAATAGCATGGAACAATCAAAAATTATTGATACCTTGGAGACGTATCAAGCACCCCCAAGCTTAATTCCTGCTCGTCCTCGAGTAGGTAAATGATAAAACATAATTTTTGATGTGGAATTCTACCTAGCATAATTCTTAATGTAATTTTCTTTATTGTGGCATGAATGTTCAGATCCGAAAGATTCAAGACTGATACGTCTCCAACGTATCTATAATTTTTGATTGCTCCATGCTATATTATCTACTGTTTTTGGCAATATTGGGCTTTATTATCCACTTTTATATTATTTTTGGGACTAACCTATTAACCAGAGGCCCAGCCCAGATTTGCTGTTTTATGCCTATTTCAGTGTTTCGAAGAAAAGGAATATCAAACGGAGTCGAAACGGAACGAAATCAACTGGAGAAGTTGTTTTTGGAACGAAAGCCACCAGATAGACTTGGACTCCACGTCAGGAGATACAGGAGGTGCTCATGAGGGTGGGGGCGCGCCCCCTGCCTCGTGGGGCCCCCGTAGCTCCTCCGATGTACTTCCTACACCCATATATATCGTCGTATTGTAAAACTTCCAGAACAGAGATTAGATCGGGAGTTCCGCCGCCAGAAGCCTCCGTAGCCACCGAAAACCAATCTAGACCCGTTCCGGCACCCTGCCGGAGGGGGGCAATCCTTCTCCGGTGGCCATCTTCATCATCCCGGTGCTCTCCATGACGAGGAGGGAGTAGTTCTCCCTCGGGGCTGAGGGTATGTACCAGTAGCTATGTGTTTGATCTCTCTCTCTCTCGTGTTCTTGGGGTGATACGATCTTGATGTATCGCGAGCTTTGCTATTATATTTGGATCCTATGATGTTTCTTCCCCCCTCTACTCTCTTGAAATGAATTGAGTTTCCCCTTTGAAGTTATCTTATCGGATTGAGTCTTTATAGATTTGAGAACACTTGATGTATGTCTTGCCATGGATATCTATGGTGACAATGGGATATCACGTGATTCACTTGATGTATGTTTTGGTGATCAACTTGCGGGTTCCGCCCATGAACCTATGCATAGAGGTTGGCACACATTTTCGTCGTGATTCTCTGGTAGAACTTTGGGGCACTCTTTGAGGTCCTTTGTGTTGGTTGAATAGATGAATCTGAGATTGTGTGATGCATATCGTATAATCATACCCACGGATACATGAGGTGACATTGGAGTATCTAGGTGACATTAGGGTTTTGGTTGATGTGTGTCTTAAGGTGTTATTCTAGTACGAACTCTAGGGCTGTTTGTGACACTTATAGGAATAGCCCAACGGATTGATTGGAAAGAATAACTTTGAGGTGGTTTCGTACCCTACCATAATCTCTTCATTCGTTCTCCGCTATTAGTGACTTTGGAGTGACTCTTTGTTGCATGTTGAGGGATAGTTTTATGATCCAATTATGTTAGTATTGTTGAGAGGACTTACACTAGTGAAAATATGAACCCTACGCCTTGTTTACTATCATTGCAATACCGTTTACGCTCACTTTTATCACTTGTTACCTTGCTGTTTTTATAATTTCAGATTACAAATACCCATATCTACTATCAATATACCACTTGTATCACCATCTCTTCGCCGAACTAGTGCACCTATACAATCTACCATTGTATTGGGTGTGTTGGGGACACAAGAGACTCTTTGTTATTTGGTTGCAGGGTTGCTTGAGAGAGACCATATTCATCCTACGCCTCCTACGGATTGATAAACCTTAGGTCATCCACTTGAGGGAAATTTGCTACTGTCCTACAAACCTCTGCACTTGGAGGCCCAAAAACGTCTACAAGAAGAAGGTTGTGTAGTAGACATCAAAGACAAAAGTTTAATATTGACATAAGAATAATAATACTTCAAGCATACTAACAAAGCAATCATGTCTTCTCAAAATAACATGGCCAAAGAAAGTTATCCCTACAAAATAATATGGTCTGGCTATGCTCTATCTTCACCACACAAAGTATTTAAATCATGCACAACCCCGATGACAAGCCAAGCAATTGTTTCGTACTTTTGGTGTTCTCAAACTTTTTCAATCTTCACGCAATATATGAGTGTGAGCCATGGACATAGCACTATAGGCGGAATAGAATGGTGGTTGTGGAGAAGACAAAATGGAGAAGATAGTCTCACATCAACTAGGCGTATCAACGGGCTATGGAGATGCCCATCAATAGATATCAATGTGAGTGAGTAGGGATTGCCATGCAATGGATGCACTAGAGCTATAAGTGTATGAAAGCTCAAAAAGAAACTAAGTGGGTATTGTGGTTCTGCGCGTTGTGGAAGACGCAGAACGGGCGGCTTCCCTTGGATGACTCTGGGTGGTCGCAGCCTTGCTTCATTTCTGGCTCAGCCGCGAGTAGGGCCGACCCCTTGCGCTTCACGTGCTTGGCCTTGGTATTCTTGTCTTCTAGGCCAGCCTCAGGGAGCTCAAGGAGGGAGAGGTGTCCCTCCTCAACTCTCGCACACTTGGTTGCGATGTTGAACATCTCCAGGGTCGTGCACAGGTCCTCGTGTATGGCGATCTCCTCCTTCATCTTGACATCGCGGACGCCATCAGTGAATGCCGAGATGATGGCCTCGTCCGACACCTTCGGGATCTTGAGGCGAACACTGTTGAAGCATTGGATGTACTTCTGCAAGGTTTCTCCCGGCTGTTGCTTGTTGCACCATAGGTCACCGCAGCTGGCGGGCGGTCGCAAGTGCCCTGGAATTTGGCGACGAAACGCTATCTCATCTCGTCCCAGGACGAGATCGATCCCGCATGGAGGTTCAGGAGCCACGAGTGCGCGCCGTCTTTGAGGGCCATGGGAAACCAGTTCGCCATAACCTTCTCATCGCAGTTGGCCGCCTTGATGCTCAGCTCGTAGAGCTGCAGGAACTCAGGAGGGTCGGGGGTGCCTTCGTAACGTGGAGGCAGGTCGGGCTTGAACTTCCCTGGACAGACGACGCTATGCAGCTCCAGGGTGAACGCGCGGCATCCAGCCGTGGTCACGGGAGCCCGCCGTGGAGCTAGAGCCTAATCTTGGTGCTCGCGCGCCATCACCGCAGGCGGTGCGCGGTCTTGATGTAGCGGTGTTGGGAGCGCATGCGCCTCTCCTTGCGGCCGCTGCACCACCTGACAGCTTTCCTCGTCGCGCGCTGGCGCCTTGCATTGCGGGTCACGCCGTGGAGCCTCGTGCCTTGGCTCCATGATGGCGTCCTGTCTGGGAGGTGGAGGAGGTGCTTCGTGGGCCACGTCACATGTGGCAGGCGGTAGGTGAGGCAGCGGGCGAGATGGTGCAGGAGACTCTCCAGCAGCGCTGACGAGCTTGGCGATGCGGTCCAGCCAGTCCTTGTAGAGGTCGTCGGTGGGGCGGTAGCACAGGAACTAGCTTGCCATGAGCAGTGCGGCCTGCGTGTTCGTCGGCCCGTGATGAGCATGAGACGACGAAGCGGTCGCCGGGGTCAGCAATGGAGTGGCGGTGTGTCCATCGCGCCACATGAAGGGCTGCATCGATGAAGCCTTCTGCTCGTCGGCCGCAGGGCCGATGGCCGCATTGGCCGCGGGCGATGGGGAAAAACAGGGAGCACCGTCGTTCAGTGGCTGTGGTCTCCAACGCGGGCAGCGAGGGCGGCCCGGCGCTCAGCACGAACTCGATGAGCATCATCCATGGGAATAGCAAAACAGTGGGGAATCGACGGGAGGAAGAGAGGCTCTGACACACCCCTACTTGGCGCGCCAAATCTCGGATTTCGGGCTCCGCAGACCCTTGAGAGGTTCAAAGTCTAGGGTGCATGCGAAGAACTCAACCTCCCCATTCTGCCTACTCGCCAATCTCGGCCTAGCTCGATGAACAGGAAGGAAACGAGACACAACATTTTACCCAGGTTCGGGCCACCTTGCAGTGTAAAACCCTACTCCTGCTTTGTGGTGGATTGGCCTCAAGGGGCTGAGGATGAACTAGTGTACAGTGGGAGAACAACCTCAGGAGGTGTGTTCTTGAGCTGGCAGGGGAGAGGATGATCTCTCTCTGGTTCGGATCCCGCTCTATGGTGGTGGATAGGCCCTATTTATAGTGGCATTGGTCCTCTTCCCAAAATGAAGGCGGGAAGAGTTCCCACAATGACCAAATTTGAAGGGAGACAACTAGTACATGCTATCCTGACAAAAGTAGTCTCTGCCTGCAAAAGCCTCTGGTCGTGACGCCGCGGTGGGCTCGGCGATGACCTCCATCTGCCATCCTGGCGGTCTTGGTATTGTTGTACTAGAATGGAAACCTTTGGTTGATTCCTCGAGACTCCGCACCTGCGCTTGCCTCTATAGCACCAAAGAGGAAACTGCTGTCATGCACCCGTTGGCGCCTGCCTGGTCTTCATCGTCATGGCTCACGTCATCTGAACCTCATGAGGTGAAGCCTGCATATTAATCTCCACTCCTTGGGAGCCAACCGGAGGAGGCCGCTCCTCGTGGTGGTCTTGGTGTCATCCGCCTCACAAGGCTCGGCCCCTCGCGAGGGTCTTGAGTTGCCGACACCGAAGGTGGGCCGTACGAGGCTGTCGATGAAGCCACACCAAGGGCCGCAGCTAGGCAAGTCTGGGTACCCCTGTTCCCAGAACGCCGATAGAAGTGCATCTAGTTTTTGCCATAACCCTCTCAACTTTTAAGCACATGCTATGTGGGTGAAATGATGATACCATGCCAACTTTCAACCTTTCCAGAGTTCATTTGTAGTGCTTTTCAATTTCAGGGTCATTTAGCTCAAAAAATCAGTAAATGCATGAAAAAAGGCAAATGATGTCAGAAAGGGTTGAACATTGATGACGTGGCTTTCAATGGTGCATATTCAACGCACAAAAATTCTGGAGTTGAAATAAGTTATAAAAATGAAATGCCTTTGTAACGGATGAGTTTTCGTTTGAAACCCTGATACTTCAAAAGAGATTGTCCATTTTGTACATGAAGTGCGTCCAGTTTTTGTCGTAACCCTCTCAACTTTTTAGCACATGCTATGTGGGTGAAATGATGATACCATGCCAACTTTCAACCTTTTCAGAGTTCATTTGTAGTGCTTTTAAATTTCAGGGTCATTTAGCTAAAAATAGAAACTTTTGCTTCTAGTAACAGAATTGTTTAAATTCACTAGAACCCGATAAATTTATGAATTTTTATAGACGATTGATATACAAATTTCCCACGTTGTCCTAATTTTTTAGAATTGTTGCAGCAAAAGATGTACGGTAATTCTGGAGATCATTACAGACATGTTGCTATTTGAAAGCAAAAAGTTTTCTATCATTGTCTGAATTCTTCTGGGAAGTCAGTGATAACCCACAAGTATAGGGGATCGCAATAGTTTTCGAGGGTAGAGTATTCAACCCAAATTTATAGATTCTATAGAAGGGGAGCCAAAGAATATTTGAAGATATTAGCAACTGAGTTGTCAATTCAACCACACCTGGAGATTAGTTATCTGCAGCAAGTAATCAGTAGCAAAGTAATATGATAGTTTTGATAGTAGTGACAGCAGTAACAGTAACGGTAATAATGATAACAGTTTTGTAGCAAGTGTAACAGTGATGATAGCAGTAGTAACTTACCAAAAACAATATAAGATAAATTCGTAGGCATTGGATCAGTGACTTGTTGGATGATATTCATCATGAGACAGTTATAACCTAGGGCGATACGGCACTAGCTCCAGTTCGTCAATATAATGTATGCATGTATTCCGTAAGTAGTCATACGTGCTTATGGAAAGAACTTGCATGACATATTTTGTCCTACCCTCCCGTGTCAGCGGGGTCCATATTGGAAACTAACGGATATTAAGGCCTCCTTTTAATAGAGAACCAGAACAAAGCATTAACACATAGTGAATACATGAACTCCTCCAACTACGGTCATAACCGGGAGAATTCCCGGTTTCTGTCACTCCGGGGTTGCCGGATCATAACACATAGTAGGTGACTACAACTTGCAATATCGGATCTAGAACATGGATATAATGGTGATAACATAAACGGTTCAGATCTGAAATCATGGCACCCGGGCCCAAAGTGACAAGCATTAAGCATGGCAAAGTCATAGCAACATCAATCTTAGAACATAGTGGATACTAGGGATCAAGCCCTAACAAAACTAAGTCGATTACATGATGAATCTCATCCAACTCCTCACCGACCAGCGAGCCTACGAAGGAATTACTCACTCTCGTTGGGGAGCATCATGGAATTGGCGATGGAGAAGGGTTGGTGATGACGAAGAACAAGGATCCCCCTCTCCAGAGCCCCAAACAGACTCCAGATCTGGCCTCCCAATGAGGAACAGGAGGTGACGACGGCTCCGCCTCGTCGATCGCGATAATTCTTTCTCCCTGATTTTTTTCTGGAAAACAGAATTTTATAGCGTCGGTTTCAGGGTCTGCGGGGCCACTAGGTGGGGACAACCCACCTGGGCGCGCCAGGAGTGGGGGCCATGCCCTGGTGGGTTGTGCCCACCCAGGTGCCCCTCTCTGGTAGGTCTTGGCTCCAGAAATTCTTATTATTGATATAAAAAATTCTCGGAAAGTTTCGTTCCATTTCGAGAACTTTTATTTCTGCACAAAAACAACACTATGGTAGTTTTGTAGAAAACAACGTCAGTCCGGGGTTAGTTTCATTGAAATCATGCAAATTAGAGTCCAAAACAAGAGGAAAAGCGTTAGGAAAAGTAGATACGTTGGAGACGTATCAGTCAGAAGGTGATAAATTTCTGAAATTTTTCCAAAGTAAGCAACAACCAATTTTCTACATTGTGGTATTTTTGAAGTTATAGAAGTATGGATCTTCTTGCATTCTTTATAGACCGTCCTATCTTGCATTCATTTGTAGTGCTTTTCAATTTCAGGGTCATTTAGCTAAAAAATAGCAAATGAAGTCCTACATAATGCATGAAATAATTTGTTTGGACATAATATTTCTTTGCATTTCAAATGCCAAAACACATGTACCCTAACTATTACAAAGATTCCCTACGATTTGTCTGAAGTGGGACTTTCCAGATGACGGTGAAGCCGGTCACATCCCAGAGTGGGATCTTTGGGTGTAAAACTTTTTCTTCGCGTGTGTCCGTTTGCGCCGTAACCATGGGCAATCTTCATCATTTAACTGGATGCTCGGGTCAATATTCACTATGAAGGGAGCAATTTCATGAAACTTTTCATAATCTTCTGACATGTCTGTCTTGTCATCCACTCCGACGATGTTTTTTTCCCTGAAAGAACTATGTGGCGCTTTGGCTCATATGATATATTCGCTTCCTTATATTTTCTTTTTCTCGGCTTGGTAGACATGTCATTCACATAGAAAACATGCGCCAAATCATTGGCTAGGACGAATGGTTCATCTGAGTACGCAAGATTGTTGAGATCCACTGTTGTTATTCCGTAATGCGGGTCTTCCATTACCCCGCCTCGTGTCAGATTGACCCATTTTCTCTGAAACAACTGGACCTTCAAACCACGTCCATAGTCAAGTTCCCATATCTCCTCTATGTAACCATAATATGTGTCCTTTCCCCTCTTGGTTGCTGCATCAAAGCGGACACTACTATTTTGGTGGTGCTCTTTTTATCTTGAGTAATCATGTAAAATGTATTCCCATTTATCGCGTACCCTTTGAAAGTCATTATATTCGAAGATGGTAACTGGGACAACAAGTACATGTCATCTTCAACAGCCTCGTCATGCATGGCACGTGTCTGCAACCAACCGGCGAAAGTCCCCATTTGTTCACGTGTAATCCACTCGTCGGACTGCTCCGTGTGTTTGGAGCATAGAATATTCTTGTGTTCCTCGATATACGGAGCCACCAAGGCAGAATTTTGTAGAACTGTGTAGTGTTCTTGAGTGATAGAATGCCCGTCCATACATATTATTTGTTTTGGTCCTAGCATGCCATTTCCAACCAGACTACCCTTATGCCGCAATTCAGGAACACCAATCGGCTTAAGGTCAGGAATAAAGTCAACAAAAAACCCAATGACCTCCTCATTTTCATGGCCCTTGGAGATGCTTCCTTCTAGCCTAGCACGGTTATGAACATATTTCTTTAAGACTCCCATGAACCTCTCAAAGGGGAACATATTGTGTAGAAATACAAGACCCAGAATGGCAATCTCTTCGCATAGGTGAACTAGGACGTGCGTCATGATATTGCAGAAGGATGGTGGGAACACCAACTCGAAACTGACAAGAGATTGCACCAAATCATTCTCTGAACTTGGTATGATTTCTGGATTGATTACCTTCTGAGAGATTGCATTGAGGAATGCACATAGCTTCACAATGGCTAATCGAACGTATTCTGGTAGAAGCCCCCTCAATGCAACCAGAAGCAGTTGCGTCATAATCACGTGGCAGTCATGAGACTTTAGGTTATGGAACTTTTTCTCTTCCATATTTATTATTCCCTTTATATTCGACGAGAAACCAGACAAGACCTTCATACTGAGTAGGCATTCAAAGAAGATTTCCTTCTCTTCTTTGGTAAGAGCATAGCTGGCATGACCCTGATGTATGCCATCTGTACCGTGCATACGTTGTTGGTCCTCCCGTGCCTCCGGTGTATCTTTTGTCTTCCCATATATGCCCAAGAAGCCAAGCAGGGTCACGCAAAGATTCTTTGTCACGTGCATCACATCAATTGCAGAGCGGACCTCTAGGTCTTTCCAATAGGGTAGGTCCCAATATATAGATTTCTTCTTCCACATGGGTGTGCGTCCATCAGCGTCATTTGGAACAGATTGTCCGTCAGGACCCTTTCCAAAGATTACCTTTAAATCCTTGACCATATCATTTACATACATCATCACCAGTACGGTGGCGAGGCTTCGTCCGGTGATTTGCCTCACCTTTGAAATGCTTGCCTTTCTTTCTTACGAGATGCCTGCTCGAAAGAAATCGATGATGTCCCAGGTACACATTCTTCTTACAGTTATCCAAATATATATTGTCGGTATCATCCAAACAGTGCGTGCATGCGCGGTATCCCATGTTTGTCTGTCCTGAAAGGTTACTGAGAGTAGACCAATCATTGATGGTCACAAACAGCAACGCATGTAGTTCAAATTCTTCCTGATCGAGCTCATCCCACACATGTACACCGTTTCCATTCCACAGATGTAAGAGTTCCTCAACTAATGGCCTTAGGTACACATCAATGTCGTTGCCGGGTTGCTTAGTGATACGTCTCCAATGTATCCATAATTTTTGATTGTTCCATGCTTTATTATATTTTGTTTTGGATATTACTGGGCTTTATTATACACCTTTATATTATTTTTGGGACTAACCGATTAACCGGAGGCCCAACCCAGAATTGCTGTTTTTTTGCCTATTTCAGAGTTTCGCAGAAAAAGAATATCAAACGGAGTCCAAACAGAATGAAACCTTCGGGAACGTGATTTTCGGAACGAACGTGATCAAGAGGACTTGGACCCTACGTCAAGAAAGCAACAAGGAAGGCACGAGGTAGGGGGGCGCGCCTACCCCCCCAGGGGGGGGGGGGGGGGCCCCCCCCCCCCCCCCCCCCCAGGTGCGCCCTCCACCCTCGTGGGCCCCACGTTGCTCCACCGACGTACTTCTTCCTCCTATATATACCTACGTACCCCTAAACTATCAGATACGGAGCCAAAACCCTAATTCCAACGCCGCAACCTTCTATACCCGTGAGATCCCATCTTGGGGCCTTTTCCAGAGCTCCACCGGAGGGGGCATCGATCACGGAGGGCTTCTACATCAACACCATAGCCTCTCCGATGATGTGTGAGTAGTTTACCTCAGACCTTCGGGTCCATAGTTATTCGCTAGATGGCTTCTTCTCTCTTTTTGGATCTCAATACAATGTTCTCCCCATCTCTTGTGGAGATCTATTTGATGTAATCTTCTTTTGCGGTGTGTTTGTTGAGACCGATGAATTGTGGGTTTATGTTCAAGTTTATCTATGAACAATATTTGAATCTTCTCTGAATTATTTTATGTATGATTGGTTATCTTTGCAAGTCTACAAATTATCAGTTTGGTTTGGCCTACTAGATTGATCTTTCTTGCAATGGTAGAAGTGCTTAGCTTTGGGTTCAATCTTGTGGCGTCCTTTCCCAGTGACAGTAGGGGCGGCAAGGCATGTATTGTATTGTTGCCATCAAGGATAACAAGATGGGGTTTATATCATATTGCATGATTTTATCCCTCTACATCATGTCATCTTGCTTAAAGCGTTACTCTGTTCTTTTGAACTTAATACTCTAGATGCATGCTGGATAGCGGTCGATGTGTGGAGTAATAGCAGTAGATGCAGGTAGGAGTCGGACTACTTGTCTCAGACGTGATGCCTATATACATGATCATACCTAGATATTCTCATAACTATGCTCAATTCTGTCAATTGCTCAACAGTAATTTGTTTACCCACCGTAATACTTATGCTCTCGAGAGAAGCCACTAGTGAAACCTATGGCCCCCGGGTATATTTTCTATCATATTAATCTTCCGTCAACATGCTATTTCTTGCACCGTTTTTATTTCCCTTTATTTACTTTGCATCTTTATCATAAAAATACCAAAAATATTATCTTATCATATCTATCCGATCTCACTTTCGTAAGTGACCGTGAAGGGATTGACAACCCCTTTATTGCGTTGGTTGCGAGGATTTTATTTGTTTGTGTAGGTGCGAGGGACTCGTGTGTGGCCTCCTACTGGATTGATACCTTGGTTCTCAAAAACTGAGGGAAATACTTACGCTACTTTGCTGCATCACCCTTTCCTCTTCAAGGGAAAACCAACGCAGTGCTCAAGAGGTAGCAAGAAGGATTTCTGGCGCCGTTGCCGGGGAGTCTACGCAAAAGTCAACATATCAAGTACCAATAACAAACCCTTATCTCCCGCATTACATTATTTGCCATTTGCCTCTCGTTTTCCTCTCCCCCACTTCACCCTTGCCGTTTTATTTGCCCTCTCTCTCTATCCTCCTTCTCTTTCCCTATTTGCCTCTTTTTGCCCGTTTCTTGTTTGCTTGTGTGTTGGATTGCTTGCATGTCATGATAGCTCAAGTTAATACCAAATTGTGTGACTTTACTAATACCAACAACAATTATTTTATTAGCACTCTGATTGCTCCTCTTGTCGATGCTGAATCTTGTGAAATTAATGCTGCTTTGCTGAATCTTGTCATGAAAGATCCGTTTTCCGGCCTTCCTAGTGAAGATGCCGCTACCCATCTAAACAACTTTGTTGATTTGTGTGATATGCAAAAGAATAAAGATGTGGACAATGATATTGTTAAATTGAAGCTATTTCCTTTTTCGCTTAGAGATCGTGCTAAAGCTTGGTTTTCGTCTTTGCCTAAAAATAGTATTGATTCATGGAATAAGCGCAAAGATGCTTTTATATCTAAGTATTTTCCTCCAGCTAAGACCATCTCTCTTAGAAACGATATAATGAATTTTAAGCAACTTGATCATGAACATGTTGCACAAGCTTGTGAGAGGATGAAATTAATGATACGTAATTGCCCTACACATGGTTTGAATTTGTGGATGATTATACAAAAAATTTATGCCAGATTGAATTTTGCTTCTAGAAATCTTTTAGATTCGGCCACGGGAGGCACTTTTATGGAAATCACTTTAGGAGAAGCTACTAAACTCCTAGATAATATTATGGTTAATTATTCTCAATGGCACACTGAAAGATCTACTAATAAGAAAGTGCATGCGATAGAAGAAATTAATGTCTTGAGTGGAAAGATGGATGAACTTATGAAATTATTTGCTAATAAAAGTGTTTCTTCTGATCCTAATGATATGCCTTTGTCTACTTTGATTGAGAATAATAATGAATCTATGGATGTGAATTTTGTTGGTAGGAACAATTTTGGTAACAACGCGTATAGAGGTAATTTTAATCCTAGGCCGTATCCTAGTAATTCCTCTAATAATTATGGTAATTCCTACAACAATTCTTATGGAAATTTTAATAAGATACCCTCTTAATTTGAGACTAGTGTTAAGGAGTTTATGAATTCGCAAATGAATTTCAATGCTTTGCTTGAAGAATAATTGCTTAAGATTGATGAGTTAGCTAGGAACGTTGATAGAATTTCTCTTGATGTTGATTCTTTGAAACTTAGATCTATTCCACCTAAGCATGATATCAATGAGTCTCTCAACGCCATGATAATTTACATTGATGAGTGCAAAGAAAGAACCGCTGGGATGCGTGCTAAGAAAGATAGTTTTGTGAAAGCGTGTTCTTCTAGTTTCCAGGAAAATAAAGATGAAGACCTAAAAGTTATTGATGTGTCCCCTATTAAATCTTTGTTTTGCAATATGAATCTTGATAATGATGGGACTGAATATGATCCACCTTTACCTAGAAGGCGTTCCAAAAATTCGGAGTCTTTAGATCTTGATGCTAAAATTGTTAAAAGTGTGATTGAAGAGGTCAAAACTATAAATATCATTGAACCCACTATTTTGGATTTCAAGGAATTTAATTATGATAATTTCTCTTTGATATATTGTATTTCCTTGTTACAATCCGTGCTAAATTCTCCGCATGCTTATAGTCAAAATAAAGCTTTTACTAAACATATCGTTGATGCTTTGATGCAATCTTATGAAGAAAAACTTGAGTTGGAAGTTTCTATCCCTAGAAAACTTTATGATGAGTGGGAACCTACTATTAAAATTAAAATTAATGACCTTGAATGCTATGCTTTGTGTGATTTGGGTGCTAGTGTTTCCACGATTCCAAAGACTTCGTGTGATTTGCTAGGTTTCCGTGATTTTGATAATTGCTCTTTAAACTTGCACCTTGCAGATTCCACCATTAAGAAGCCTATGGGAATAATTAATGATGTTCTTATTGTTGCAAATAGGAATTATGTGCCCGTAGATTTTATTGTTCTTGACATAGATTGCAATCCTTCATGTCCTATTATTCTTGGTAGACATTTCCTTAGAACGATTGGTGAAATTATTGATATGAAGGAAGGGAATATTAGATTCCAATTTCCGTTAAGGAAAGGCATGGAAAACTTCCCTAGAAAGAAAATTAAATTACCATATGAATCTATTATGAGAGCCACTTATGGATTGCCTACCAAAGATGGCAATACCTAGATCTATCTTCGCTTTTATGCCTAGCTAGGGGCGTTAAACGATAGCGCTTGTTGGGAGGCAACCCAATTTTATTTTTATTCCTTGATTTTTGATCCTGTTTAGTAATAAATAATTTATCTAGCCTCTGTTTTGGTTGTGTTTTTTTGTGTTTAATTAGTGTTTGTGCCAAGTAGAACCGTTGGGAAGACTTGAGGAAAGTCTTTTTAATCTTGCTGTGAAAAACAGAAACTTTAGTGCTCACGAGAATTGCTTCCATTTTTATTTGGAAAGTGATATTTAGTTAATTATTTTTTCAGATGATTAATATATAAATTCCTCACGTCCAGAAATTTATTTTAGAATTTTTGGGGTTCCTTAAGTTTGCGTTAGTCACAGATTACTATAGACTGTTCAGTTTTTGACAGATTCTGTTTTTCGTGTGTTGTTTGCTTATTTTGATGAATCTATGGCTAGTAAACTAGTTTATAAACCATAGAGAAGTTGGAATACAGTAGGTTTAACACCAATATAATAAATAATGAGTTCATTACAGTACCTTGAAGTGGTGTTTTGTTTTCTTTCGCTAACGGAGCTCACGAGATTTTATATTTTAAGTTTTGTGTTGTGAAGTTTTCAAGTTTTGGATAAAAGATATGATGGATTATGGAACAAGGAGTGGAAAGAGACTAAGCTTGGGGATGCCCATGGCACCCCAATATAATCCAAGGACACCTAAAAGCCCAAGCTTGGGGATGCCCCGGAAGGCATCCCCTCTTTCGTCTACTTCCATCGGTAACTTTACTTGGAGCTATATTTTTATTCACCACATGATATGTGTTTTGCTTGGAGCTTCTTGTATTATTTGAGTCTTTATTTGTTAGTTTGCCACAGTCATCTTTGCTGTACACACCTTTTGATAGAAACACACATGATTTGAAAATTATTAGAATACTATATGTGCTTCACTTATATCTTTTGAGTTATATAGTTTTTGCTCTAGTGCTTCACTTATATCTTTTAGAGCACGGTGGTGGATTTGTTTTATAGAAACAATCGTTCTCTCATGCTTCACTTATATTATTTTGAGAGTCTTAAAACAGCATGGTAATTTGCTTAAATTGGGAAATTAATCCTAATATGCTAGGCATTCAAGATTTGTAAAAATATATTCTTATGAGTGTGTTGAATACTAAGAGAAGTTTGATACTTGATAATTGTTTCGAGATATGGAGATGGTGATATTAGAGTCATGCTAGTTGAGTAGTTGTGAATTTGAGAAATACTTGTGTTGAAGTTTGTGATTCCCGTAGCATGCACGTATGGTGAACCATTATGTGATGAAGTCAGAGCATGATTTATTTATTGATTATCTTCCTTATGAGTGGCGGTCGGGGACGAGCGATGGTCTTTTCCTACCAATCTATCACCCTAGGAGCATGCATGTAATACTTTGTTTCGATAACTAATAGATTTTTGCAATAAGTATGTGAGTTCTTTATAACTAATGTTGAGTCCACGGATTATACGCACTCTCACCCTTCCACCATTGCTAGCCTCTCTAATACCGTGCACTTTTCGCCGGTATCATACACCCACCATATACCTTCCTCAAAATAGCCACCATACCTACCTATCATGGCATTTCCATAGTCATTCCGAGATATATTGCCATGCAACTTTCCACCGTTCCGTTTACTATGGCACGCTCCATCATTGTCATATTGCTTTGCATGATCGTGTAGTTGACATTGTATTGTGGCAAAGCCACCGTTCATAATTCTTTCATACATGTCACTCATGCATCATTGCACATCCCGGTACACCGCCGGAGGCATTCACATAGAGTCATATTTTGTTCTAAGTATTGAGTTGTAATTGTTGAGTTGTAAGTAAATAAAAGTGTGATGATCATCATTTTTAGAGCATTGTCCCAAGTGAGGAAAGGATGATGGAGACTATGATTCCCCCACAAGTCGGGATGAGACTCCGGACTAAAAAAAAGAGGCCATAAAAAAGAGAAAAGGCCCAAATAAAAAAATGAGAGAAAAAGAGAGAAGGGACAATGCTACTATCCTTTTACCACATTTGTGCTTCAAAGTAGCACCATGATCTTCATCATAAGAGAGTCTCCTATGATATCACTTTCGTATACTAGTGGGAATTTTTCATTATAGAACTTGGCTTGTATATTCCAATGATGGGCTTCCTCAAAATGCCCTAGGTCTTCATGAGCAAGCGAGTTGGATGCACACCCACTTAGTTCCTTTTGTTGAGCTTTCATATACTTATAACTCTAGTGCATACGTTGCATGGAAATCCCTACTCGCTCACATTGATATCTATTAATGGGCATCTCCATAGCCCGTTGATACGCCTAGTTGATGTGAGACTATCTTCTCCCTTTTTGTCTTCTCCACAACCACCATTCTATTCCATATATAGTGCTATGTCCATGGCTCACGCTCATGTATTGCGTGAAGATTGAAAAAGTTTGAGAACACCAAAAGTATGAACAATTGCTTGGCTTGTCATCGGGGTTGTGCATGATTTAAATACTTTGTGTGGTGAAGATAGATCATAGCCAGACTATATGATTTTGTAGGGATAACTTTCTTTGGCCATGCTATTTTGAGAAGACATAATTGCTTAGTTAGTATGCTTGAAGTATTATTATTTCTATGTCAATATTAAAATTTTGTGTTGAATCTTTTGGATCTGAATATTCATACCATAATTAAGAGAATTACATTGGAACTATGCCAAGTAGCATTTCACATCAAAAATTCTGTTCTTATCATTTACATACTCGAGGACGAGCAGGAATTAAGCTTGGGGATGCTTGATACGTCTCCAACGTATCTATATTTTTTGATTGTTCCATGCTTTGTTATGTTCTGTTTTGGACATTACTGGGCTTTATTATACACTTTATATTATTTTTGGGACTAACCTATTAACCGGAGGCCCAGCCCAGAATTGCTATTTTTTGCCTATTTCAGAGTTTCACAGAAAAAGAATATCAAACGGAGTCCAAACAGAATGAAACCTTCGGGAACGTGATTTTTGGAACGAACGTGATCCAGAGGACGTGGACCCTACGTCAAGAAAGTGACCAGGAAGGCACGAGGTAGGGGGACGCGCCTACCCCTGTTGGAGAACGTAGTAATTTCAAAAATTTCCTACGCACACGCAAGATCATGGAGATGCATAGCAACGAGAAGGGAGAGTGTTGTCTACTTCAAAATCTTGTCAAGGTATGTACTCATTAAAAAACTTTATCAAGCGTCTTGATCTATCTCTATAGATCTTGATGCTTAATATGTAAGCAGCTTCACCGAGGTCTTTCTTTGAAAAACTCCTTTCAAACACTCCTTTATGCTTTGCAGAATAATTCTACATTATCTCCGATCAACAATATGTCATTCACATGTACTTATCAGAAATGCTGTAGTGCTCCCACTCACTTTCTTGTAAATACAGGCTTCACCACAAGTCTGTATAAAACTATATGCTTTGATCAACTTATCAAAGCCTATATTCCAACTCCGAGATGCTTGCACCAGTCCATAGATGGATCGCTAGAGCTTGCATATTTTGTTAGCACCTTTAGGATTGACAAAACCTTCTCGTTGCATCATATACAACTCTTCTTTAATAAATCCATTAAGGAATGCAGTTTTGTTTATCCATTTGCTAGATTTCATAAAATGCGGCAATTGCTAACATGATTCAGACAGACTTAAGCATAGATACGAGTGAGAAACTCTGATCATAGTCAACACCTTGAACTTGTCGAAAAACTTTTGCGACAATTCTAGCTTTGTAGATAGTAACACTACTATCATCGTCCGTCTTCCTCTTGAAGATCCATTTAATCTCAATGGCTCGCTGATCAATGGGCAAGTCAATCAAAGTCCATACTTTGTTCTCATACATGGATCTCATCTCAGATTTCATGGCCTCAAGCCATTTCGCGGAATCTGGGCTCATCATCGCTTCCTCATAGTTCGTAGGTTTGCCATCGTCAAGTAACATGACCTCCAGAACAGGATTACCGTACCACTCTGGTGCGGATCTCACTCTGGTTTACCTACGAGGTTCGGTAGTAACTTGATCTGAAGTTACATGATCATCATCATTAGCTTCCTCACTAATTGGTGTAGTAGTCACAGGAACAAATTCCTGTGATGAACTACTTTCCAATAAGGGAGCAGGTACAGTTACCTCATACAAATTCCTGTGATGAACTACTTTACAAAACATGATCATCTCATACAATAAAATATAGCATCATGCCTTGACCATATCACATCACAACATGCCCTGCAAAAACAACTTAGACGTCCTCTACTTTCTTGTTGCAAGTTTTACGTGGTTGCTACGGGCTTAGCAAGAACCGTTCTTACCTATGCATCAAAACCACAACGATAGTTTGTCAAGTTGGTGCTGTTTTAACCTTCGCAAGGACTGGGCGTAGCCACACTCGGTTCAACTAAAGTTGGAGAAAATGACACCCGCCAGCCACCTGTGTGCAAAGCACGTCGGTAGAGCTAGTCTCGCGTAAGCTTACGCGTAATGTCGGTCCGGGCCGCTTCATCCAACAATACCGCCGAACCAAAGTATGACATGCTGGTAAGCAGTATGACTTATATCGCCCACAACTCACTTGTGTTCTACTCGTGCATATGACATCTACGCATAAAACCTGGCTTGGATGCCACTATTGGAGAACGTAGTAATTTCAAAATTTTCCTACACACACGCAAGATCATGGTGATGCATAGCAACGAGAGGGGAGAGTGTTGTCTACGTACCCTCGTAGACCGTTCGCGGAAGCGTTATATCAACGCGGTTGATGTAGTCGTACGTCTTCATGATCTGACCGATCCAAGTACCGAAAGCACGGCACCTCCGACTTCTGCACATGTTCGGCTCGGTGACATCCTCGCCTTCTCGATCCAGCAAGAGGGGCAAAGTAGTAGATGAGTTCCGGCAGCACGACGGCGTGGTGATGGTGTTGGTGAAGAACAATCTCCGCAGGGCTTCGCCTAAGCACTACGAAAACTAGGATGGAGGATAAACTAGAGGGGACGGGGTTGCCGGCACATGGCTTGGTGTTTCTTGATGTGTCTTGGGTGCTAGCCCTACCCCTCTATTTATATGTTGAGCCTTGGGGTCGAAACTTGGAGTAAAAGCCTCCACAAAGTCGGTTTCACCCAAAAGGCAAGAGTCCTTCTCAAACTCCAGGGCCAGACGCCAGGGTTCCCGGCGTCTAGACCCAGACGCTAGGGACCGTGGTGTCTGGCCCCTGGACTCCGCAAAACTTCCTTTTGCGCTTTCCAAAAACCTTGTGGGCTTTCCCCTTTGGCCCAAATAAAGTGTTCTCGTACCCAAACATTTCAGGGAACATCCGGAACCCCTTCCGGTGAATTCCGGAACCCTTCCGGTGACAAAACACTATTATCCCATATATAAAACTTTATCTCCGGACCATTTCGGAGTTCCTCGTCATGTCCGTGATCTCATCCCGGACTCCGAACAACATTCAGTTATCAACATACATAACTCATATAGTACTATATCGTCAACGAACGTTAAGCGTGCGGACCCTACGGGTTCGAGAACTATGTAGACATGACCGAGACACCTCCCTTTTCAATAACCAATAGCGGGACCTGGATGCCCATATTGACTCCTACATATTCTACGAAGATCTTTATCGGTCAGACCGCATAACAACATACGTTGTTCCCTTTGTCATCGGTATGTTACTTGCCCGAGTTTTGATCGTCGGTATCTCAATACCTAGTTTAATATCATTACCGGCAAGTCTCTTTACTCGTTCCGTAATACATCATCCTGCAACTAACTTATTAGTTGCAATGCTTGCAAGGCTTATAGTGATGTGCATTACCGAGTGGGCCCAGAGATACCTCTCCGACAATCGGAGTGACAAATCCTAATCTTGAAATACGCCAACCCAACAAGTACCTTTGGAGACACCTGTAGAGCACCTTTATAATCACCCAGTTACGTTGTGATGTTTGGTGGCACACAAAGTGTTCCTTCGGTAAACGGGAGTTGCATAATCTCATAGTCATAGGAACATGTATAAGTCATGAAGAAAGCAATAGCAACAAACTAAACGATCAAGTGCTAAGCTAACGGAATGGGTCAAGTCAATCACATCATTCTCCTAATGATGTGATCTCGTTAATCAAATGACAACTCATGTCTATGGTTAGGAAACTTAACCATCTTTGATCAACGAGCTAGTCAAGTAGAGGCATACTACTGACACTCTGTTTGTCTATGTATTCACACATGTATTATGTTTCCGGTTAATACAATTCTAGCATGAATAATAAACATTTATCATGAAATAAGGAAATAAATAATAACTTTATTATTGCCTCTAGGGCATATTTCCTTCAACCCCCCAGGCGCGCCCTCCACCCTCGTGGGACCCACGTTGCTCCACCGACGTACTTCTTCCTCCTATATAAACCTACGTACCCCCAAACTACCAAATACGGAGCCAAAACCCTAATTCCACCGGCGCAACCTTCTGTACCTGTGAGATCCCATCTTGGGGCCTTTTCCGGAGCTCCGCCGGAGGGGGCATCGATCACGGGGGGCTTCTACATCGACACTATAGCCTCTCCGATGATGTGTGAGTAGTTTACCTTAGACCTTCGGGTCCATAGTTATTAGCTAGATGGCTTCTTCTCTCTTTTTGGATCTCAATACAATGTTCTCCCTCTCTCTTCTGGAGATCTATTCGATGTAATCTTCTTTTGCGGTGTGTTTGTTGAGACCCATGAATTGTGGGTCTATGATCAAGTTTATCTATGAACAATATTTGAATCTTCTGTGTATTCTATTATGTATGATTGGTTATCTTTGCAAGTCTCTTCGAATTACCAGTTTGGTTTGGCCTACTAGATTGATCTTTCTTGCAATGGGAGAAGTTCTTAGCTTTGGGTTCAATCTTGCGGTGTCCTTTCCCAATGACAGTAGGGGCAGCAAGGAACGTATTGTATTGTTGTCATCGAGGATAACAAGATGGGGTTTATATCATATTGCATGAGTTTATCCCTCTACATCATGTCATCTTGCTTAAAGAGTTACTCTGTTCTTTTGAACTTAATACTCTAGATGCATGCTGGATAGCGGTCGATGTGTGGAGTAATAGTAGTAGATGCAGGCAGGAGTCGGTCTACTTGTCTCGGACGTGATGCCTATATATATATGATCATACCTAGATATTCTCATAACTATGCTCAATTCTGTCAATTGCTCAACAATAATTTGTTTGCCCACCGTAATACTTATGCTCTCGAGAGAAGCCACTAGTGAAACCTATGGCCCCCGGGTCTATTTTCTATCATATTAATCTTCCGTCAACAAGCTATTTCTCGCACCGTTTTTATTTTGCTTTATTTACTTTTCATCTTTATCATAAAAATACCAAAAATATTATCTTATCATATCTATCAGATCTCACTTTCGTAAGTGGTCGTGAAGGGATTGACAACCTCTTTATTGTGTTGGTTGTGAGGATTTTATTTGTTTGTGTACGTGTGAGGGACTCGTGCGTGGCCTCCTACTGGATTGATACCTTGGTTCTCAAAAACTGAGGGAAATACATACGCTACTTTGCTGCATCACCCTTTCCTCTTCAAGGGAAAAGCAACGCAGTGCTCAAGTGGTAGCACTTAGGACCTTGGATGAGCACTAGCATCATAATGTACTTCCGCTTCATGCACAATCAAGGAGGAAGGTTATACATACATAGAGTCATAGGCGAGGTGCTATGATTGCTGCTCTGCTCCCCAAAAGGATTAATGTCATCTACGCTTAGACCAAGCCATACGTTCCTTGCGTCATCTGCAAAGTCCCTCCACTTCCTCTCGATTTTCTCCACTGCAAGCCATCAATGGGTACTCTCAATTTTCCGTCTTTCTTACGGTCTTCTTTGTGCCATCGCATCAACTTGGCATGCTCTTTGTTTTGGAAAAAACATTTCAACTGTGGTATTATAGGAGCATACCACATCACCTTGGCAGGAATCTTCTTCCTGGGGTGCTCGCCCTCGACATTACCAGGGTCATCACGGCTGATCTTATAGCACAATGCACCGCATACCGGGCATGCATTCAAATCCTCGTACTCACCATGGTAGAGGATGAAGTCATTAGGGCATGCATGTATCTTATGCACCTCTAATCCTAGAGGGTAGACAATCTTCTTTTCTTCATACGTACTCTTAGGAAATTCGTTGTCCTTTGGAAGCATCTTCTATAACATTATCAGCAACTTTCCAAATCCCTTGTCAGATACACCATTCTCTGCCTTCCATTGCAGCAATTCCAGTGCGGAGCCCAACTTTTTCTTGTCTGCTTTGCAATTTGGGTACAACAATTTCTTGTGATCCTCTAACATGTGCTGCAACTTCAGTCTCTCCTTTTCACTTGCGCAGTTTCTCTTTGCATCGGCAATGGCCCAACCAAGATCATCAGCGGGCTCATCTGATGCCTCTTCTTCAGTTTCTTCCCGCATTGCCGGCTCAGCTTCTTCCCCCACTGTTGTACCATCGTATTCAGGGAACCCATGGCCAGGATAGCTGTCATCGTCCTCTTCTTCTTCATTGTCTTCCGTCATAAACCCTCTTTCTCTGTGCTTGGTCCAAACGTTATAGTGGCGCATGAAACCGGACTCAAACAGGTGGACATGAATGGTTTTTGACTTAGAGTAATTCCGATCATTCTTACAGCCAGCACATGGACAACACATAAAACCAACCACCTGCTTGTTTGCCTTAGCCACAAGTAGAAAAGTATGCACGCAATTAATGAACTGGGGAGAGCATCAGACATCGTACATCCATTGCCGGCTCATCTTCATTACTCAGCACCGAAAAGACCAAATTAATACAAGTTCATACACAATTATTCTCATGAAACAACATACAAACTCTCTAGCTAAAGCATTTAAATGCAATAGCAAATGCGATCATGATCGCAACAAAGGTAGCAATTGATCCAACAGCATAATGATACCAAGCCTCACTATAAATGGCATATTTTCTAATCTTTCTAATATTCAAGCACATTTTCTCCATCTTGAACTTGTGATGATCAACGACATTGGCAACATGCAACTCCAATTCCATCTTCTCCTCCTCAATTCTTTTCAATTTTTTCTTCAAGTAATCGTTTTCTTTTTCATCTAAATTTAACCTCGGGCACAAGAGGGTCGGTTGGAATTTCTGGTTCACATACCTCCTAGATAAAAATATCTATGTCAACTTTATGGGCATAATTTGTCATAAACATGAAATGCAACAAATAGTTATAAAAGAGAATATACCACATACGAACCATAATTCGTATGAGGGCCGACGGGGACGGATATCAAAACCATGCCACTATGTATAACAAACAACATACGGGTAAGAAAATTATACAAGTAATTATATATCTAAATCACACAAACATTATTTTTTTAATATAAAAAAGATAAGAACAAGAGGATCACCAAGGTGGTGCCGGCGATGGGATGGTGATGCGGCTTGAACTACATCTGTATTTCCCCAAAGAGGAAGGGATGATGCAACATAGCTACGGTAGGTATTTCCCTCAGTGATGAAACCAAGGTTATCGTACCAGTAGGAGAACCACGCAACACCACGTAAACAGTTCCTGCACACAAAGAAAAAAAATACTTGCAACCGACGTAAGAGAGGGGTTGTCAATCCCTCACGGGTAAAAAGATAGGTGAAATTGTACTAGATTGGATAAATAGATCTCGCGGGAACGCGAGATAAAATAAATAAATAAAAAATGAGCAAGGTATTTTTGGGTTTCTGGATTAATAGATCTGAAAATAAAAAGAAAATAAAAATAGATCGTGAAGGCAAATTTAATAAAGAAGAGATCCGGGGGCCGTAGGTTTCACTAGTGGCTTCTCTCAAGAAAAATAGCAACGGTGGGTAAACAAATTACTGTTGGGCAATTGATAGAACTTCCAATAATCATGACGATCTCTAGGCAACGATCATTATATAGGCATCACGTCGATTAGTAGACCGGCTCCTGCCCGCATCTACTACTATTACTCCACACATCGACCGCTATCCAGCATGCATCTAGTGTATTAAGTTCATGGAGAAACGGAGTAATGCAATAAGAACAATGACATGATGTAGACAAGATCTATTTATGTAGAAATAGATCCCATCTTGTTATTCTTAATAGCAACGATACATACATGTCGGTTCCCCTTCTGTCGCTGGGATCAAGCACCGTAAGATCGAACCCATCACAAAGCACCTCTTCCCATGGCAAGAAAAATCGATCTAGTTGCACTACAAAAAAGACACTTCCGTGGTGATATGTGTTTGTCACGGTAGGTCACGTTTTCTGTCATGCATGTATATCCATGACAAATTTATGACAGAATCAAGATAGTCATACTTGTGCTATCGTAGAAGTGTTCCATGACATTACCAAAATTATCATCACGGAAGTGTCCACTTCCATGACGATAAATTGCGCGTCATGGAAGTGCTTTCTTCAAGGGTGACTGACACATGGCATCCACCGTAACGGGACGCCGTTAAGCTATCAGGTCCGGTTTTGGATACTATAACCCGTTAATAGCTCGGACCAATGAGAATTTTCCACGTGTAAAATTCTCATTGGCCGGGGAAACACGTGTCGGCTCAATGTTCGGACAGATGTCATCCACTCATTGGACAAGAGGCGCCTATGATACATCGACACGTGGCACGACCCAACAGAGGCCCATTTCGGTGGAAAGGTCGGCCCATTTGACTTGGTCAAAAGGTAACGGGCCGGCCCACGGAGAGCCTGTTAACGACCTGTTCATATATAGCCCACTTACGGCTGCTTACTACCGGCCCGTTACGGCCTATCGAAATTAAGCCCAGTAGCTTCATCTGGGCCGTCCAATATGATTCCAGCCCGTTGTAACTTCTGGCCCATGTATGGCCCATGATGTCTTTCGGCCCATATGAGGCCCTTTGTAACTCTCTTCCCATTAAAGGCCTGAGATGAAACTGGCCCATAATGAACAGTGTATCGCTTTATACCCATTAACGACCCATTATTCCATCGGCCGTTTCCTGCCCGTGTTAAATTTCGGCCTTCTAAGGGCCCATTTATTCTTGGGCTCATTTCTAGAATTCGGTTAGATATGGTCCGTTACTGGCCTGTTCCGTTTGTGGGCCAAATACAGCACGTGGTTACATTCGGCCCATTTGTGGCCCATTAACCTGTTGGGCTGTCTTCATAGCGTTATCAAGTACGGCCTATTAACGGCCCGTTATGGTCCACGAATAGTATGGCCCATGTTTGGCGAAATGATTATACGCCCCGTAGAAGGCCCATGGATCCTACGGCCCGTAGAAGACCAATGGATCCTACGGCCTGTAGAAGGCCCATGGATCATACGGCCCGTAGAAAGTCCATGGATCCTATGGCCCGTAAAAGTCCCATGGATCCTACGGCCCGTAGAGGGGCCCATGGATCCTACGGCCCGCAGGAGGCCCATGGTTACAACAGTCCGTGTGTTGCCATGATTATTGTGGCCTAGTTACCAAAACTAGGTTATTGTGGCCACTAAAAACGGGAAAAAGAACTGTAGCGACTATAAGCAAACAACTAAACAAGACAATAAGGAAATAAATAAGCAAGCAACTAATGCTAGCTGATTACAACTATTACACATATTACATCAACTGGGCATCAAAGTTCACCACCATTGCAAATATAGGGAACAAAGCAGCATATTACATACACTGGCCGTCAAAATTGGCCACTAGTACAAATAAACGCAGCAGAAAAACAAGTCCATAACTGAAACAACTTCAGAAGAGCTCAAGAAATGTTATCCTATGTATCCACCATGCTGGAAATAAGCTTAGCAAGCTTATTATCTTTGTCCTGTTTGGCGCTAAAATCCTCCAACGCTTGCTATTGCACCAGAAAGTATGCATCTGAATGCTCTAGGGACTTCCGCTGTCCTTCCGCTTCTTGTCGCAACACAACTGATCAATGTCTTTCAGCTTGTAGTTGAGACTCAAGAAACCGAACTGATTCAGACAGTGAGTTTGAATACCTTGTGCAAGCGGTAGTGGCTAGTAACTCGAACAGTAAAGCAAGACAGGACTTTGGGGTTGCCTCATTGTCTTCAAGATAGTTTTCCTTAGCTGTTTTATCAGCTCTGTTGGAGACCAACAAGGATGTCTCACGATCCTGAACCTTATCTGCATTACTTCCTTTATCATTGCTTAATAAGGCACTCTTCCCCAATATTCCGTCAGCATTCTAAAAGAAGAAACAAGCAGACACATAACATGTTTAACATGTACTAGTATATGAAACTCATTTCGGTGAACCAGTTCATTAGTAAGGTGGACAATATTAAACTACCAAGTCTTCTATTGCCAAGTAGTAAATTATGAAAGCATCAAACAAACATATATCTATCACTGCTGCAGGATGCTGCTAACACGACACTACGATCAGAGACCGTTCGAGAAACTATGTGTGATGCCATAATCACAAATGGTGTTGTATGAAAACCGTCAGAAATGTGTAAGACGTTTGCGATGACGGATGCATCAAACACGGTTCAGGTTTTAGTTGTGTGTGCGATGAAGGGCATACGGTTCAGTTCAATGAACTGTTTGCGATGAGGAGGAACAAAAGAAACGGGAAGCTAGACGGAGGTGTGTGAGATACACAGCATACGGTTCACTCTGATGAACTGTTTGTGATTAGGCAACACAAAAGAAACGGTCAACCAGATCAAAGGTGTGTGCGATATATGGCATGCGGTTCACTCGGATGAACTGTTTGCGTTGAGACATGAGAACAGAAACGGCTCAACTTAACAAGATGTGCGTGATACGCGGCAAACAAGTCTGTAATCAGAAATGTGTCTGAAGACCGATAAGAACACAGACGGTTGCTGCTAATAAGACGTGTGTGTTTTGAGCAAACGATTGTTGGTATACAATTATGAGTGATTGATGAAAACATCACCGGCGGGTTCCATTATTTAGTCTGTGTGTGATGTGATTTTCTTTGTCCGCACACCATCTACGCTCTGTCTACAGAGCATCAACATATATACTCAAAAATATAGCATTGCATAACCAAATTAAGCATACAATTACACAAGTGACTACACACATAACATTTGCACACACCAAAGTAAGCAATTACATGCATACTAAAGTAGGAGAAATGGGGATCTAATCATCTACTTATTGTTGTGACGACGCTTGCCATTGCTCTGCTTCCGGCTGGATCCCTGGCCGTTTTGGGGAAGGAGGGACTTCCTCATGTCAACGATTCGCTGGTACATGTCGTAGCTAATGTATGCCTCCTTGGTCGCGTACACGACGTGAGCTTTATTGAGTTTCTCCATCTAGGCCGAATGCCAGGCACGCTTGTCCTTGTTGCACGAATCCTTCAAGTCTCTGTAGTAGGGGTCGATGATGGCCTCGACGAGGTGAACCAATGAGTCCTTCTCATGCTCCTTGCTTCCCCTGATCTTGTATTGGCCCTGGATGTCGACAAGATTCTGGTAGGCGATGCCCGAATTCTCGAGTGCCTTTACATCGTTGGTGATGTCCACCATAGCGAACATGTAGTGGGGGTTGTTGAGAAACCTGGCGAAACACTCGCAAGGCCTTGTGGCCAGGCAGTAGTGGTAGACGAGAATGTGGTGGCACACACACATCTGGGCGACGGTGACATTAGGACGAGACCCGGCACGAGTGCGGGTGTACTCGAGGTCGAACCCGACCACCTTGTGCTTCTCCTCAGCAAACAACAACTCCATGATGTGGATGGAGTGCTCCGCCCACACCGGGTCGTTGGTGTACACCACTGAGAGGTCCATGAACCTTCTGTGGGTGTCCACCATAGCACGCATGGTGAACTGCTGCTCGTCATCGGCAGCCGCTCAGAGCGCCATTGGAGCCGCGCAGGATACCCTCTAAGAATTTCTCGTGGTGGGTGTGCTTCTTGCAATGGTAGGGCGCGATCGAAAGGTTGAAGAGACACAAGGGTAGGTCAAATGGCCGCTATAATAAATGGGGGCCGGCCGGCCTGTAATCGTCACGTCTTGTCACGGCGTTCATAGCGGAGGATTCCAGAATCCAGTGCACGCTTGAAAACACTGCACCCCAGGCGTGGGCTCGAAGAGCCAGTTCCCGTGCTACCGCGATGTTTACCACGCAAGCTTCTCGCCTGCCTAGTTTGGCCACGCGTCGGCTAGAAGAGGGACAAATCATGGGCGTTTATTGGCAAAAAGCTTTGTAAAAATGAAGTGTGTGGAATGACTTCGGTCATAAGTTTACCCTTGGGTGATGAGGTCAAAGTTACACAGAAGGTTGATGATGGAAACCCGAGTGCAATAATTAATTCTGCGCTCTACAGTGCACACGGTGTAAGAAACCAATTGTGTGCAGTAATGTCGAAGATCACAGTCGAGTTAGCTATATAGATCGTCTGCTGTGAGATCGACAAGGTAAAATGATTCGAGAATGGTTAATAAAACCTAAGACCATTGCATATTAAGGTCAAAATAGTGCTAGCAATATACGCTCGAAATGTTACAAGGTTCAAATTCCAGAGTTATATGGCTCAAATTCGAAGATTACAAGGTTCAAACTGATATTAGAAATGAAATTCAGCTCATCAGCTACAAACGCTCGCGCTGATGCGCTGAACATGGATATCAGAGAGGTTCAAACTAATATCACCACTTCTAAGTCTGGCTTCGAAACCTCACAATTTTTGCAAAGGGGTCAGCCACTGAGAAGTCATGTATGGGGTTGACCCGATGACTTCCGATTACTCTGTCATCTAAAGTTCCAAAATGAAATTCAGCATTTTTGGAGCCTATTCCATTCTGTCGCAGGCGCCGGCGCTGATCAACAGACCATTCATTTTTGCGAAATAAATGTAGGGCAAACCTCATTTCCTTCAGCACCCTTGCTCTGAGAACAAAGAACCTGGCGAATATAATCTCCGGTAAGGTCCCTCGGTAGGAGTTCAAAGTAATTTCTGAGAGATGCAGATCTAGGCATTTGACGTGATTGTTATATTGTATCACATTATCCACCACTGGGCCTAATCTTATTTGCAAAATAAGAAAATGTGTTAGTGCCTACATGCAGTTTTGAACATTACTACAGGCCTAGCTATTTGGTTTGCAGGATTTGTAAAATGCACTAACATTCCATCTTCGATCTAACATGATTAACATGGGCATTTGATTACATTCTAGAAAAATGTAGCCTTCTTCCCAAGAGGTTGGAGTGGATGAAAAGTTCCCTAAGAAAACTAGTACACATGAATCCAAAGGAGAAATGCTTATTGATTGTAACCATATGGATCAAGCAACCAATATGGGGGGCATGTATGTACTGAAATCCTCCAAAAGAACCTTCAGAAATCGTAGTACATTGTCATTGTAAACTTGGAAAAAGGTGTCACAAATTGAACTCACTTATGGTTAACATTTAACATGAAAGGAACATCACCTCGATATATAGCTTCTCCAGGCACGGAAAGCATCTCAGGAAACTGACAACTTGCTCCAGGTTGGGCCCGATAGATTCTAGTGCTAAGACCTTCACTGTGCGCAGTTTCGGGGTCAAGCTTGTCGAAATCATTTTCTGAATGACAAACGAACAAAAATCTTAAAAATTAGAAATAATGTTAATTAGTAGACGGAGAGGTAGAAGGCGGTTGTTGTACCTGAACGGGTGTGGATCCAATAACAAATTCGGATTATTTGTCAGATGAGTAGCCCACCATTGTCAATTTTGGCGCAGAAATGACACTGATTCTTGTTGGACATTCTTGATCAACTACAAGTAATCTCTCAAGTGCAGGTGTCCTGGATGACCGTACTATGGTCCACCTTTTGTGATGTCTTCCTGCCGCACCAGCAACACACATAAATAGTACGGAGAGTCATGGAGGTGATGTGGAAGGTACTCAACCCATTGATCACCTGAAGACGAAGGTACTCGAGTGCAGTACAGGCACGGAGCAAGCGCTCCATGTCACCCTTTGAGAGGCAGACGGCGACGAGCTCGAGGTGCTTCAGTCATGGTAGAATAAGAGCGGGCGCGTCATTAAGGGGCGGGAAATGGCAGTTCCTGAACTTGGCGACGCGCAGCATGGGCGCGAGGCGGAGTGCGGACGTTGGCAGCGACCACATATGCCCGTCATCAAAAGTGAGCTCCTTGAGCTGATCTAGGGCGGGGGATCGAAACCAGTCGTCAAGCTTGGCTCGGTCCTTGCCGTTGGAACAGAACTTGCCCATTCTAAGGCCTTTGGTTGGGCCAAGGTGATTGCCGAGGATCTTGGAGAACGCATCCAAGATTTTGCGATAGCCATGGCGGAGCTCGTGGGTGTCGATGAGGTCGAGAGGGCTGGAGTTCCATAGGGGGCACCACCGCCGGGAAAGGAGGGTTGTCTGCGCCTCATATTTGATTGGGAGGAGGGAGATGATGACTCTCAACATATCATCGAGGAGGCTGCTGATTAAGTCTAGGCCTGCTGGAGTCGCTTGCGGTTCTAGCTCGCCCGCCTCTACTTGTTGGCAGCCCCATTCTCCACCTCCGGAGTCGCCTTGTCAGCGGCGCTTTTTGATAGAAATGGGAGTACAAGGAATATTTAGTTAAAACGGGGCAATAGAAAAGTGTATTGGCAACTAGAAGTTATTAGGTAGGAATATAGTAAGATAAGGGATTAGCAATTGGTTTCTTTAATACTACACAATTCATTTGACATTGCTGGGTAATTCAACATATGCAGATAGTTGGAAAGAAAACTTACTTCGAACAAAGTCTGGACGGATGATTTTGTCGGGGAAGTTAGCATATATCTCATGACCAGGCCCTTCTATGTGCAGTGCAATTTTAGTGCCAGCTTTCAGTACATAAAACTTTGCAATTTCATTCCAAAAGCCAGTACCAAAATAGGAGTCACCATGTTCATCAAGTCTTACAGTAGCAACGATTGTAAATCCATGGTTTGTGCGCAGTATGACATTCGTGGACCCTTGATGTATGTAAAGGGAAAAATTGTGCACTACATAATCTGTTGCATAGCGAGGGATGTCCTGCAGAAAATGGTAGGGTTGTTAAAGAAAATATGGTAACATGCAAATATGGGCCCAAATTGAAAGAACTGTATAGCAGTAGAAGTCGAAAGACAAAAGTCTATAATTAAACAGATAGGGTAAACATGATGTCATGGAAATATGAGAGTAATCGAAAGAACAATACATCATTAATTTTCCTAATATAGAAAGAAGAGGGGGGAAATCCCCTTTGACGTATATGGTGCATGTGGCATCTTTTATCCAAATGTAGAAATATTTAGAATATGTTCAGGAAAGTAGGCCATGCCAACCGATTTAGGGTGAGATTGAACATACCACGCGTGTCATAAGTTATCTGGTACGATGAGATGGAATCTCTGGCGGCGGTCACCAAGTCCTGAAGTATCGACGCACTGTACATTCTATGAATGAAAGAAAACCCTCAAATTAGCTCGAATAAAAATGAATTCACGGCGATTTTCGCCGGGTTATTAAAGGAGGCAGATGAACTGGGATAAGAGATGAGACAATATCTTGGTAAATTAGTTACCTTGCCATCCATGAGAAAGAACCCTTAGTACGGCAGATTCCCGAACCGGGCAGAGCTAGGTCGTCCGCGAGCAGCATAGAGAAAGTCGATGGCGATAGGCGGCGGCAAGCGGAAGTGGCAAAATGCGGTGGGCTTTGCCAGCAGCCTGGCGGCGTCAGGCATTGAGCTAAGTGTTTACCGCCGCGATAGGTGGTGCCATGGCATAGACGCGCACGAGCTTGTGCAGGTGTGAATGGGGAACATACCGGAGGGGCCGAGGTGGGTGGTGGGCGGGGTGAGGGTTTTGTGACGTGGGGATGGTGAGGGTTTTCTTTTTTCTCTTTTGAATTGGGTGGTGAGGGTTTTCTGTCCCACAAAGATTTTGGGGGCGACGGTTTGCTAGAGCGAACCATGTGTGATTGACGCAACAGGCAAAATGATAGTCATTGCACACGGTTCCAATTTTGGGAACCATGTGTGATTGACGTACTACCTCCGTCCTGGTTTATTGGTCCCCCGTTGTAATTTTCACCAAAATTTGGCGAAATATTTAACATACTCAGACATAGATAATAAGCGTACACGTACATAAGCATAGTTCAACCATAAGTACATAGTTCAACCGTCATTAAGCATACTCAAGCGCACATAGTTCGATCCATCCCACATCTCATCTCACATGCACCGGGCGTGATCCTGAAGCTTCTCCAGGTACTCGGCGTACGCGCCGTTCGCCACCCTGCAAGAATACTTCTGCTTGAAGGAGCCAACGGCCCGTCCTCTTGCATGCGCAAGAACACTTAGATATGCATCATGAATCTTGTGGATGCAAAATGGGCATCCATAGCCGTCGTTCTAGGTCCTAATACGCCTGTTATGCATTCCCGCATAAAGCTCCCTTAGGATTCGCCTCTTGTACCTCCTCTAGGCATCTTCATCCTCGCTGTCCACATCGTCAGACAGCACCTATACATATAGTAAAACAAATTTGGCATCAAATCACTGATTACATGCCGTGAAGGAGGATTAGGAATTTCAGGCTATTTATTTATACATATTCAGAGATTATGGTTCGACTTTTAAGCACAGTCGTCTATGTACAGACCAATCTTGAAGAAAATAATGGCACAAACATATGTAGGTCATTCAAAATCAATTGTCAAGTCCTGGCTAGGAATTATTAGCACGAACACTAACCCTAGTCGGATTACTTGCAGAAATCATTTGCACAGATGAAACAATTAATCACTTATCACATGTACCATTCAAACAATCAATACACTACACAGATCTAATGAAACTTACTCAGATTTCATGGATTGGGAGAACATAACCACATGATTTCTATTCCAAAAAGGGGGAGGCAGGCATAACCAGAGAAACCTTATGATCTATTTGACACATAAATGGGTATAGATGACTAACCAGTTGTTCATCGTCGTCGGAGTGGTCGTCGGAGTCGATGTGGAACTCCGCCTCCGGTTGTGGAAGCTCGATGCCATCGACGACGTCAGGGTGCAGCGATAACTCGCTGGCGGTGACAGCAACCTCTATCTCCATCTCCACGACGTGCTCCGGTGCTTTAGCAGCCCCGGCGTCGCCACTCACTCCGATGGGGCCCTTTGGCGGCATCCTCATACACTAACGGCTTTGAGGACTGAGAGCGGCGTCGAGGTTGCAAGAGGAGAGAGAGGATTGTGTTTGCGTAGCGAGGATGGGGGGTGCGGCTGCTCGGGCGCACCATTAATATGGAGTAGTGGGAGTTGTGGGAGAGAGGCGAGCGACGGTCAAACCAATGGCTCGCCTCCCAGTGAGCCTGCGCACCGGATTGCTGGCATGCCTACCAAAGTTTCACACAGCTACTCACACGCCTCCCGATGACACAGCGCAGTGAGCACGCCTCTGTCAATTCACACACCTGCACGCACGCCTCCCCGTCTGCCTATGCGGCGGACTGCTCGCATGCATCCCGTCAACTCACGCCTGCTCGCAAGCCACACGAGTCACGCGGCGGCACATATATTGTTTTTCTATTTGGATGATTAATGCTGCCGCTTTATTTCTTAACCGAAGCATGGCACGTGTCCATTATTGGTCTAATGCTCACGGTTCGAATAAATAATCCGTTTAGGATATTGGTTCCCAATTATTAATAATCTCCCGTCTGTAATTAGATAAAGATTACATCAAAACTGGTCTCAAATTTGACAAAAAAAGTACAATGCCACTTTGTATTGGTGTCCATATGACAACACGATAAGTTTCATGAACTTCAAATAAGTTTTGGATGTACTAGAATTTAAAAATCAAGATTCTCAATGTTTGAAATTTGTTGCACGGGGAGTAAACATGCACCCAGTGAGACACATGTGTTTTTGCAATCCATTTAGGTGCACTGTCACATGTGCATGTAGCTCAGATTTGATTTTTGCACATTATACCCATAGAAAATCAATCAATCAATGTACTAAAATGTCTTAATGATCTCTGTGAATTTTTTGAAATTAAAATGTCCCTCCTTTGGTAACATGTATGTTCACCGCAGGATAATTAATTTAGCATGCATCGTAGTTGCGGTGGATTCGCGGTGTGTGTGTGGTGTGTGCGTCTGGGGGTGGCGGGTGGCTCACAGTACACTACGAGTTGTGAGCCACTGTGTGGGTTGGCTGTTTTGTTAGGTAGGCTGGTGCCACATCAGAGTCGTGAAATCGTTATTTAAAACATTACACAACCCTTTCGTACATAAATGTTTTGGCCACATGCAGTCAATGGTTGTCCTACACGACACTCGATACTCGCGTGTGATGCTTTCTGTGGGCCCACGAGGTCGTCGTCCATCACTTTGATGAACAGCCGGTAGTGAGGTTAATTTGACCAGCAAGGTATAATCTTTTTCGTTTGTGTTATGGTGGTATATAGTACGCGTCGAAGAGGTGGGAGGGGACTAGCATATATACTATGCGTGTGCGTCCGTGAACAAGTACACCTCACTCGGTGTCGACTTTTTGGTTACCGAGGCACGTGCCACATCAAAATTGTGAAATTGGTTATTCAAACATCACACAACACCTTTTTGGGCCACATGCATATATATCCTAGCTAGGACACTCACGTGTGACGCTTCCATCTATGGGCCCACGAGGCCATCATCAATGCATGCATGCATGCATCACTTTGACCTACATCAGGAGAGGTTAATTAATTTCACCATTGATGAGGATTATTTTGGGTTTTACTTGTACATATATTACGGCAGGAGCATATAGTATGCGGTGAAGAGGGGGGAAGGGGACCATCATATGTAGTACGCTTGATATGAACCTCGCTCTGTGTGGGTGCATGGTTTATGGTTTTTGAGGCATGTGGCACATCAAAGTTGTGCATTTTGGGTATTCAACATATATATGTTTGGCCCACATGCAAAAGTAAATAATTGCACATATAGAGCATCACATTGTGAACAACTGAAATAAACAAATCATGGGTTTCCTCACTTGTCACAGATGGGCTCGTTCCCGTGGGAAGAGCATGGACCCTGGATGTGCTCCATGGTGTCATAGATGGGCTCCTTCCCCTTGGAAGAGCACGGTTGCAGGGTGTCCTCCCTGATGTCGCAGACTGGTCCTTTCCCCTTGGAAGAGCAGATGGGCTCTTTCCCCTTGGAAGAGCCGGAGAGGGTGCCGTCCTCGTGGTCGCCGTCGATGAGGTCTGACTTGGAAGCTGTGGATCCCAAGCCAGCGTCGCAGAATGTGTCCGTCAGAAATGACAAAAGGGGCTCGATGGCGATGTAGAATGGCAAATTGTTGGCAGCAAGGTAGAGGAGATCAGTGGCGGGGCCATGGATGAGATCGACGGTGGTTGAACCCCAGGGGTTGGGGTGGGCCACTTGACCTGTGATACAACCCGCCTCAGGGCGTCGCTGTCGATGACCTCGATGTCGTAGCCGGCAGATGGGACATGCCCGCATACTCTAGCCCGCTGCTTGAATGCATGCCGCCAGTAATGGTCGTCAGCTTCCTCGGCAACGTCGGGCGAAGAGACCGCTATACACCTCTTTTGGGCCAATCACTCCTCAAGCTCCACGAGAAGCGTAGCCGGGCTTAGGCTGCGATGCTCTGGAGTGGGGATGGGGATGGGGATCTGTGGGAAAGGGGGTGTTTGGCAGGCGTCATCTAAGAAACTCAGGGTGGCCTGGGTATGGAGATCGGTGGGTAAGCTACACGGGCAAACCGGTAGATGTTGACAATGAAGGCCTTGCGGCGGCGGCGGTAGCGGCAGCGGGGACTTTGCTAGGGTTTCGAGCGAGGGAGGGTGTGTGTGTGTGCACGCACACACGCATGCCCAAGGAGGTTTTGGTGTGTGTGTGTGTGGAGGGGGGGTGCACGGGGTGTTTGAGGAAATGACACGGGTACTAAAAATTTTACTACGCGGGAGTCAAACGCGGGAGTGAAATTCCGGGCTATTGAAAATTTTGGTGATAGTGCATCGCACACGGTCCGGAGATAACAACCGTGTGTTATGAAAAAGAAAAACCCTCGAGGCGGGCAGATATTTTCGATGCAGGTGGGATTGGGAACAAGAAACATCGCACACGGTCCGGAGATAACAACCGTGTGTTATGAAACAGAAAAACCCTCGAACCGGGCAGATATTTTTGAGAGGGGGAGCCTCGTGGAGCCCAATGTACTATGCAGATGTGTGCGTGACAGGTGCACCGGCATGGCACATGGATAGTTTGAGTGAACCGTGTCTGTTGCGTCATCCGACTTGTCTAATGTTCATAAATTTGGCGAAAAATGACGCGGGAGAGGGTCAGAACATGAACACACTTGCTTGTGGACCAAATTTATATATCAAAAGGGTGGTTTGATTTTCAAATACCAAATGCAACTTTGATGTGGCACCTCTCTCGCAAAGCGCACAATATTGCTTGCTCCCACCCTCTCGTGTCAGCACAAAGGGAATCCTAAGCTATGAATGCATTCCCCCTCCCCCTCAACCGAGGTTCACCTAGCAAAGTGCGAAGTAGCTAGCAGCCCCCCTCATCCCTCGTGCCGGCACGAAGGGAATCCTAAGCTATATATTATGAATGCATGCCCCCTTCCCCTCAACCAAGGTTCACCTAGCAAAGTGCGAAGTAGCTAGCAGCCCCCCTCCTCCCTCGTGTCAGCACGAAGGGAATAATAAGCTATATATGAATGCATGCCCCCCCAACCGAGGTTCACCGTAGCAAAGTGCGAAGTAGCTAGCAGCCTGCTACCTCTTGAGCACTGCGTTGGATTTCCTTGAAGAGGAAAGGATGATGCAGCAAAGTAGCGTAAGTATTTCCCTCAGTTTTTGAGAACCAAGGTATCAATCCAGTAGGAGGCTGCACGCAAGTCCCTAGTACCTGCACAAAACAAATAGCTCCTCGCAACCAACGTGATAAGGGGTTGTCAATCCCTTCACGGTCACTTACGAGAGTGAGATCTGACAGATATGATAAGATAATATTTTGGTATTTTTGTGATAAAGATGCAAAGTAAAATAAAAGCAAAGGAAATAAATAAATATTGGAAGATTAATATGATGAAGATATACCCGGGGACCATAGGTTTCACTAGTGGCTTCTTTCAAGAGCATAAGTATTTTACGGTGGGTGAACGAATTATTGTAGATCAATTGACAGAATTGAGCATAGTTATGAGAATATCTAGGTATGATCATGTATATAGGCATCACGTCCCAGACAAGTAGACCGACTCCTGCCTACATCTACTACTATTACTCCACTCATCCACCGCTATCCAGCATGCATCTAGAGTATTAAGTTCATGAAAACAGAGTAACGCCTTAAGCAAGATGACATGATGTAGAGGGATAAATTCATGCAATATGATAAAAAAAACCATCTTGTTATCCTCGATGGCAACAATACAATACGTGCCTTGCTGCCCCTACTGTCACTGGGAAAGGACACCGCAAGATTGAACCCAAAGCTAAGCACTTCTCCCATTGCAAGAAAGACCAATCTAGTAGGCCAAACCAAACTGATAATTTGAAGAGACTTGCAAAGATAACCAATCATACATAAAAGAATTCAGAGAAGATTCAAATATTGTTCATAGATAATCTTGATCATAAACCCACAATCCATCTGTCTCAACAAACACACTGCAAAAAAAAGATTACATCTAATAGATCTCCGCAAGAGAGGGGGAGAACATTGTATTGAGATCCAAAAAGAGAGAATAAGCCATCTAGCTAATAACTATGGACCCGAAGGTCTAAGGTAAACTACTTGCACTTCATCAGAGAGGCTATGGCGTTGACGTAGAAGCCCTCCGTGATGGATGCCCCTCCGGCGGAGCTCCGAAACAGGCCCCAAGATGGGATCTCGTGGATACAGAAGGTTTCGGCGGTGGAATTAGGTTTTTGGCTCCGTATCGTAAAATGCGATGAATCCTTCTCTCTTATTTTTTTCTCCCCGAAACCAAATATATAGAGTTGGGGTTGAGGTCGGAGGAGCTCCAGGGGGCCCACGAGGTAGGGGGGCGTGCCCCCACCCTCGTGGACAGGTGGTGGGCCCCCTGGTCTTCATCTTTTTCAAGGATTTTTTTATTATTTCCGAATAGATGTTCCATGAAGTTTCAGGTCATTTCGAGAACTTTTGTTTCTGCACATAAATAACACCATAGCAATTCTGCTGAAAACAGCATCAGTCCGGGTTAGTTCCATTCAAATCATGCAAGTTAGAGTCCAAAACAAGGGTAAAAGTGTTTGGAAAAGTAGATACAACGGAGACGTATCACAGCCCCCCTCCCTCGTGTCGGCACGAAGGGAATCCTAAGCTATGAATGCATGCCCCCCAACCGAGGTTCACCTAGCAAAGTGTGTAGTAGAGCTAGCAGTCCCCTCCCTCGTGTTGGCACGAAGGGATTCCTAAGCTATGAATGCATGCCCCCCCCCCAACCGAGGTTCACCTAGAAAAGTGCGAAGTAGCTAGCAGCCCCCTCCCTCGTGTCGGCACGAAGGGAATCCTAGCTAAGCTATGAATGCACATGCCCCCCCAACCGAGGTTCACCTAGCAAAGTGCGAAGTAGCTAGCAGCCCCCCCTCGTGTCGGCACGAAGGGAATCCTAAGCTATGAGCATGCCCCCTCCCCCCAACCGAGGTTCACCTAGCAAAGTGCGAAGTAGCTAGCAGCCCCATCCCCCTCGTGCCGCCATGAAGGGAATCCCAATTAAGCTATGAATGCATGCCCCCCCCAACCGAGGTTCGCCTAGCAAAGTGCAATGTAGCAACCCCCCCACACACACTTTCAATCGGCGGGCCAGAGAGGCATATATCTCACCAAGATGGATCGTAAAACGGACCAAGAATAATCCACCTTGGTCATACAACCTCTCTCTTGTTGTTGGTCAAAGTGAAGGCCGTCCATGCGACCCCGGAGAGGGGCTAGCTCGCCAATAATCACGCAAGTGGCTAGTCCCCGAAGACAACCACTGCATGCGTGTGGCCCAAACATATGTATGGAGAGGTTTGTTTTTGAGTAACAATGAACAACTTTGATGTGGCACCGTGATTTCGAACTAGAAATCCCCACACTAAGTGAGGGTTAGGTTGACGATGCATATGTATGTTACACCACACTTCAAGCCAATGACGAGGATTCATATACGCATGCATGCGTGCATAGTATATGCGCTCAAACTTAATTAGGTCTAAATCTCACCATGACCTATACTATGATAACACTAACCAAATGAAGAATTCGCCATGGTAAACTATCTTTTTGTTGGTCAAGGTGATCATGGATGTCCACGCGGGCCCACGAATATATTGGCTTGTCACTGATAACCACGTGAGGGAGTGTATCGTTCGAAGGCAACCACTACATGCATATGTATGGAGGTGATGCGTGCATGCATGTTTGAATACACAACATTGATCTAGCGCGTGTGTCAAAAATCATACACTAGCTCCCCACACAGAGCAAGATCGGTTCATGATGGTGTCGTTGTATTAGCCACTTCGACTCGATATGAGGGATTCATGCGTACACATGCATATGTGTGTGCTCAAAGTGTATCATGCATGTCATCCCAGAGCAAAAATAATAATCCCCTCCTAAGTCAAATTAACCTCTCTTGTTGTCAGGCAAAAAGAAGTGATGGGCCAAGTGGGCCCATAGATGGAAAGCATCGATATCGCTGATAACCGCTTAAGTGGGTGCGAGAGGACGACCACCACTGCTTCAGTACATTTCATCAATCCAATTTTAAACATACCGATAGGAATGCATATATTTGCTTGATGTTGTCGGATTTCGGGTTTCGGCAGACCCTTGAGGTTCGAACACTGGGGTGCGCGCGGAGATCTCTCCCCTACCGATCTGCGTCCAATCTCCTCGCGTGATCTAAGCTGGAAACAACGAACAACACAAGGGACACGAGGTTTATACTGGTTCGAGCCACCATTGTGGTGTAATACCCTACTCCAGTGTGTGGTGTGGTGGATTGCCTCAGGGGCTGATGATGAACAGTACAAGGGAAGAACAGCCTCGCGAGAGGTGTTCTTGAGCTGGTGCGATGAACTGCTAGGGTGGGTTCAGTCGCCTCTCTCTCTCTCTGCTAGGGCTCTACCAGATTTCTAGATGTCTCTCTCTCGATCTCTAGATGTCTAGATGTCTCTACTCTGTGGTGGCTAGCTCTATTTATAGAGGCCCTGGGCCTCTCCCCAAATAATGAGCGGGAAGGGCGCCAACAATTGGCCATTTTGAAGGGGAACATCTAGTACAAGTTATCCTGACCAAAGGTGGTCTTCGACTGCCAAAAGTACTGGTGATGACGCTGTCTTGGGCTCCACGGTGACCTCCGTCCTGCCGCTCTACTGGTCTTGGTCTCGTTGCACCGGAATGGTAACCTTTGCCCGATGCCTTGGCCTGTGCTTGCCCCCTTTGCACCAAAGGGGAAACAAGGACACTGCGCAGGCCGGCGCCCGCCTGGCGCCCGCCTGGTCTCGATCGTCATGGCTTGCGTCACGGGCTCCTCGCCAGGTATCCCTGCCTTGATCTCTCCGCCTCCTCGCGAGCCTGCCTGATGAGGCTGCCTCAGAGGAAGCTTTCTGTCATCCGCCCCTTGAGGCTTGGCCCCTCGTGAGGGTCTTGAGCTTGAGCTGATGAATATGGGCCGCGCTGGGCCCCCACTTGAGCCACGCCGCAGGCCGCAGGCAGGCAAGTCTGGGGACCCCCGTTCCTAGAACGCCGACAGTAGCCCCCGGTCCCAAGGCGCGCCCGGGCTTGGCCTAGCAGGGAAGCGAAGGGGCAAGCGCGAAGCGCCGCGGGCCCCAATAGCCTGCGGCCTTGGGCGCCGCGTGGCGATTGATTAGACGTGGGCATCTGCGCTTCCCCACGACGCCTTGTTACACGCTTGGCTAAGCGGACCCGTAGTTGCACACAGTTGTTCCTCCTTTCCGCTGCTCGCCCGCCTCCTACCTTTCCTTCTTCTTTGAGCTCCAACCTCCGCTGCCAATCCGGCTCGAGTTCTTCCTCCTCCTCACCGCCATGGCACCGACGAAGAAAGGAATGGGAAAGAAGCACGCGCCTTCGCCCCGCACACCTCTAGCGGTGACCCTTGCCGTCGCCCGGTCGATCATACTCAATCCAGAAGCTTTGGACAAGGTCCGCTCCGCCCTTGCAACTATCTTCAATGAGTGCGGCAGGACCACGGCCTGGCCTGCGTCCCATGCCTCCCTTGATAGGATCGTCACGGAGGTCCGATTCTTCGCCGATGCCCTATGGGCGGGTCTGGTTCCCCCCTTTTCCGCCTTCTTCAACGCGGTGCTCTCCCATTATCAGATCCGCATGGTGCACCTCGGGCCGGAGTCCATTACCCTTCTGGCTGTCTTTGCTTTTGTTTGCGGGGCGATGATAGGCATTCCTCCTTCCGTGGCCCTGTTGCGCCACTTCTTTTCCTTGCGCCTGAGCGACCCCACTCAGTGCTCAGGGTGCGTGAGCTTCTTCGCCATGCCAGAGACGGACGCTTGAGGGATCGACTTTAGCCTTCCTTCTCCTGAGGCCAGGTTCAGAGAGCGGTGGCTGTACGTGGACGTTGGAGTGCCCAACCCTCTGCTCTCGCACCCGACCTCGCCTGCTGTTCCTCACGCGGGTTGGGACCATGAGGTGCTCGCGAGCCCCTGGCTCGCCTTCGTCTGGCGCCGCTTCCAGAGTTTGAGGGCGCTCAATGTGACAGCGCCCAAGGTGGTGAAGGAGTTCCTCCAAAGTCGCATTGCTCCTCTTCAGTGCCACTCTCGCCGGATGTGGGACTTTGCGGGGCATAGAGACCGCATGCGGCTTCAGGAGGAGGACTTGGCGCCTGAAGTGCTGCGGACGGTGCTTAGGGTCTTGACTGGCGATCCTTCCCCAGGAAGCCTTCGGAGTAATGGTGTCCTCTTGTATCTTTGCTCCGGCAGGGCCAATTTTGTGAGGCAGATGCCCGACTTCGACGAGTGGGACTGCGCCCGGCTGGCCTCACGGGGCCCCGCGAGAACCCAGCCACCGTGGTTGCTTCTCCTGCCGCCCACAGCGGTCCTTCCTTGGGCGACAGGGTGGGGAGACGAGAACCAGCGAGAGTTGAGGCGCCCGATGTCGAGGTGCTGATGCCGCGAGAAGCCTCAAAGGCGGCGTCTCCCGAGGCCCGCCCTGGAGCGGCGGCAGGTGCGGAGTTGCGGCCTGTGGTTCCTGAGGCTGGGGCTCCCGATCCCCCAGCCGTTCCTCGCGAGGCGACGCCTGACGGCGCCCCCCAGGCTGACTCCTCCAGCGCTGATCATCTTGACGCTTCTTCCACACCAGGGGCCGACCCCTGCGCCGGGCGCTTAGGTCGGTTCCGCGTAGACTTCGCGGACCTCCACAAGAGGAAGGAGGCCTTGGGTGGCAACGACCGCCCTTGCCGCTTGTTGAAGTGCAGGAAGTACTTTGCCATGGATGAGTAAGTCTTCTTCTTTCCTTGCTCGTTTACTTTTCTATCCCGGCGACTGAGTGTGGCCCTTTCAGGCCCTGCCCTGCGGAACCCGCTGAGCCAGCCCGGGAGGCATCCCCCCAAGCTTCGCCTCCGCTGGCCCTGGGCTCGCCGAGCTCGAGCGGCACCCCTGCTGCTGGACCAGTTGATGGAGTGGTCCGTTCCATAGGGCACCTCGAGCCTGCGCGCCCGCTGTCCTTTCTTCATGAGTCCTCCTGGGGCTCATCCGGCCTGCCTCGTGTTCCTCCTCTGATCATAGATGGTGAATGGCTGAAGTCTGTCTTTGGCTCCTCCTCCATGGGTGGACCGACGCTAGGCCGGATTCCCAGAGAGGTCCGTTCGGCGATGGCTAGGGCGCCAGCCCCCAGCCCCGCGCCGGGAGGGGGCCTGCCGCCTCGGGGCCCTCCGCATGCTCCGGTGGAAGAGGGTGATGTAGAAGACATGCTCAGGCATGCTCGGGAGCGACGCGCCCTTCGCGAGAGTTCCTCCAGAGGGCGGCGGATGCGGTGAGCCGGATCGGGGCAGAGCTTGCTGATGAGGATGCGCTCCTCGAGGCCGAAGGTTTGCGCCTTACTGAGGAGAGGCGCAAACTAAAGGTAGCCATCGCCCTCGCGCGTCACCAACGTGATCTCAAAAATGCGAAGGCTGAAGCATCGCTGGCAGCTTCGCGGGAGGCCTGCTCCCAGGCCGTTGAGGAGGCTCGAGAGGCAGACCGACGGCGCAAGGATGTGGAGGAGCGCGCACGGGAGCTCCAAGCCTGGAGTAACTCCCTGGAGCAGCAAGTGGAACTGCGCCAGGCGGCCCTTGAGTCGATGGGGGTGGCCTCTGTTGACCGGGCGGAGCTTCTGAAGCGCGAGGAGGCACTGACGCTGGAGGCCGCCGAGCGTAACCTTGACCTTGGGCGATTGGAGACGAGGGAGCGCCTGGTGGCCCGGGCGGAGGATGACGTTGCCGCGCGCGAAGCCCGGGCCTAGGAAGAAGTCGATCGCCGCGTGGCGGAAGCTCGCTCGGCCTTCGAGCACGAATACGAGACGAGGTTGGGGCTGATCAAGGCCGAGGCTGAGGGCAGGACCGCAGCCCTCAGGGCCAAACTGACCGAAGTGAGGCGGCGTGCGGACTCCTCCGCAGCCGCCCTCAGCGCGGCGTAGGCGGAGCTGTCCTCTTCCCGGGCCGAGCAGCTTCTTCTCCAACAGAGGGTTGATGACGCCGAGGCCGCCGCGCAGCGGAATGAGGACGAGATCCGTCGGCGGCGGGTTCTGGAGCATGTGCATGCCCCCATGCTTCAAACGCTCAGAGAGAGGGCCAACACAGCTTTGGGCTATATCTGCGAGGCTGCCGCTAAGGAGCCGCACGAGGTCAACTACGCCGGCAACCTCCAATTTTTCACCGATGTGGTGACTCTTCTGGAGAGCCAATCTGAGAGGTCCCGTTGGCTTGTCGAAGAGAGGAGCCGAGCCTTGGTCGGGTGTGCCTTCTCCCGCGTCTTCAGCCATCTGCAGGACAGGGACCCCCACTTCGACTTCGACGCTACCATCGCACCCGTGCCCATTGCCGTCCAGGGCGACCTGGCGCGGTGGCTGGAGGACAACGTGGACGCCCTCGTCTGGGCCATTGCATCTGATGACGACGGTGTGGTCGTGGGCGCCAATGAAGGCGGCGTTATGGACGAGCCTGGCGCTGATGGAGATCCTGGCGGCGGCGGCAATGTCGACGACGCCAGTGATGCCTCCGAGGATGCCCAAGAAGACGCGGTGAGTGATATGTCCGACTGACTGCATGTCACTGCTGTTTAACCTGCATGAAGAAGGTTCGGGCTTAGCCCTAAAGAATGTAAGAGCATTTTGGGAGGGGTAGCCCCTCATGTAAAGGTTTGCAATTAGTACCCTGGTAAGCATAATGTTACGTGTGAAATTAGCCGCTGGCCCGGTGATGGGTCAGCTGACTTGTGTACCTTCCGACCCTGACGAGTCCCGAGCGGGCCTGCGGGGGCCGCTGCTCCTCGGGTGTCTTCTGATTAACTTGTACATTCCGCGACGAAAACCTCCGGAAAGGGTGCGGTGACAGCGGTCCTGGCTGTAAAACATGCTTGGCCCGGCCCGGCTCGCGAGGGGCTCGCGAGGGGGGGGCAGTCGACTCTAACTTTGGACGCAAAGCCGAAACCAGAACGCGAGAGATTGCTTGAACGAGACTAAACACCCCTTCCCCCAAACACACGCAAGCATCGAGCTCAAATCCAACTTAAATCCAAATCGAAGAAATTGTCAACAAGGAAAGGCAAAAGCAAGAGGCCGCGTCCGGCACCTAGTCTAGTCTTCGATGTCTTCTCACCAGCGCGGAGCTAAGTGCTGCCACTGGGTGTGGGCGGGAGCCCCCGAGGCCCGAGGGCGGCTCTCCGGAGACTCCGGGCGTGTACAACCCCACTCATTATTACGTGAGAGTGTCACAGGCGGCGAGCTTCACAGGCACTGGGCCTTCTTCATAGGTACCGGCCTTGCTTCATATCGCCAGACGAGGGCCCCGCCTTGCGCCTCACTCTGCCACCATCAACGGCGACCGGAAACTAGGACGACGCCAATGGGGCAGAGCGGTCGCCAGCGGTTCCCCCGATGACCACGGGTCCCCTGCCGGGGGCAGGCCTTGGGGCACCTCCCCGACAGGGGGCCTACCTCCTGAGAATGCCTTGCTCCGACCGCCGCGGTGATGAACCCGAATCTCGGCCCCTCTCCTGCAGCCCCCTGCGTCCTCCTCCTGAGGGGTATGAGGCTGCAGAATTGGGGCAGCCACCTGCTGCGGCGACCTGTATCTCATGCGACCCATGGTTAGCATAAGCTTGCTCCTGAGGGATGAGTGGTACCCGATAATTGCCGCCGCCGGTGCGACCGTCGAGGCTCTCCTGGGGTTCCCGAAAGAGCTCAGCTTCTGGCGTCTCCTCGCCCCAGCCTGGCCTGAGGAATGAGCCATGATCTTCTTCCAGCGTGCACCCCTGATCCACCATGTGGGGCACATAAGCTTCTGGGGCCACCGCCTCGTGTGCCTCGCCGTAGCACCCTGTATGCCATGCAGCCTGGCTTGGAGCGTCGTCTTGGGGGTGATGACGCGGCGGTCCGCCGAGGCCGAAGGCCACGGCGTGCACCCCTTCGCTGGCCTGAGAGGGGGCTGGCGTGACTTGTCGCCCGGTGCCGGCGGGGGTGTTGACGCTGGACGGGCCCTGGAGTCCACTGGAAGTCGCATGCGTGTGCATGATGCCACCATGCGGCCCGCCTTGGGTCTGGGGTGGCAGCTGGACGAAGAAAGGAGGTGCTCCTGAGGCGGCGGCGTCTAGGAGCTCAGCTACTCGCTCCAACAACACGTCGCGGCCGCTCTCCAGCAGTCGGCACCGTAGCAGCTCTCGGGCCACTGTGAGCACGGCCCGGGAATTCGCTTGCTCCCGCCGGGTGTACGGCGCTGTGGCCGCGGCATGGTCTGAGGCCCTTGCTGCGGCCCGCACCTGCCGTGGTGTGAGGGCAGGCGGCGTCCGACCGCGTCGCCCGCGCCCCGCAGTGCCCTGCAGAGCGCGGGCTGCCTGAGGCGCAAGGTTGAGGTCGCCCTGGGCTGGTGCCACGGCGTGGATGGGCCACGCTGCCCAGCGGTCAACGTTGGCCGTCGGCTCGCTTGACATCTGAACGGGAAGGCTACGGAATGTGATGCGGAGGAAGAAGGATTCCGGCGCACCCCTACCTGGCGCGCCAAATGTCGGATTTCGGGTTCCGGCAGACCCTTGAGGTTCGAACACTGGGGTGCGCGCAGAGATCTCTCCCCTACCGATATGCATCCAATCTCCTCGCGTGATCTAAGTTGGAAACAATGAACAACACAAGGGACACGAGGTTTATACTGGTTCGGGCCACCGTTGTGGTGTAATACCCTACTCCAGTGTGTGGTGTGGTGGATTGCCTCAGGGGCGGATGATGAATAGTACAAGGGAAGAACAACCTCGCGAGAGGTGTTCTTGAGTTGGTGCGATGAACTGCTAGGGTGAGTTCAGTCGCCTCTCTTTCTCTCTCTCTCTCTGCTAGGGCTCTACCAGATTTCTAGATGTCTCTCTCTCTCGATCTCTAGATGTCTAGATGTCTCTACTCTGTGGTGGCTAGCTCTATTTATAGAGGCCCTGGGCCTCTCCCCAAATAATGAGCGGGAAGGGCGCCAACAATTGGCCATTTTGAAGGGGAACATCTAGTACAAGTTATCCTGACCAAAGGTGGTCTTCGGCTGCCAAAAGTACTGGTGATGACGCCGTCTTGGGCTCCACGGTGACCTCCGTCCTGCCGCTCTGCTGGTCTTGGTATCGTTGCACCGGAATGGTAACCTTTTCCCGATGCCTTGGCATGTGCTTGCCCCCTTTGCACCAAAGGGGAAACAAGGACACTACGCAGGCCGGCGCCCACCTGGTCTCGATCGTCATGGCTTGCGTCACGGGCTCCTCGCGAGGTATCCCCGCCTTGATCTCTCCGCCTCCTCGCGAGCCTGCCTGATGCGGCTGCCTCAGAGGAAGCTTTCTGTCATCCTCCCCGTGAGGCTTGGCCCCTCGCGAGGGTCTTGAGCTTGAGCTGATGAAGATGGGCCGCGCTGGGCTCCCACTTGAGCCACGCCGCAGGCCGCAGGCAGGCAAGTCTAGGGACCCCCGTTCCCAGAATGCCGACAGATGCTAAGCCTGTTATAGCTAGCATATGTCTCTTTTAAAGTTTTTTGATTGTTCGGTTGTTTGTAGTTAGCATATGTTCAGTTTCAAATGCTATCTTTGGTTGTTCGTAGTATGCCTTTTTTATTCCAGTTATTCACAACGTGATGTTCTATATGTGCAAGTATGAACTGTGCATTTCAATTTCGTCAGTACCAGTTTCAACAATACCACTATGAATGACTACAATTGGTTGCTGCATCTTGTAGTTAACACGCCTTTCATTTTTATTTAACCATAACCAGTGTAATTAGACCGGCACAATACCAGTTTGAATGACCATGTTTGCTTGTTGTTAAATGTTAGGCATGTTGCAGTTAGCACACCTTTCCACTTGTTTTGCTTTACTAGCGTGCTTAAACTTGCACACTGAAGCTATCTTTTGGAGATTATTTTGTCTACCATGTGTAATTTTGGTTGATGTTTAGCCTATTGTGCTTAACATGCTTCTTGATGTACCTACACAGGACAATTTTGGGAATGACTAATGTTTTCCATCGAGGTTAGTTTCATCCCATGGCTTATATCTGCTCACTGTTCAGGATATCCGTAGCTGTTACCATATAGGCAGGCGGCTGATAAGGGACTAATCGATGAATTGGACTTTTAACTGAATATATCTGCAACCCATTTTTCCTTAGGTTAACTAGGGCCATATGTAATATATCTGAGGCTACATAGCAACATGCACTGTACTTAATGTCTAAATATGAAATCCTAGGCTACATAGCAACAAGGAAGAGTGTCACATTAATGTTCTAATGATGTCTAGATATACGTAGAAGAGCAGCAGCAGCAACAGCAACAACACAGCCCTGTTTGGATACTCAACTTAGCTAGAGGTTAGGGTTAATTTCTAGCTCATTACTAACCCTGAACTAACTCCATCCAAAGCGTTGTTTGGATAGCAGGGTTAGATTGACAATAAATGCACTAGGAGAACTAGCTCCAATTAGCACCTCTTGGGTTGGATACTAGTTTTTTTGGGTGGGTTATAGATGCAACTAGCTCAAACTAGCCCTCATGTTTAGATATACTTTAGGGCTATTTGAGCCCGAACTAGCTCAAACTAACTGTAACCCATGGTTACGGCAGCAGATAATTTTAAACAACGAACTAAACTCCTTCCGGCCCATAATATAAGATGTTAATTCATCTAATATGTGAGTATATTGGATGTTATACGATACTCCCTCCATTCCAAAATATTTGTCTTTTTAGAGATTTCAAATGGACTACCACATACGGACGTATATAGACATATTATAAAAGAGTGTTGTACTACATTATTGTTCCATTGATGTTTAGCTTCTAATATTAACTTGGTGCTTTTAGGTACATATGTCATTGGTAAAGATCCACATTTCGACCATTTCTTTGTATGGGGCAATGAGATATCAATGAACCGTCATCAAGTGAGGAAGCTGATAAAGATTGTTAGTAAAATGGGTCCAAAGATGGCAATTAAACTATTTGTTTACACTTTATCCAAGAAACAGCGAACTACAGGATGGTAAGTAAGAACTCTGCAGCCTTCTTTTTACTGCCCAGAATGAGTTGTGTTAGATGACAATGTCTGAAATCTAATTCCTTTGCAGTGGTTGCCAAAGCAATTTACTCAAGATTACCTCTTGAACTACATGATTGGTGGGCATGCAAAGGTTAAAGTATTTCTACCAGAACACGATGATTATCTAGATGTTTTCCTGAAGACCGTGAAGGATGGGCGGTCGGCCATCACAAGGGGTTGGACTAGAGTCGTGCGTCCCTTCTGCATGGAGGAGGGCACAATATGGGCATTCCGCTTCACCTCTTGTTCAGCAACCAGAATATATTTCGCCTCTTTCTTTACCGTCTTTAATAGTACAAGTATACAACTATGGTTCATCATTCTTTATTTGGTTCTTATGTAATTCTTGAACATATGTACCTATGAATTGAATAATGCATTGGTTGTTTGAACCTGATGGATATGAATAAAGTTGTACCATACATTCAAATTCAAATCCAAATCCGGTACAATTTGGAAAAGCAACAATTAAATTACGGTGAAATTACGCTCTCTATGTTGTTACGGCACACACAGTTGGTAAAATAGAAACTTTTGTGACATGCACCATAATCCGAGACACTTCATAGAGAGGAAAAGTGTGCAAGCATGCACAAAGTTTCCGTTTGCAAATCGTGTGCAATGTCGGACTATCACAAACGGTGTGGGCAAACTAAACGTTTGTGTTAGTTGCCTTATCGTACACGATTCACAACCATGAACTGTTTCTGATGAAGTATGCATCGTAAACGTTGCACCACAGAATAGCGTGTGCGATAGTTGTCGTGTACGACGATGTTACGACGGTCCGACGTTTCGTAATCCTGTCCGACACTTGTACGACGATTAGCTAATCTTAGTAACGGTGAACCGTTTGTGATGGGCCGCGCATCGTAAATGTAGCACCACAGAATACTGACTATGATGACAATGCGAGCAGAAATGAGTAGGAGTACTGTAGGGGCCCTATCCCCAACGGTTTCTGGGTCATGTGGGAAGGACCCCCCCTATCGACCACGCTCACTTGGAGATGGTTCCATACGTCGTCGCGGAAAGGGGTTAAAAACCATTTGTTTAGGACCGACGCACACCAGTGTATGTCCTATGGATACTGCATTGTCTTGCCAAATCAAAATAGAGACACGGTTCAAATCATATCAGTTCAAGAGAAAGCAACATTGAAAGAATACAAAGTGTGGGAAACTAAACGGCACAACAAGATTTCAGATGGGTACCATGGGTCTACATGTACAACAACACTATTGGCCCTGTAATGATGCTAGTAATGTGCATGATATGAGAAGTCAATTGTATACACAATTGAAATTGAAATCAACAGAGCTATTTATAAGAGCAAACCTGTTAAAGAAACATGCGTAAACATACCTGTTGTGCCATTGGAGTTTCCGTTGGATAGTTCAATTTAAAAATAAGTTTGTATGAGTAAATACAGTGATACAAGAGCAAAGCAGTATGCACGATAGCAATGGAATCTTAAATGAGAACCGTTGTTCTTCAGGTTTAAGCACTTGTTCTACATGAACAGAGTACAGTAAGAAGCAAGCATATAGTACTTAAAATAAAATGAGCTCATAAACCTTACCACATTCTTGGTTCGGGACCAGTAAAGAACAAGGCGTTCCCAGTCATCGTCCAGTAAATGTGTCTCAGGAGAACGTAAGGGAATTTGATGAGTTTCTTTGCCAGTGAAGTACGTTTTCTTCAGGTAATTCTGATACTGCCACCAAGCATTCTTGAAGATAGAAGAGGTATTAGCACAGGTTACCTCATCCTGAGTTTCCAAATTGGTCCTTCTCTATAGAGAAAAAATGGGAAAATTTGTTGTACTATAACCATCATGGAGGTAGAATGTATGGGACAAAGCAAAGTAATTGCCATGAATAACATTACTTACACATAACTCCTGGACAAACACCTGCAACTGGCATTTTCCTTCATCTTCAGTATAATATTTCCATGATGGGAAGATACGCACATAGGATTTAACAACATCAAATGCGATAGATGCTAAACTATGAATGGCTAGTTGTGCTTCCTCCACGGGAATAGGTGTACTAACTGGTGGAGTTGGGGTTCGCCGTGGTAGTACTCGCACTTTGGGCACTGGAGCTGCCTTACTAACTGCTCTTATTTGGGAGCTCTGTGGTGGAGATGGTGTTGTGTCAAGAGGAACTGGGTTACTATCTGCTGGGGTTGGGGTTAGATTGGGTGAAGTTGGTTCTCTATCCATCGCAGTAGGGGTAAAATCTGCGAGAGTCTGGGTTATGTGTGGTAGGGCTGGTTCTCGTGCATGTACAACCGGGGTGCTATCTCCACCAAGAGGTAGCACTATTTTATTTGAAGACTGTGTTTTTACTCTGCTAGATACTGCCATCACCCGCTCCAATTCAAATGGCTGATAAACAGGAAACATAATTGAATCTACAGACATTGTATGAGAGACAGATGCAATAGATAGTGTGGAAAAAAGGGCATTAAATAATTGACATGTATATTGTTTGACTAAAATGGATAGCATGACATAATTTCACATATATGATGTCTATCTAAACTGGATAGCATAGCATAACATAATTCAAAGATATGATGACTAACTAAACAGGATCGCATGACATAATTCACATACATGTTATCTAAGTAACCAGGATCACATGATTTAATTCACATATGTGATTTATATGCTAAGCGGAGGGCATTCACATATATGATGTCTGAACTAAGAACATGGTGTTGAATATTGTGTATATGATGTCTAAACTATGCAATGCAAGACACCATATGCATGATATGAGCAGTAGAACCGTGCCAAATTAGAGCATACACCTCGGTGGGGGAATAGGACTGGTCATCTGTCTCTGAATCCATCTCCAAGGAGCTATCGGGGCCCAGCAAGAGATCTTCTTCGACAGGTAGCACTATCTGCTCTGAAGGCCTTGTTTTCACTCTAGATTTTTCCATCACCCACTCAAATGGTTGATTCACAGGAAGAGTAGTTTAATGTACAAACATTGTCGACAAATGGAAATTTAATGAAGAAAATGATGGGCTAGATATCATTCAAATATATGATGCCTGGTTAAACAAGATGGAATTGCACATTTCACATATATTATGGCTGCATAATTCCCATATATGATATTGAAACTAAACATGTGGCATTACAGAACATGTTTAAACTAAGCATATGACATATATGATGTCGAAAGTAGGCACTGCAAGGCAACATATGCATGATATGACTAACATCATCATGTCAAGTTAGAGAAAACACCTTGGGGGTAAATAGGAGTGGTCAGTTGTGTCTGAATCCGCCTCAGAACAGATATCTTCCTATGGATTACGATCTGGAGAGGGGGAGGGTTTGCCATTGAACCCACCATGGAGCGATGTCTACATGACATTGTATTGCCGCGCAAAACTCTTCTATTTTTCTCTACAAGTTCAACATGACTGTGTACAATATCTGACATGCATACAAAAAAATATAGTGAGATTATGTAAGGAGAGCATGCAGAAATCTAGAGTAATGGTAACAACCAGTGGATGGATCCAAAAATAATGATAGCAGGCTGATGATGCTTTAATTTAATAAAAAAAGAGATGATGATTGATTTACTATTTGTTTCCCACCCAAGATGAACAACATAGGCATACCCTAGGTGAACCAGATAATAGACAGAGATACTATTCATTGTTGCCTCGATATGTGCCCCACAACTAATTTAGAACTCAAGTTTGAACATCAATTTGGACCTGACTTGGAGTCTAAGAGGTGAACAGGACAATAAAGTAGCAGGTAATATTAAGCAATGCATAACATAAGAAGAAACAAAAGAGTGCAACCTCTCTTGTGGACCCGTGTACTCCTCAGGTTCATCTGTCGAGTCGACGATGGTGATGCCGTTGTGGTGGGTGCCGGCGGTAGGGAAGGAGATCTGAGGCAGTGAAAGATGGTCAGGAGTCGTGATGTCTGGTTGGTGGATGCTTCTGTCGATGGAGCAGCTCAGGTGAGGTGGACGACGTCGCGGTAGGAGCAGGACAAACCACACAAAGTTTTCTTCAACACCTACCTCTAACTGAAGTAATTACGTAAGAGCTCATTTGGCTTGCATAATTCTAAAAACGCATGGGATAGGAGGAAAAACACCGGAATAGGATTGGAATGCACATGGGAAACAGAGCATTTGTGAACACAGGATTTCTGTCAGCTTGGGTGTTTGGTTCACAGGAAAAGGAGGAGCAGAGGAATGCAAAGAAACATGGCCAGAATAAAGTGAAACCATATGAAAGCGTGTACAGTTAGAATGTTATTCTGCCACTAATGCACTTGGTCTTGTTTTCATGCGTAGGATTTTGAAAAATAGGTCCAGGTGGATGTTTTGCTCCATTCCTTTCAACAAAATGCATGAATAATTGAATAGTAGAGTGCCATAGGAAAATTTCCTATTGCTAGGTTTTCCGTTGAACCATAATAGCCCTAATGGATCGACATGAATGTAGAGTAATAAGTGATGCGACAAGTGTACAACCTCTTTGTCGTAGCCGTGTCGACCTCAGCATCATTGGGTTGGTCGATGAAGAAGTTGAGGCAGAGGTGGCTGTCGGAGGTGTGGAGGAAGATCCGAGGAATCTGTAGACGGAGTCCAGGGCACTACTCTATTGTGATGGATTGTTCCATCCTTGGAGTAGCTCCGGTGAGCCATACGATGTCAAGGCTGAAGCAGCACAAGACAGACATCCTTAATCTCAAGTGGGATTCTAATAGCATCTCCAATAGATGATGTAAAATGCATTACCAAAAAGTGATAGATGTAAAATTTACATCACCAAAAACCACCTGACTACAACAGATGAGGTAAAAACTGTTGACTCTGAACTTAACTGGCGAAACTGAAATTTACTGTGGAGTTTGAATGTTACTGTCGAAACTGAACACAATGGTAGCAGAGAGGCACTTCACATGGGATAGTTTAGGGAGGGCATGCGGTTCATCTTCAACCTGCACCCCCTGAGCCGCCAGCCACCACTGGCCGAACCCTGCGCCGCCTCGCCACCCTGAAACAACTCCCCACCGCCGCCTCGCCGCTCGCTGCCCCGAAACAACTCCCCACCGCCCCGAAAAAACTCCCCAACGTCGGTCCACTGCCGCCCCAGCCAGCCCTCTAGCCCCCTCCCCACGCCAAGCTTTTTCTCCGGCGATCCCCACGCCACCGCCCCACCATCGCGCCCCCACCGCCGGCGAGCAGCACCCCACCCAGAACCCTAAGATAGATAGTGGGGTACCTCTCCGGCGAGCCCCCTGCCCGCTGCGGGTGGTTCTTCCTTAACTCCGGTGAGACCCACCACCCCCTGAAAATCGACTAACCCAAAAGTCGATTCAGTCGACTGAAGTGTAGCTAAATTGGAGCAGAGCAGCAACACGAGCGAGGGGAAGAGCAGCAGCGCGAGCGAGCAAGAGCCGGAGCAGCAGCAGCAACACGAGCAAGCGAGCGAGAGCTGGAGTAGTAGCAACAGCGCGAGCAAGAGAGCGAGAGCCCGGGAAGCAGCAGCGCGAGCGAACGAGAGAGAGCCGGAGCAGCAGTAGCTGGGCGAGTGAGCGAGAACAAGAGTAGCAGCAGCAGCGCGAGCGACCGAGCGACAACCGAAGCAGCAGCAGTGCGAGCGACCGAGCGACAGCCGGAGCAGCAGCAGCTGATCCGGCTGGTATGGACGTCGTCGCCGAAGGGGCCTCGCACTGGGGAGAGCCTCCATGGAGATGTCGCCCGCGGCGCTGGCTTCGAGGTAGCCGCTCCATGGGGATGCGGGATGGAGCACCATCGGCGTCGGGAGGTCGAGGTAAGGAGAAGATGCGATGCGATGAGTGTAGAACCTCTTTGGTGGCGTTGAGTAGGCCTCGGCTTTGTCCAGGAGTCGGTGAGGATGTTGCAGTTCTGGAGGAGCAGTTTAAGGCAGCGCTGTGGGGATGGAGCAGCCGCGATAGACGAGGCGATCATTGGAGCAGCTCCTTGGAAGTGGAGCACGGGGCGGCTGAACCAGCGGGATGACAGGATGGACAACGGATCCTCATCCGAGGAGGCGAATGAGGGACTACGAGCTGTTGTGGTGGACGACGTTGTCGGGGAAGATGCTCCGACTAGGCAGCGGTGAGGTGGCGGACGGAGGAGGGTGGGGTTTCGCGGCTGGAGCGAAGAGGTTATGGTGGCCTGGGATTTTGAATGGCGAAAAGGAGGCGATGGGAGGGGGGACCATGACTTAGGGACGCGCTTGTCCAAAATGTAGGGTGTGTTACAAAAGTAACCCCACCGATTTGAACTAGTGGCCCTTTCGGCTCAGGGTTAGAAGGTGGATTTCGCGTGTCGGGATTTGGCAGCTGGAGGGACTTTTCGCACGCATTGGAATTTCGGGATCGCAAGGCGCTGGTTGTGAAGGCGCAAGTTTTTGGAGCACGATATCAGAATTTTCGGGATATAATAAGGTGCGAGTTGAATTTTAGTGACAAGCCTAGCATGTAATATTGTACTTGTATGTACCAAATCAATTCGCACTTCCCTCAACGAAAAAAAACGAAAAAAATAAAACTATTCACACCACACAAAGAGAGAGTCTTGTCCCGTTTTACTATACAAATGTTATTCAAAGCTACACAAAGAGAGAGTATGAATCCATGTTATGTCCAATTAAATTTTTCATTGTCTGTATAATGCATGTAACCTACTCATACCAACATTTTAGTGCATTCCAAATGTTTATACTACCGCTGCAATTCGAACTGAATTTGAATTCGTTTCTCTATTTCAATAAGAATCTATAATCATGATTGTTGCCAACTTCAACCATCATTCGGGTATTACCTTAACAACACACCACATGATTACTATAGAGATAGATATGAACTATGTGTACTATATGAACTCGAATTCAATCTTTTGAATGCACTTGATGTTGATACCAAATAATAGTATATTTGATGTACTAACTATATATTCATAATATAAACCATATTCCATACGTACACCGTGTTTATCACACAAAGTATAGTGCCCTGCCCCCTACATTATGACAAGTATTTAGCCCTGAGCTGCAAAAGTCACACATTAGCCCAAATTATAATCAATGTTCTACATTATGATATCTTCTTCAAGTATCTGTATCCACTTTTTTATAATGAATTTGATCTATGTTCGTCTTTAACACCTTCACAGCCCTCTTCTCTTTGTAGCTAGCTAGCGCTAATTTTCTATTGTGCATGCACACACCCGCCCCTCTCACCGTCCCTCAGCGTCCCCTTCATCGCGCATGTTCATTATTTCTCTTTAGGCCGTTCACCTGCGGTGTGTCTAGGCCCCCCGACTCCTTCTTTCCGGCACACACCGGTCGATATACCTCTCTAGCCAAGTGTGCCTACCACAAACACATACTTCGCCTCTTCTCTTCTCACCGTCCATGCCCCCTATGTTCAATACGGTTCCATGCAGGTGCACACTCCCGCCCCTCTTTTCATCGATCTCATAGTCGCACACTCCACCCTCCTCGACATAGTAGGCCTCTCGCACCACCTCCTAGCCGCACCCCTCTCCCCCTGTCTGTCTTTCCGGACCTTATTTGCTTCTAACACATGGATGCATGTATACGTACTGATCTCCCTACATATAGCTAGGTCGACTATAATTCTTTTCCCCATGCAGTGATAGACTTACCTTACTAGTTATGTCTCTCCCTTTCTCGAACACACGACAGTTGATCTTCCTATGTAGTTACATATGCTTGCCATAACCATATCGTCTCCCCTCATAATCCTTGCATACCTCCCTACTCGTCTCTTACACGCATGTGCATAGACAGACAGACATCCCCGCCCTCTCTTATTGATATTGCACTTGTACCCTCCGTTTGTCTAGCAGGCCTCTCCCACCATTTGTGAGACGCCACTCCACCACCAACCCTCCGACACTCTACCTTTGTCTTTCTCCCAACCTTATTCCTCTCCTACACATATCCATGGATGTCGATCGATCTCCCTCTATACATAGCTAGGTCTCTCTCCTTATCCATACATATACTAGTCGATCTACCTCTCTATAGTTAGGTCTCTGCCCCCCCCCCCCACACACACACGGATAGTCGAACGTTGTAGGTAGGTATCCATGCCACAGAGACCAGCCGCCCTGTATCTTTGACGTGGGCAAACACAAATTCAATGGAACTCTTTATAGATCGCGCAGCCACACACTTCATCCCTGTTTTTGATTCTATCGGTATCTCACGCCGATGATCCCACCACTCTCTTCTCGTGGATCGCTCCCTCTATATATGATATATCCATGGCTCTGTTTCACACACATTGCATATGTTACATTTTTTGCTTGAGATATCATCGACACATTGCCTCGATTTCACACAAACCATCTCTCTCACACCCACCCACGTACGTACCTGCACCTAAAGAAGAGGTGCACGCAGGACGCACATACTCATGTATCATTCCCGGCCACACCCGCGCGGGTACACGGTGGAGTTCGTTTCTGTACGAAAAGGCAGCCCACGTGATAATTTGACGCGTTTAACGGTTGTTTACTTGAAGGAGGGTCGGGTACCATGCCTAGACGGAACAAAGTTCGACTTGACGTGTTTGTATTAAATAAAGTTATATATTCCACCTCAATGGCGCGTAGTACAGAATATAAAACGATTGTCGTGGGGAAAATGGAAAAATCTGCACCATTATATACAACAGAGCCTGCCTGTCAGGGTTTGTCTCTCGTCACACCATCTCACACATGGCAGCGGTGGCCTCTCTCTCTCAGTGTTGGTCAGTGATCCGACCGCATCCTGTCCGCCGACAGAAAGGGAGGATGTGCATCGTTTCTCCATTCGACGGAGTTGAGGCAGCATGTCCCGATCTACAGTACTCGTCGTTCTCTCTGACCAAGCTCCAGCACGGTAGGGCCTTCGCCACTTGCTCGCTGCTGCAGTATGGGCAGATCCCGGCCGACGGCGCCCTCCTAGTAACATCCCGACGACCCTCAGGTATAGCTTCCTCTGGCCTTGCTCCACTGCCCATTTTCCCATGTTGCTGCATGTGGATCTTCTTTAGTTGTTTGCTTAAAATGTATCTTGGTCGGCGTACTTTCCATCTTGCAATCTCATCCTCAAACCATTTTTGATAAACCGCCATGCTGCTATCTTTCCCTTATTACATGGAATATGCTTCTTTTTGTCGGCGTATGTGTCTTCAACTCGTGTTATTCCCCAGTAATTGTTTCCTTTCTACCTCTTTTTTGCAAATAGGGCTAGCCATTTCACCTCGTTGCTATTGCGACCTTTTGGTGAACTGCACAAATCACTTTTTTTCTTAAGAGTGTTTTGTGCAGTTCTGCCAAAATGCCACACGAGCAACGTTTTTACATTTCTATGGGACTGCAGAAAGGGAGATTGGTTTTTCTATCCTCCTCATCCAACTCCTGCCTAATCTTCTCCAAGTAGTAGTTAGTCCTAAAGAGAGATCACAGAGGTGATCGGCTTCTATTTGTGTGTGTTATGTTTCATCATCTAGTTCCACTATTATTGTAATCACACTGACTGGATATCTTTGCAAACAGGGATGGTCAGCTCGATTTTAGTGGAGCTACACAAAAGGATCGTATTTTGGTGTCCTCCATACATCCCCTTTCTGGCTATAGTGTTGGGTGAAACTAGCTGCTAAGCAATGAACACTGTGCCCAGGAAATGGACTCATGCCTACTAACAGCATCGATCAATTATATAGTTTTCTTTATATGTACACCTTCTCACAACTTTGTCTTCAGTTGTGATGTGAATATTGGCGTTGATCTTCTAACCATTGAGATGCATTAGCAGCCATGGTAGTTTCATTTGTATTTGATGGAATATTGTAACGAGATAATCTTGAGGCAAGAGGGCACATGAATCCTAAGTTGAAACCTTTTTGTTCCTACGGGAACCAAAGTTGAAACCTTCATAACATCACAATACAATTTCATTAAAATTATGCGTACATATAAACAAATCCTGAAGGATTGATAGTAATGCCAGAAACAATTCAACTTCGTTTCGCCGACATGTGGGACATCCTTCATCCGTCTCCACTTGTCGTGTAGCAATATTGAGTGCACAACTACATGGAAAGATTCACCCTGGTCGTTGCACCGCATTAGTAATGACTAGTGAGCAGTCAAATCACATAGCCCCACCTTCGCCACAGTAAGTTGCTTGGACGAAGCAACCATCATTTCTCTGTTCCTTGAATCCGCTGGTACTCCCATATTCCTAGAGTAATAAGTTGCTCGGGCGAAGCAACCATCACTTCACCTTTCCCACAGTAAGTACCTCCTTGAGCCCACTGAAAAATCACTTTTCTCTCTCCATCAAGTGCATTTATTGTCAATCTAACCCTGCCACCGAAACACCTCTTTGGCTACAGTTAGTTCAAGGTTAGTCATGAGTTAGTCTAACCTCTAGCTAAGTTAGAGTATCCAAACAGGAGCAGTATAGGACATGCCAGTTGCTCAAAGCATACAGTCAAATTCATACGTGAAAGGATCTTTTTTCTTTTTGAAAATGGAACGTGAAAGAATCTTTTTAGAATTCTCTTGGCATGTAACTAACATGTGATGAGTTAACTGACCTCAATAGACGGCAAAAATGCCAGCCCGCCGCACTTTGAGAGAGACAAGGAGCGAGAAGCGATACGGGCTGGTGGATCTTTCCCTACGTGCTCGTGTGCGTGCAGCGTGCGTGCTTTTTCCATCGGTGCTAGCTCTAAGGCCGAGGCTGCGGTCGTCTTCATCTCTGGCTAGTCGTTGAGCAACGACGGCAAAGAGGTGATGTAAGAGATGCGTAGGCGCTGTTGTGTGCGAGCTTCGCCGTAGCACAATGAACCGGACGTCACCGCAGATGGCCCACGCCTCCATGCAGCTGAGTGTGTGCACATGCATGTGTTATTCATGTGCATTCTGTGGTCAAGTGTGTGTGCATGCATGTTTTGTGTATGTGCGTTGTGTGCTCCATGCTGTGCGCATTTGTGCATGAGTTGGATCGGCATGAGTTAGTGCGTTGGCGTGTGTACATGTGTGGCTGCATGTGTCCTGTACATGTGTGGCTTCTTGCGTGGTTATCAATATAAACTAATAAAATATCTTGAACTTAGCATCCTGATGTATCGTCTCTAGTGGTTAGTGAAGAGTTCATGTTCTTTTATTTGTTTATAGGTGGGCAGGCGGCAAAAACAGGGGAAAACGTGCAAGGTTCCTTGCAGACGCTCCACCGCGAGGTTCCTTGCTCCTTCTCGGTCGTCGGGAATCTATGTTCTTCCACTCTTTTTTTACGTGAGCTTTGTTCATCCTTTTGCCAACACGTGAGACATGTAGCATCAAGGGCACGTGTCATGCAAGAAAATGGAGATAAGCAGTGCGTAAGTGAGTCGTGCACTTCCATGGCATCTACTCCTATACGCAATATTTTTTATCCTCTATGGCACGTTAATAGTGCACGTACTCAATGACGGAGCACGGGATGGTAGCCATGACATGGTCAGCCCTTTTTTGGAGAGAGCATGTACTAAATAACTTTGATGTGTCCCATCAACTCGCAGAACGACGAGAAGCTTGCTTACTACGCCTTCTCCCTCGCCAACGCGTGCGCGGTGGCTCTCAGCACGAGGAGAAACTTTTGCTTACATGCGGTGGGCGTGCAACAGTTCATTTGGTGTCAGATTGCCAGAAGCACTATTGTAGTACAACCATTATTGTTCGACTTTCGGAAGAGGAGAAGATCCAAGCGCAAGGCTAGCCATAGTGGGAGTAACATAAGTAGGAGTACCTCATTGTTTTATTCTAGAAACAACCACATGCGAATATTGGACGGTAGCAGCACAACAACTGAATCAAAAATCGAAACCTTCCCGCCCGGCGCCAGCTGAGGCCGCCGCTCCACATTGATGGCAAGTCAGGGCGACGCGACCTCTCACTGCTTCCGGCATTGAAGCGACGCGCCGACCAAGGGTACCGCCCGCTGCACGCCCGGCATTTCAGACTACACATACTTTGTGCGACAAAAGGTGGGGCACAAAATTTATATGGCTGCATCTACCTGCTGTCAGCTAACCTCATGGTGCTCCAGGTATTCCTACATTCGTAACTAGGTACAATCACCACCGCAAGATGAAATAAGCTTATTCGTACGTTGACTTGCTGATTGCAGTGCAGAACGATCCTGTCATGTGTGGAGTAGCAAACAAGCAGTGCAGCCAAAGGTGGAAATCAACCAAGGACTTATGAAATTATATATAATCTTCCTCAGGCAGGTCAGTATCCCCTTCTTCCAGATGATCATGTTTTGTCATGTCGAGCTATTGATATGTGCTACTGTTTTGCAACACCGTTTAAGTATGGCTATTGTTTTCCTATCTTTTCACATTCAGGACAATGAATATGATTTCAGGGGAACTGCACAATATGGACTCATGTTGAGTCATCTCTATTGCCTCATGTGTTTGCTGTAAATGTGTCAGCATCAATTGCAAGATGAGGCAGCTAGCTAGCTGTGGAGTTTCCAACATGCTCAAAGTGCTCGCAACATTGAAAAGAAACAAGCATGCCCAGGAAATTAATGCATGCGCAGGGAGGCCCTTTGCTCAGAGAAGCATCGACCGATTTTCTTTATTTCCACACCTTATCACAGCTTTGTATTGGTTATAGTATGGTGAATCATTGAGATGCAGAAACATGCTGAACTTTTGTTCTTCTGAATGTTAGTATGCATACCGTATCTTCTGAAGCTTAGTTTAATGTAAATGTTGACTAGCCTGTGAACCTTCACAATCTAGTAAGTATATTGTAGGCCTGTTATTTGACACCTCACTTTGCCGCGCTACGCGACTAGTGTGAGTGTCTGCATCTAGTACCGCATCCTCTAATTTGGTGGATGCCAAGTTGAAAAAGGTTACCGATGAGTAGCCATAAGCTGGAGGCGTCTTTTTATTCTTTCGAATGGGCAATAAGCTGGAGAGTGTCTCGAGCTGCCTCTAGCACAAGGTCCTCCAGTACGAAACACGGGCAGCCGACTAGGCCGATACAAAAGCCTATCCATCTTAAAGGCCATTTGTTTTTGTTTTTTGCAAGGAGAAGCCCATATTTCTTGAAGAGGGGGCGATCCCAGGAAAACCCTCCTTCCTCCTCGCTTCTACTTATACTACAGCTCGCTGGACTCTCCCGCTTCCATCGCCCCCCAATCCCCCCCGCTCCCCATATTCCTCACTCATCCAGAAAACCCCCACTCACCTTCTTCCCCACTACTACAGAAAACGCCTGCTCCTCTTCTTCCACTCCTACGGAAAACCCCAGCCCTCCTTCTTCCCCACTCGCATTGCCACTAGGCTCGTCTCTGGCTACTCTGCTCAAACCCGTGAGTTCGGTGCGACGCCCACAAGGACAATGGAGTCGGCTGGCCCCAGCGCCAAGAAGATGAGGCTCCCGCCAGCGGCGACGCCGGTTGTAGATCCCGCACCCGGCAGCGCGGGGAGAAGCGGCGAGCCCCCCCCCCCACCCAGATCTCAGGAACCGGTAGAATCTCTAGTGGACCGCATCAGCGATCTCCCGGACGTCATCCTTGAGGAGATCATCTTGCTTCTCCCCACCAAGGATTGCTGCCGCACACAAGTCCTCTCAACTCGGTGGTGCCCTGTATGGCACACCGCGCACCTCAATCTCGATTGTCGTCAGATATCTGTCCTTCCTAAATTTGATCTCGTCAGAGCCATCGTCTCCTCTCACCAGCAGGGCCCCGTTCAATGCCACTGCATCCCGACATGCTACCTACTATCCCTACCCGGCACGGTGGACGCTTGGCATACATCCCCTGAATTCGGAAAACTCCAGTAGTTTGAGTTCTACCATTACCACGAAAGTTTCATACCACGAACATGCCAAGAATTCGTGCCCACACCACCATGGTCCATCTCGCAGTTTTTCTCCTCTCTCCACACCACCACCTTTGCCCGATATCATCTACCAGACGATCTGGTACAAATGCTTTGACTCCCACTACTAAAAAATCTTTCGCTTCTGGTGGTTTATCTGTCAGAGGCCTCACTGCACAGCATCATCCACTCCAGTTGCCCTGCCCTGGAGCGCTTGCTGATTGTTTTGGGAATAGAAATCCCTATCAGTTGTCTCAAAATAAAGTCGCCTCACCTTAAAAGCATTGGAACTTGTTTTGAAGGATAGCAGCTCATCATCGAAGATGCCCCTTCACTTCAAAGATTGCTCCTTGATAATTGTTATACACCTTTGCAAATAATTGTCATCTCTGCGCCCAAACTGGAGACCTTGGGTGTAATTCGTGATCCGTTTGATGATCACAACAAGTTGGTGTTTGGCTCCATACTTATTCAGGTAGCGTATATTATCATCTACACATTTGTAATCATAAGCTGCATTTTTCATTTGTGCGCATAAGTTTTATATAATCTTGGAGTACACTTTGGGTACTAATATTATGTTATATGCTCAATGAAGAGTTCGTCCTTGGATAGCCTATCAATGTTGCTGGATTCTGTCAAGATCTTATATATCGGAATGTTTAGTTTTGATCTGAACATAATTATTGGCTTGCTGCAATGCTTTCCATGTCTAGAGAATTTATATAGAGAGGTGATGATTTCATGCACATTGAAAGCCTGTATATATTGTACTAGAATTAATCATTCAGGTGTCGCTTTTTCAACATACTTGTAGGATCGAAAGTATGTCTAGAGGGGGTGATTAGACTACTTGACCAAATAAAAATCTAGCCTTTTCCCAATTTTAAGTCTTGGCAGATTTTAACAACTTAGCACAAGTCAAGTAATCAACCTACACATGCAATTCTAAGAGTATAGCAGCGGAATGTAAAAAAATTGCATATAAGGTAAAGGGAGGAGTTTTGAGGGAGCAAACGCAATGTAGACACGGAGATTTTTGGCGTGGTTCCGATAGGTGGTGCTATCGTCCATCCACGTTGATGGAGACTTCAACCCACGAAGGGTAACGGTTGCGCGAGTCCACGGAGGGCTCCACCCACGAAGGGTCCATGAAGAAGCTGAAGGAAATATGCCCAAGAGGCAATAATAAAGTTATTATTTATTTCCTTATATCATGATAAAAGTTTATTATTCATGCTAGAATTGTATTAACCGGAAACATAATACATGTGTGAATACATAGACAAACAGAGTGTCACTAGTATGCCTCTACTTGACTAGCTCGTTAATCAAAGATGGTTATGTTTCCTAACCATGGACAAAGAGTTGTTATTTGATTAACGGGATCACATCATTAGTTGAATGATCTGATTGACATGATCCATTCCATTAGCTTAGCACCCGATCGTTTAGTATGTTGCTATTGCTTTCTTCATGACTTATACATGTTCCTATGACTATGAGATTATGCAACTCCCGTTTGCCAGAGGAACACTTTGTGTGCTACCAAATGTCACAACGTAACTGGGTGATTATAAAGGAGCTCTACAGGTGTCTCCAAAGGTACATGTTGGGTTGGCGTATTTCGAGATTAGGATTTGTCACTCCGATTGTCGGAGAGGTATCTCTGGGCCCTCTCGGTAATGCACGTCACTTAAGCCTTGCAAGCATTGCAACTAATGAGTTAGTTGCGGGATAATGTATTACAGAACGAGTAAAGAGACTTGCCGGTAACGAGATTGAACTAGGTATAGGATACCAACGATCGAATCTCGGGCAAGTAACATACCGATGACAAAGGGAACAACGTATGCTGTTATGTGGTCTGACCGATAAAAGATCTTCGTAGAATATGTAGGAACCAATATGGGCATCCAGGTCCCACTATTGGTTATTGACCGGAGACGTGCCTTGGTCATGTCTACATTGTTCTCGAACCCGTAGGGTCCGCACGCTTAAGGTTTCGATGACAGTTATATTATGAGTTTATGCGTTTTGATGTACCGAAGGTTGTTCGGAGTCCCGGATGTGATCACGGACATGACGAGGAGTCTCGAAATGGTCAAGACATAAAGATTGATATATTGGAAGCCTATGTTTGGATATCGGAAGTGTTCCGAGTGAAATCGGGATTTTACCGGATTACCAGGAGGTTACCGGAACCCCCCCGGGAGGTATATGGGCCTTAGTGGGCCTTAGTGGAAGAGAGGAGAGGTGGCCAGAGATGGGCCGCGCGCCCCTCCCCCCCCCTTGGTCCGAATAGGACAAGGAGAGGGGGTCGGCCCCCCTTCCTCCTCTCTCTCCTCTTTTCCCCCCTCCGCGAATCCTATTCCAACTAGGAAAGGGGGGAGTCCTACTCCCGGAGGGAGTAGGACTCCTCCTGGCGCGCCTCCTCTTGGCCGGCCGCCCCCCCCCTTTGAGCCTTTATATACGGAGGCAGGGGCACCCCCTAGAGACACAAGTTGATCCACGTGATCATATTCTTAGCCGTGTGCGGTGCCCCCTTCCACCATAGCCCTCGATAATATTGTAGCGGTGCTTAGGCGAAGCCCTGCGACAGTAGTACATCAAGATCGTCACCACGCCGTCGTGCTGACGGAACTCTTCCCCGACACTTTGCTGGATCGGAGTCCGGGGATCGTCATCGAGCTGAACGTGTGCTAGAACTCGGAGGTGCCGTAGTTTCGGTGCTTGATCGGTCGGGCCGTGAAGACGTACGACTACATCAACCAAGTTAACGCTTCTGTTGTTGATCTACAAGGGTATGTAGATCACACTCTCCCCTCTCGTTGCTATGCATCACCATGATCTTGCATGTGCGTAGGAAGATTTTTGAAATTACTACGAAACCCAACAGTGGCATCCGAGCCTAGGTTTTATATGTTGATTTTATATGCACGAGTAGAACACAAGTGAGTTGTGGGCGATATAAGTCATACTGCTTACCAGCATGTCATACTTTGGTTCGGCGGTATTGTTGGACGAAGCGGCCCGGACCGACATTACGCGTACGCTTACGCGAGACCGGTTCTCCCGACGTGCTTTGCACATAGGTGGCTTGCGGGTGATAGTTTCTCCAACTTTAGTTGAACCGAGTGTGGCTACGCCCGGTCCTTGTGAAGGTTAAAACAGCACCAACTTGACAAACTATCATTGTGGTTTTGATGCGTAGGTAAGATTGGTTCTTGCTTAAAGCCCGTAGCAGCCACGTAAAACATGCAACAACAAAGTAGAGGACGTCTAACTTGTTTTTGCAGGGCATGTTGTGATGTGATATGGTCAAGACATGATGCTAAATTTTATTGTATGAGATGATCATGTTTTGTAACCGAGTTATCGGCAACTAGCGGGAGCCATATGGTTGTCGCTTTATTGTATGCAATGCAATCGCGCTGTAATGCTTTACTTTATCACTAAGCGGTAGCGATAGTCGTGGAAGCATAAGATTGGCGAGACGACAACGATGCTACGATGGAGATCAAGGTGTCGCGCCGGTGACGATGGTGATCATGACGGTGCTTCGGAGATGGAGATCACAAGCACAAGATGATGATGGCCATATCATATCACTTATATTGATTGCATGTGATGTTTATCTTTTATGCATCTTATCTTGCTTTGATTAACGGTAGCATTATAAGATGATCTCTCACTAATTATCAAGAAGTGTTCTCCCTGAGTATGCACCGTTGCGAAAGTTCTTCGTGCTGAGACACCACGTGATGATCGGCTATGATAGGCTCTACGTTCAAATACAACGGGTGCAAAACAGATGCACACGCGGAATACTCAGGTTATACTTGACGAGCCAAGCATATACAGATATGGCCTCGGAACACGGAGACCGAAAGGTCGAGCATGAATCATATAGTAGATATGATCAACATAGTGATGTTCACCAATGAAACTACTCCATCTCACGTGATGATCGGACATGGTTTAGTTGATTTGGATCACGTAATCACTTAGGGGATTAGAGGGATGTCTATCTAAGTGGGAGTTCTTTAAGTAATATGATTAATTGAACCTAAATTTATCATGAACTTAGTACCTGATAGTATCTTGCTTGTTTAAGTATGATTGTAGATAAATGGCCCGTGCTGTTGTTCCGTTGAATTTTAATGCGTTCCTTGAGAAAGCAAAGTTGAAAGATGATGGTAGCAATTACACGGACTGGGTCCGTAACTTGACGATTATCCTCATTGCTGCACAGAAGAATTACGTCCTGGAAGCACCGCTGGGTGCCAGGCCTGCTGCTGGAGCAACACCAGATGTTGTGAACATCTGGCAGAGCAAAGCTGATGACTACTCAATAGTTCAGTGTGCCATGCTTTACGGCTTAGAACCGGGACTTCAACGATGTTTTGAACGTCATGGAGCATATGAGATGTTCCAGGAGTTGAAGTTAATATTTCAAGCAAATGCCCAGATTGAGAGATATGAAGTCTCCAATAAGTTCTATAGCTGCAAGATGGAGGAGAACAGTTCTGTCAGTGAGCATATACTCAAAATGTCTGGGTATAATAATCACTTGATTCAAATGGGAGTTAATCTTCCAGATGATTGTGTCATTGATAGAATTCTCCAATCACTACCACCAAGCTACAAGAGCTTCGTGATGAACTATAATATGCAAGGGATGAATAAGACTATTCCCGAGCTCTTCGCAATGCTGAAAGCTGCGAGGTAGAAATCAAAAAGGAGCATCAAGTGTTGATGGTCAACAAGACCACTAGTTTCAAGAAAAAGGGCAAAGGGAAGAAAAAGGGGAACTTCAAGAAGAACAGCAAGCAGGTTGCTGCTCAAGAGAAGAAACCCAAGTCTGGACCTAAGCCTGAAACTGAGTGCTTCTACTGCAAGCAAACTAGTCACTGGAAGCGAAACTACACCAAGTATTTGGCGGATAAGAAGGATGGCAAGGTGAACAAAGGTATATGTGATATACATGTTATTGATGTGTACCTTACTAATGCTCGCAGTAGCACCTGGGTATTTGATACTGGTTCTGTTGCTAATATTTGCAACTCGAAACAGGGACTACGAATTAAGCGAAGATCGGCTAAGGACGAGGTGACGATGCGCGTGGGAAACGGTTCCAAAGTCGATGTGATCGCAGTCGGCACGCTACCTCTACATCTACCTTCGGGATTAATATTAGACCTAAATAATTGTTATTTGGTGTCAGCGTTAAGCATGAACATTATATCTGGATCTTGTTTGATGCGAGACGGTTATTCATTTAAATCAGAGAATAATGGTTGTTCTATTTATATGAGTAATATCTTTTATGGTCATGCACCCTTGAAGAATGGTCTATTCTTATTGAATCTCGATAGTATTGACACACATATTCATAATGTTGAAGCCAAAAGATGCAGAGTTGATAATGATAGTGCAACTTATTTGTGGCACTGTCGTTTAGGTCATATCGGTGTAAAGCGCATGAAGAAACTCCATACTGATGGACTTTTGGAACCACTTGATTATGAATCACTTGGTACTTGCGAACCGTGCCTTATGGGCAAGATGACTAAAACGCCGTTCTTCGGTACTATGGAGAGAGCAACAGATTTGTTGGAAATCATACATACAAATGTATGTGGTCCGATGAATATTGAGGCTCGTGGCGGATATCGTTATTTTCTCACCTTCACAGATGACTTAAGCAAATATGGGTATATCTACTTAATGAAACATAAGTCTGAAATGTTTGAAAAGTTTAAAGAATTTCAGAGTGAAGTTGAAAATCATCGTAACAAGAAAATGAAGTTTCTACGATCTGATCGTGGAGGAGAATATTTGAGTTACGAGTTTGGTGTACATTTGAAACAATGCGGAATAGTTTCGCAACTCACGCCACCCGGAACACCACAGCGTAATGGTGTGTCCGAACGTCGTAATCATACTTTACTAGATATGGTGCGATCTATGATGTCCCTTACTGATTTACCACTATCGTTTTGGGGTTATGCTTTGGAGACGGCCGCATTCACGTTAAATAGGGCACCATCAAAATCCGTTGAGACGACGCCTTATGAACTATGGTTTGGCAAGAAACCAAAGTTGTCATTTCTGAAAGTTTGGGGCTGCAATGCTTATGTGAAAAAGCTTCAACCTGATAAGCTCGAACCCAAATCGGAGAAATGTGTCTTCATAGGATATCCAAAGGAGACTATTGGATACACCCTCTATCACAGATCCGAAGGCAAGACTTTTGTTGCTAAGTTCGGAAACTTTTTGGAGAAGGAGTTTCTCTCGAAAGAAGTGAGTGGGAGGAAAGTAGAACTTGATGAGGTAACTGTACCTGCTCCCTTATTGGAAAGTAGTGCATCACAGAAAACTGTTTCTGTGACACCTACACCAATTAGTGAGGAAGCTAATGATAATGATCATGAAACTTCAGAACAAGATACTACTGAACCTCGTAGATCAACCAGAGTGAGATCCGCGCCAGAGTGGTACGGTAATCCAGTTCTGGAAGTCATGCTACTAGATCATGATGAACCTACGAACTATGAAGAAGCGATGGTAAGCCCAGATTCCGCAAAATGGCTTGAAGCCATGAAATCTGAGATGGGATCCATGTATGAGAACAAAGTGTGGACTTTGGTTGACTTGCCCAATGATCGGCAAGCAATTGAGAATAAATGGATCTTCAAGAAGAAGACTGAAGCCGACGGTAATATCACTGTCTACAAAGCTCGACTTGTCGCAAAAGGGTTTCGGCAAGTTCAAGGGGTTGACTACGATGAGACCTTCTCACCCGTAGCGATGCTTAAGTCTGTCCGAATCATGTTAGCAATTGCCGCACTTTATGATTATGAAATTTGGCAGATGGATGTCAAAACTGCATTCCTAAATGGATTTCTGGAAGAAGAGTTGTATATGATGCAACCGGAAGGTTTTGTCGATCCAAAGGGAGCTAACAAAGTGTGCAAGCTCCAGCGATCCATTTATGGACTGGTGCAAGCCTCTCAGAGTTGGAATAAATGCTTTGATAGTGTGATCAAAGCATTTGGTTTTATACAGACTTTTGGCGAAGCCTGTATTTACAAGAAAGTGAGTGGGAGCTCTGTAGCATTTCTGATATTATATGTGGATGACATATTACTGATTGGAAATGATATAGAATTTCTGGATAGCATAAAGGGATACTTGAATAAGAGTTTTTCAATGAAAGACCTCAGTGAAGCTGCTTACATATTAGGCATAAAGATCTATAGAGATAGATCAAGACGTTTAATTGGACTTTCACAAATCACATACCTTGACAAGATTTTGAAGAAGTTCAAAATGGATCAATCAAAGAAAGGGTTCTTGCCTGTGTTACAAGGTGTGAAGTTGAGTCAGACTCAATGCCCGACCACTGCAGAAGATAGAGAGAAAATGAAAGATGTTCCCTATGCTTCAGCCATAGGCTCTATCATGTATGCAATGCTGTGTACCAGACCTGATGTGTGCCTTGCTATAAGTCTAGCAAGGAGGTACCAAAGTAATCCAGGAGTGGATCACTGGACAGCGGTCAAGAACATCCTGAAGTACCTGAAAAGGACTAAGGATATGTTTCTCGTATATGGAGGTGACAAAGAGCTAATTGCAAACGGTTAAGCTTTGACACTGATCCGGACGATTCTAAATCGCAAACCAGATACGTGTTTACATTAAACGGTGGAGCTGTCAGTTGGTGCAGTTCTAAACAGAGCGTCGTGGCGGGATCTACGTGTGAAGCAGAATACATAGCTGCTTCGGAAGCAGCGAATGAAGGAGTCTGGATGAAGGAGTTCATATCCGATCTAGGTGTCATACCTAGTGCATCGGGTCCAATGAAAATCTTTTGTGACAATACTGGTGCAATTGCCTTGGCGAAGGAATCCAGATTTCACAAGAGAACCAAGCACATCAAGAGACGCTTCAATTCCATCCGGGATCTAGTCCAGGTGGGAGACATAGAGATTTGCAAGATACATACGGATCTGAATGTTGCAGACCCGTTGACTAAGCCTCTTCCACGAGCAAAACATGATCAGCACCAAGGCTCCATGGGTGTTAGAATCATTACTGTGTAATCTAGATTATTGACTCTAGTGCAAGTGGGAGACTAAAGGAAATAAGCCCTAGAGGCAATAATAAAGTTATTATTTATTTCCTTATATCATGATAAAAGTTTATTATTCATGCTAGAATTGTATTAACCGGAAACATAATACATGTGTGAATACATAGACAAACAGAGTGTCACTAGTATGCCTCTACTTGACTAGCTCGTTAAATCAAAGATGGTTATGTTTCCTAACCATAAACAAAGAGTTGTTATTTGATTAACGAGATCACATCATTAGGTGAATGATCTGATTGACATGACCCATTCCATTAGCTTAGCACCCGATCGTTTAGTATGTTGCTATTGCTTTCTTCATGACTTATACATGTTCCTATGACTATGAGATTACGCAACTCCCGTCTGCCGAAGTAACACTTTGTGTGCTACCAAACGTCACAACGTAAATGGGTGATTATAAAGGTGCTCTACAGGTGTCTCCAAAGGTAGATGTTGGGTTGGCGTATTTCGAGATTAGGATTTGTCGATTGTCGGAGAGGTATCTCTGGGCCCTCTCGGTAATACACATCACATAAGCCTTGCAAGCATTGCAACTAATGAGTTAGTTGCGAGATGATGCATTACAGAATGAGTAAAGAGACTTTTCGGTAATGAGATTGAACTAGGTATTGGATACCGACGATCGAATCTCGGGCAAGTAACATACCGATGACAAAGGGAACAACGTATGTTGTTATGCGGTCTGACCGATAAAGATCTTCGTAGAATATGTAGGAGCCAATATGGGCATCCAGGTCCCGCTGTTGGTTATTGACCGGAGATTTGTCTCAGTCATGTCTACATTGTTCTCGAACCGTAGGGTCCGCACGCTTAACGTTACGATGACAGTTATTATGAGTTTATGCATTTTGATGTACCAAAGTTAGTTCGGAGTCCCGGATGTGATCAAGGACATGACGAGGAGTCTCGAAATGGTCGAGAAATAAAGATTGATATATTGGACGACTATATTCGGACACCAGAACTGTTCCGGATAAAAACCGGAGCACCGGGGGGTTACCGGAAACCCCCGGGGGGTTAATGGGCCTCATGGGCCTAAAGTGGAGAAGAGGAAGGGCTGCCAGGGCAGGCCGCGCGCCCCCTCTCCCCCTAGTCCGAATTGGACAAGGAGGGAGGGGCGGCGCCCCCCCTTTTCCTTCTCTTCTTCCACCTCTCCTACCTGGACAAGGAAAGGGAGGGGAGTCCTACTCCCGGTAGGAGTAGGACTCCTCCTGCGCCTCCATAGGGCTGGCCGCACCCCCCCTGGCTCCTTTATATACGGAGGCAGGGGGCACCCTAGACACACAAGTTAATCTTCGTGATCGTTCCTTAGCCGTGTGCGGTGACCCCTTCCACCATATTCCACCTCGGTCATATCATTGCAGTGCTTAGGCGAAGCCCTGCGTCGGGTAGAACATCAAGATCGTCACCACGCCGTCGTGCTGACGGAACTCCTCCCCGAAGCTTTGCTGGATCGGAGCCCGGGGATCGTCATCGAGCTGTACGTGTGCTAAGAACTCGGAGGTGCCGGAGTAACGGTGCTTAGATCGGTCGGATCGGGAAGAAGACGTACGACTACTTCCTCTACGTTGTGTCAACGCTTCCATTGCGATCTACAAGGGTATGTAGATCAGACTCTCCCCCTCGTTGCTATGCATCACCATGATCTTGCGTGCGCGTAGGAAATTTTTTGAAATTACTACGTTCCCCAACACAACCAGAAGGTTTTTTCAATCCTAAAGGTGCTAACAAAATATGCAAGCTCCAGCGATCCATATATGGACTGGTGCAAGCATCTCGGAGTTGGAATATACGCTTTGATAAGTTGATCAAAGAATATAGTTTTATACAGACTTGCGGTGAAGCCTGTATTTACAAGAAAGTGAGTGGGAGCACTACATCATTTCTAATAAGTATATGTGAATGACATATTGTTGATCGGAGATAATGTAGAATTATTCTGCAAAGCATAAAGGAGTGTTTGAAAGGAGTTTTTCAAAGAAAGACCTCGATGAAGCTGCTTACATATTGAGCATCAAGATCTATAGAGATAGATCAAGACGCTTGATAAGTTTTTTCAGTGAGTACATACCTTGACAAGATTTTGAAGTAGTTCAAAATGGAACAGTCAAAGAAAGAGTTCTTACCCGTGTTACAAGGTGTGAAACTGAGTAATACTCAAAGCCCGACCACGGCAGAAGATAGAAAGAGAATGAAACTCATTCCCTATGCATTGGCCATAGGTTCTATAAAGTATGCCATGCTGTGTACCAGACCTATTGTATACCCTGCCCTGAGTTTGGCAAGGGAGTACAATAGTGATCTAGGAGTAGATCACTGGACATTGGTCAAAATTATCCTTAGTGGAATAAGGATATGTTTCTCGATTATGGAGGTGACAAAAGGTTCGTCGTAAAGGGTTACGTCGATGCAAGTTTTGACACTGATCCAGATGACTCAAAATCTCAATCTGGATACATATTTAAAGTGGGAGCAATTAGCTAGAGTAGCTCCGTGCAGAGCATTGTTGACATAGAAATTTGCAAAATACTTACAGATCTGAATGTGGCAGACCCGTTGACAAAACTTCTCTCACAAGCAAAACATGATCACACCTTAGTACTCTTTGGGTGTTAATCACATAGCGATGTGAACTAGATTATTGACTCTAGTAAACCCTTTGGGTGTTGGTCACATGTCGATGTGAACTATAGGTGTTAATCACATGGTGATGTGAACTATTGGTGTTAAATCACATGGAGATGTGAACTAGATTATTGACTCTAGTGCAAGTGGGAGACTGAAGGAAATATGCCCTAGAGGCAATAATAAAGTTATTATTTATTTCCTTATATCATGATAAATGTTTATTATTCATGCTAGAATTGTATTAACCGGAAACATAATACATGTGTGAATACATAGACAAACAGAGTGTCACTAGTATGCCTCTACTTGACTAGCTCGTTGATCAAAGATGGTTATGTTTCCTAACCATAGATATGAGTTGTCATTTGATTAACGGGATCACATCATTAGGAGAATGATGTGATTGACTTGACCCATTCTGTTAGCATAGCACTTGAACGTTTAGTTTGTTGCTATTGCTTTATTCATGACTTATACATGTTCCTATGACTATGAGATTATGCAACTCCCGTTTACCGGAGGAACACTTTGTGTGCTACCAAACGTCACAACGTAACTGGGTGATTATAAAGGTGCTCTACAGGTGTCTCTGAAGGTACTTGTTGGGTTGGCGTATTTCGAGATTAGGGTTTGTCACTCCGATTGTCGGAGAGGTATCTCTGGGCCCACTCGGTAATGCACATCACTATAAGCCTTGCAAGCATTGCAACTAATGAGTTAGTTGCGGGATGTTGTGTTACGGAACGAGTAAAGAGACTTGCCGGTAACGAGATTGAACTAGGTATTGAGATACCGACGATCGAATCTCGGGCAAGTAACATACCGATGACAAAGGGAACAAAGTATGTTGTTATGCGGTTTGACCGATAAAGATCTTCGTAGAATATGTGGGAGCCAATATGAGCATCCAGGTTCCGCTATTGGTTATTGAACGGAGACGTATCTCGGTCATGTCTACGTAGTTCTCAAACCCGTAGGGTCCGCACGCTTAAAGTTCGGTGACGATCGTAATAAGAGTTTTTGTGTTTTGATGTACCAAAGGTTGCTCGGAGTCCCGGATGAGATCGGGGACATGACGAGGAGTCTCGAAATGGTCGAGACATAAAGATTGATATATTGGATGACTATGTTTGGACATTGGAAGGGTTCCAAGTGGTTCAGGCATTTTTCCGGAGTACCGGGAGGTTACGGGAACCCCCCGGGAGAAGTTATGGGCCTTATGGGCCATAAGAAGGAAGCACACCAGCCCACAAGGGGCTGGTGCGCCCCCTTTGGGAAGGAGGCCAAATTGGAGAAGGTTTGGGGGGTGCGGCCCCCCTTTCCTTCTCTCCTACTCCTCCTTCCCTTCCTCTCCTACTCCAACTAGGGAAGGGAGGAATCCTACTCCCGGTGGGAGTAGGACTCCTCCAGGGCGCGCCATAGGGGCCGGCCCTCTCCCCCCGCCCCACTCCTTTATATACGGGGGTGGGGGGCACCCCATAGACACACAAGTTGATCTTCGTGATCGTTTCTTAGCTGTGTGCGGTGCCCCCTTCCACCATATTCCACCTCGGTCATATCGTAGCGGTGCTTAAGCGAAGCCTGTGTCGGTAGAACATCATCACCGTCATCACGCCGTCGTGCTGACGAAACTCTCCCTCAACGTTTTGCTGGATCGGAGCTCGAGGGACGTCACCGAGTTGAACGTGTGCAGAACTCGGAGGTGCCATACGTTCGGTACTTGGATCGGTCGGATCGGGAAGACGTACGACTACTTCCTCTACGTTGTGTCAACGCTTCCGTTGCCGGTCTATGAGGGTACTTAGACAACACTCTCCCATCTCGTTGCTATGCATCACCATGATCTTGCATGTGCGTAGGAATTTTTTTGAAATTACTACGTTCCCCAACATTACCTATTGAAGAAACTCATGGTTTTAATAACCCGACACTGGTAGTAAAGGTAAATTCTCTCTATAGATATGATAAAGCTGTAATCCCGTTTACTAAATTTGCTAGCCCATGCTTAGATGAGTTTGAAAAATTTATGGCTAAGCAAGAAGATTTTAATGCTTATTTTGGTTGACAAATGAAATACAATTCAAATATGCTTGAACACTTGGGTGATTATATGGCTAATGTTAAAGGTGAACTTAAACTTATTAGTAAACATGCTTCTATGGTTACCACTCAAGTAGAGCAAGTACTTAAAGCTCAAAATGATTTGCTCAATGAATTGAATAGTAAATATAATGATAATGTTGTTACATTGGCTACTAGAACTGGTAGAATGACTCAGGAACCTTTGTATCCTGAAGGCCACCCTAAGAGAACTAAGCAAGATTCTCAGAGAAAAAACATGGATGTACCTAGTTCTTCTAAAAAGAAGAAAAAGAAAAATGATAGGACTTTGCATGCTTCTAGTGATCCTATTGTTGAAACACCTGAGAATCCAAATGATATTTCTATTTCTAATACTGAAACTCAATCTGGTAATGAACCTGAAACTAGTGATAAGATTAATGATAATGTTCATGATGATGCTCAACCTAGTAATGATAATGATATAGAAATTGAACCTGCTATTGATCTTGATAACCCACAATCAAAGAATCAACGTTATGATAAGAAAGACTTTGTTGCTAGCAAACATGGTAAAGAAAGAGAGCCTTGGGTTCAGAAACCCATGCCTTTTCCTCCCAAACCATCCAAGAAAAAGGATGATGAGGATTTTGAGCGCTTTGCTGAAATGATTAGACATATCTTTTTGCGTATGCGATTAAATGATATGCTTAAAACCAATCCTTATGCTAAGTACATGAAAGATATTATTACAAATAAAAGAAAGATACCGGAAGCCGAAATTTCCACCATGCTTGCTAATTATACTTTTAGGGTGGAATACCAAAGAAATTTGGAGATCCAGGAGTACCAACTATACCATGCTCCATTAAAAGAAACTATGTTAAAACTGCCTTATGTGATCTTGGAGCCGGTGTTAGTGTTATGCCTCTCTCTTTATATTGTAGACTTGATTTGAATAAGTTGACACCTACTGAATATCTTTGCAAATGGCTGATAAATCAACTGCTATACCTGTCGGTATTTGTGAGGATGTGCCTGTTGTAGTTGCAAACGTTACTATTTTAACGGACTTTGTTATTCTTGATATTCCCGAGGACGATAGTATGTCTATTATTCTTGGAAGACCCTTTTTGAATACTGCAGGGGCTGTTATTGATTGCACTAAAGGCAATGTCACTTTTCATGTTAATGGTAATGAGCATACGGTACACTTTCCAAGGAAACAACCTCAAGTTCACACTATCAATTCTATTGGAAAAATGCCATCAATTATGTTTGGAGGTTTTGAATTTCCTCTTCCTACTGTCAAGAAGAAATATGATATTCCTATTATTGGGGATGTGCATATCCCCGTTGAGGTAACATAGTGTTATTTGAAATTTCTCCGGTTCCATGTTATTCGGAATGAGTTCGTTAACAAGACTTGATCAACCTTGTTAGTGGATTCCTTTTGATGATCATGGGATGGATGAAACAAGAAGGCACAACCTTCTGTACCCCACTTTTACTTTCTGTTATTTATATTAAATAAAATAAAAATAAATATTTTTCTATCTGTTATCTGATTATCCGTACAATATAAAAATACCTCAAAAATAAAAGTTCTCCAAATGCCCTGATATTTAAATATGATTTTTTTTCTAGAATATTTGAGGATTTATGGAACTGAGAACACACCAGGGGGGTCAACCACCTGCCCACGAGGGTGGAGGGCGCGCCCACCCCTCTAGGGCGCGCCCCTGCCTCATGGGCCCACGGTGGCCCTCCTCCACTTATTTCTGCACCCACACACTCCTCCTTCCTCCCCCAAACACGAACAACCAGCTCGAACCCGAGTCCAAGCTCATTTTGCTGCCATTTTCAATCTCCTTGCTCAAAGCACCTCTCACAAAACTGCTTGGGGAGATTGTTCCTTGGTATGTGACTCCTCCATTGGTCCAATTAGTTTTTGTTCTAGTGCTTTATTCATTGCAAATTTTTGTTGCTTAGGTGACCCTGTTCTTGAGCTTGCATGTCAAATTTATATGGTCAAAAACAGTTTTGATGCATGATATAGGCCCTAGGCACTTGTAGGAGTAGTTGCTATCAATATTATTGAGTTTGGTTTACTTTTATTTTGAAGTTACTAAAAAATCAGAATTTTTTAAAGGAAGAAATATGCTTAGGAAAATGTTCCAAGGTGGTTCTTCAAGGAAGTAAGGCCCCAGGCTTGCAATGCGTGATGCTGATGAAGAGCTACCAAGAGACGCTCCAGTGGGTCCTTGTGAATGGCCTTCTGAGAACTTTATGGATCGAGCGGGAATTAAGGAAGAATTTAATGCATATCTGTGTAATGCTGATCTTGTGAGCTTCAAGGAAGAGAAGTGCAGTCAGTATCATTATCTCACCAGTACCTTTGTGAGGAGGTTTGAATTTTCAACTTCACGTAATTCTCCAACTGTCCTGTTTGATCTTTATGATAAATCTTACACTATGGACTTAGAGGATTTTACCACTGCTTGCAAACTTCCACAATGGGGTAGCATAAGGGATCCTCACAAATCTGAATTTAGAGATTTTCTTGCTAGAATAACTGTGGGAGAATCTAGAGATATTACACAAGCTACCATAGGGAGCATTCACTTTCCTGCTATACATTATTTTGCTCTCTTCATAGGTAGATGCATTAATGGTAAAGATAAGGCATGTCACATGTGTGTCCCCGATCTTAGTATTCTTAGGAGTGCTGTGTTAGGAGACAAATCATATAATTTGGGAGTCATTCTTGCACGTAGGTTGCATCTTAATAGACTTAATGGAGATTTCTTTGGTGAAATTTATGCAACCCGCATAGCTAATTTTCTTGGTATAGCCATACGCGAAGATGATATTGAATTACCTCCTTCTTATCTAGATTTTAATGCTATGGTTCACCATCAGCTTGTCGAGAGGAACGAATCACCTCTCCAGTATCGACTAATCTTTGACAGACGCCGTGCTGTCCGTATTACTCTCCCTGCTCCTGCCTTCTTTGGTTATCAGGCAAGAGGAGGATATACTATTACCAGAGAGGAGGCAGATGAGTACGAGAGGAGAGAGGAGGCCGCTCGTCGCCATGCTGCAGCTCAGTAGGCGATAGCTGCTGCATCGCAGTATGACCCCAGCTATTATTATGGATATCCTCCAGGCCAGCCGTGGCCATAGACAAACTTAGGCCAAAAGCCTAAGCTTGGGGGGAGTACGTATTTCCCACCGACATTACATTTATGTTCACACACTCATTGCTAGATGTCGGTGTTCATACTTTTTCATTGTATCATCCATGCTAGTTTATTTTCCTTTTTATGGTTTCCTCTTGTGTGTTTAATAAACCTTAAGAAAAACCAAAAAAAATAGGTGTAACTTTTAATTAATTTACCTTCCATGCTTGTAGTAGTAATTAAAAAGAAAATCCAAAAATATTTCCTGTTCCTCTTTTGCTTGTTGGGAGCTTTCCCATGCAAATAGTTTTATTTCTTTTCTTTTCTTTAGGGGTCGGTAGGAGAAGACCATAATTAAATTGTTGAAGTGGCTCTTATATGCATTATTGTTGATCTAACAAAAAAGCCCATATTGCCTTGTCTTCTCCTGTTTATTGAATGCTTGCAGATTCCAGCGTAGTCCAATGCATGTGCACTATTATTATTATCCACATCATTTGATCGTGCAAGTGAAAGGCAATTATGATGATATATGATGGACTGGCTGAGATGAGAAAAGCTGGTATGAACTCGACCTCTTTTGTTTTTGTAAATATGATTAGTTCATCGTTCCTGATTCAGCCAATTATGAATAAACGTGTTTGCAATGACAACTAGAGATCATAGTTTCTTGTGCCATGCTTGATTAGCTATGAGTTATAATGGTTTACTTGTGTGACAACATGCTATTAAAATGGTTATGATGTGGTATGATAGGGTGGTATCCTCCTCTGAATGATTTAAGTGACTTGACTTGGCACATGTTCGCGCATGTAGTTGAAACAAAATCAACATAGTCTTCACGATATTTATGTTCATGGTGGATTATATCCTACTCATGTTTGCATTCGGTGTCGATTAATTTTAATGCATGTTCATGACTATTGTCGCTCTCTAGCTGGTCGCTTCCCAGTCTTTTGCTAGCCTTCACATGTACTAAGCGGGAATACTGCTTGTGCATCCAAACTCCTTAAACCCCAAAGTTATTCCACATGAGTCCACTATACCTACCTATATACGGTATCTACCTGACGTTCCAAGTAAATTTGTATGTGCCAAACTCTAAACCTTCAAATAAATATTCTGTTTTGTATGCTCGAATAGCTCATGTATCAACTAGGGTTGTCTGTATCTTCCATGTTAGGCGGGTTATCCTCAAGAGGAGTGGACTCCGCTCCTCACTCACGAGATAAATGGCTGGTCACCGGGATGCCCAGTCCCATGCTTTATGCAAACTAAATCAAAATAATTGCAAAGAAAACTCCCCCTGGGACTCTTGTTAGTTGGAGGCACACGCTGTTTCGAGCAAGCCATGGATTGATGCTTGTTGGTGGAAGGGGGGTATAAACTTTACCATTCTGTTTGGGAACCGCCTATAATGTGTGTAGCATGGAAGATATCGCCATCTCTTGGTTGTTATGTTGACAACGAAAGTATACCGCTCAAAATATTATTCACCTCTGTTTCAAAACCGATCTCTGGCACCTCTACAAATCCCTGCTTCCCTCTGCGAAGGGCCTATCTATTTACTTTTATGCTGAGTCATCATCCTCTTATTAAAAAGCACCGGTTGGAGAGCACCGCTGTCATTTGCATTCATTACTGTTAGTTTACATTGAGTATGACTTGACTGTATCTCTTTTACCATGAATTACAATGTCTAGTCAGTCCTTGGTCTTTAAAGGTGCTCTGCATTTATGTTTTGCGGTCTCAGAAAGGGCTAGCGAGATACCATCTCGTTATATCATATTATGATTGTTTTGAGAAAGTGTTGTCATCCGAGATTTATTATTATGGCTCGCTAGTTGATTATGCCATTGATATGAGTAAACTTGAGACCTGTGTGTTATTGCAAATGTGGTTAGTTATAATCTTTGCTGAAAAATTGAATGCTGGCTTTACATATTTACAACAACAAGAGCAAACAGAGTTTGTAAAAGTTTTTCTTTATCACTTTCAGTTTGTCAACTGAATTGCTTGAGGACAAGCAAAGGTTTAAGCCTGGGTGAGTTGATACGTCTCCAACGTATCTACTTTTCCAAACACTTTTGCCCTTGTTTTGGACCATAACTTGCATGATTTGAATGGAACTAACCCGGACTGACACTGTTTTCAGCAGAATTACCATGGTGTTATTTATGTGCAGGAGCAAACGTTCTCGGAATGACCTGAAACTTCACGGAGCCATTTTTCAGAAAATAAGAAAAATACCTGCCAAAGATGAAGGCCAGGGGGCCCACCATCTCTCCACGAGGGTGGGGGCGCGCCTGCCCCCCTAGGGCGCGCCCCCTACCTCGTGGGCCCCCTGTTGCCTCTCCGACTCCAACTCCACCTCCATATATTGAGTTTCGGGGAGAAAAAAATCAGACAGAAAAAATCATCGCGTTTTACGATACGGAGCCGCCGCCAAGCCCTAAAACCTCTCGGGAGGGCTGATCTGGAGTCCGTTCGGGGATCCGGAGTGGGGAATCCGTTGCCATCGTCATCATCAACCATCCTCCATCACCAATTTCATGATGCTCACCGCCGTGCGTGAGTAATTCCATCATAGACTTGCTGGACGGTGATGGGTTGGATGGGATCTATCATGTAATCGAGTTAGTTTTGTTAGGGTTTGATCCCTAGTGTCCACTATGTTCTGAGATTGATGTTGCTATGACTTTGCTATGCTTAATGCTTGTCACTAGGACCCGAGTGCCATGATTTCAGATCTGAACCTATTATGTTTTCATCAATATATGAGTGTTCTTGATCCTATCTTGCAAGTCTATAGTCACATATTATGTGTTATGATCCGTTAACCCCAAAGTGACAATAATCGGGATACTTGCCGGTGATGACCGTAGTTTGAGGAGTTCATGTGTTCATTATGTGTTAATGCTTTGTTCCGGTTCTCTATTAAAAGGAGGCCTTAATATCCCTTAGTTCCCGTAAGAAACCCGCTGCCACAGGAGGGTAGGACAAAAGATGTCATGCAAGTTCTTTTCCATAAGCACGTATGACTATATTCGGAATACATGCCTACATTATATCAATGAACTGGAGCTAGTTCTGTGTCACCCTAGGTTATGACTGTTACATGATGAACCGCATCCGGCATAATTCTCCATCACCGATCCATTGCCTACGAGCTTTTCATATATTGTTCTTCGCTTATTTACTTTTCCGTTGCTATTGCTATCATCACTACAAAATACCTAAAACATTACTTTTACTATTGTTACCTTTTGCTACCGTTACCACTACTATCATATTACTTTGCTACTAAATACTTTGCTGCAGATATTAAGTTTCCAGGTGTGATTGAATTGACAACTCAACTGTTAATACTTGAGAATATTCTTTGGCTCCCCTTGTGTCGAATCAATAAATTTGGGTTGAATACTCTACCCTCGAAAACTGTTGCGATCCCCTATACTTGTGGGTTATCACAACACCATCGAGAGGAAAACTCAACCCTAAGATGAGGGGGAAATCTTGTGTTTAGGTCTCTTGTTTGTGCTCTTGGTGAAGGGTACACAGCAAGAAGATGACAAAGTGAGTGCTCATGGGCTTGGGGTAAGGGAAAGAGAGATGGGCTTTAATGGGAAAACTAAGCCTAAGGGAAAGAAAAGAAATAGTTTTTTAGGGAGGGGGAGAAAAGGGGACCTACTATTTGGCGCGTAGGGCGGAGCGGGTGCAGCAACAGTTCAACCCCCACGCGCACTTTCCTTAGCCCATTCCTGGGCGGGTGTATAGTTTTTTCCGTTTTCTTCACGTTTTATTTCTTTTAAAAATAGTTTGGATTTCCAAAAAAGTTCACAAACTTAAAAAAAGGTTTCAAGATAATTTCATGAATTTTTAAAATGTTAAGCAATTTGAAAAAATAACCAAATTTTGAAATATGTTCATAGATTTGAAGAAGTGTTCCAAAAAATGTTAGTAGATTCCGAAAAATGTTATGAATTACAAAAATGTTCACAAATTCAAAAAGTGTACATGAATTTCAAAATATTATTCTCAACATTAGAAAAAATATCATCTATACAAAAATATTCCCAAATCCAAACAAAGCACAGAAATTTCATAAATTGTTCCAAAATTTCAAAAAATATTCACGAGCTTGAAAACATTTCTTAGAATTTAAAAAATATTTATGATTTCAAGTAAATGTTAATGATTTACAAAAGTTTGTGATTTTGAAAACTGTTGATCAATTTTTAAAAAATAGATATTTGAATGTTCAAGATTTTTGGAAAATGTCAATCAACTTAGAAACTACTCACTAGTTTGGAAAATGTGTGGGAATTTGCAAATTGTACATTAACTACAAAATTTGTTCCCAATTTTAAGAAAAATTGGCAAATTATAAATTATTTGTGATTTCAAAAATATAATGAATTTGAAAATTATACATATCTTAAAATTTTCACGAATTTGGAAAACAAAAGTAAAATGTGAAAATAGAGAAAACTGAAAGAAGACGGACAGAAAAAATATAGAATCGGACTAACGGGGCGGCCCATCGGAGGAGAGCTCCTGTTCGACGCTCACCGTGGCGACTATTTGTGGCCTTAAGCGATACAGCTGGTTCCTATTCGGCGCCTTAAGCGCCTGCTACAGTTGTTTCTACTAACGGGCGCAGACCCCCCTTGTCACATTGGGCCGGCCCATTTTCGATTTTTTTTGTTTTCTAAACAGCAAATACTCCGCGAGAGCTGGGTTTCGAACCGTGACGAGCGAGTTCCGAGCGCAACGCGACAAACACCAGGGCAGTTCAGTTGGCGTGATTACGTACAGGTTTTCTTTCTTCTTCTTTTCTTTTCTTTTTTTCCTTTTTCAAATTCGTGAAACTTTTCTTTCTTCATGGGTTTTTCCTCTACAAAATCAATGGAGTTTTTCTCGAATTTGATGAGTTTGTGAAAAACTCGATCAACCTTTTTTCAAATCGGATGAACCATTTAAAAATTCGATGAACTTTTATCAAATTCGATGAACTTATTTTGAAATTTGGTGAACTTTTTTCAAAACCAATGAACTTTTTTCAAATTCAATGAACTTTTTCAAAACCAGCAAACTTTTTTCTAATTCGGCGAACCTTTTTTCTAATCCGATGAACTTTTTTCAAATCTGATGAACTTTTTTTCAAATCGGATGAACCATTTAAAAAATCGATGAACTTATTTTGAAATTTGGTGAACTTTTTTCAAATTCGATGAACTTTTTTCAAAACCAGTGAACTTTTTTCTAATTCAGCGAACCTTTTTTCTAATCCGTTGAACTTTTTTCAAATCCGATGAACTTTTTTCAACTCCGATGATCTTTTCAAATTCGATCAACCTTTTCAATTTTTATGTTCAAAATTGATGAACTTTTTTAGAATTGATGAACTTTGTCAAATTCATGAAATGTTTTTTAAACTCCATTGATTCGGTGAACTTTTCTCAAATTTGATGAACTTTTTTTCGATTCGGTGAACTTTTCTCAAAATTGATGAACTTTTTTTCAAATAGATGAACTTTTTCCAAAAATTGATGAAGTTTTGTTAAAGAGATTACCTTTTTTTAAAGAGAAGGACAATGCAGTCAACTAAATTGATCAACGAGGTCAACTGAACCTATCGAGCGATGGAACAAAGCGTTCTCAAGCGCCACGGTGATCGATAGAAACAGGCAAGCGAGCGGGGCGCGACCTCGCGCTGTTGGGCCGGCCCATTCGAGCGCGTCGTGTGCGCTGTTTTCGCTAGGCGGCGCAACGAGCGCCGAGGAGGAGCTCTCAGCGATACAAGCAGCATCGCTCGCTGAAGCTTTTTCTCCCCTTGCGTCGTATTGGGCCGGCCCATTCACGCGCACACAGTATAAAAAGAACAAAGAAATGCAAGAAAAAAGGGGATTGAACTGTTGCGTCTACAGCGACCAATACGACGCTCATTCTATTGGGCGCTGTAGGCGCCCGTTGGAGAACTGGCGCCTGCAGCGACCATCCATGGGCCGTGGCCCGAGAAGATCGCTCCCTCGCTCCCCCTTTGTTCGCTCCCTCGCTCGCTGAAAAAAACAGACTCACATCGCTGGCTTTTTTTAGGCTGTGCTGCGCTTCTGGTTCAGGAAAAAGACCGGCCTCCGGTTTTTTTACAACTTTGAATATGTTTGTCAAAAAAGGTCATATAATATTAAGAAAAACTCGTCGATTTTGAACAATAAAGTTCACAAATCTGAAAAAAGTTCATCAATTTTGAAAAAGTTCATCGGATTTGAAAAAAGATCATCAGATTAAAAAGAAGTTCATCAAACTGAAAATAGTTCATCGGATTTGGAAAAAAAAAGTTCATCGAATCGAAAAAAGTTCATTCGATTTGGAAAAAAAGTTCGTCGGATTGAAAAAAGTTCATCGGAATTTGGAAAAAGTTCATCGATTTTTACAATAAGTTCAGAAAAATGTTTAAAAGTTCATTCACTTTCAAAAAAAGTTAATCGAGTTTCAAAAAAATCATTGAAATTGAAAAACAGTTCGAACTGAAAGAAGTTCATCGGTATACAGAAAAAGTTCACGAATTAGAAATCGTCTATTTGTAAACATTTTTCGCATTTAAGAAAAAAACAGAAAACAAAAAAAGAAAGAGGAACAAACGCAGGAAAAAAATGTATAAAAAGATTGAAAGGAGTTATGTGTTCGTGAGTCAGGGCTGTGGCGTAGTGGTCTGTGGAGTTTTCTATTAACTGAGAGATTGTTTGTTCGAGGCCGGCCCAATTATGAGATAGTGCACGCGCTACAGCTTCCGGTTTTGGGAACCTTCTAGAAGGTTCTTGAACCGGGTTTTCACTGGTTTTTTCTGTTTCTTTTCTTCCTTTTCTTTCTTTGTTTTTCTGTTTCTTTATTTCATTTTTCAATTCCTTTTTCTTCTCTATTTATTTATTTTTGTTCTCAAGAATTTCAAATTCTTTTCCAAAATTCTAAAAATGTTCCGAAGTTCAAAAAATGTTCTAGTTATTAATTTTTGTTTACAAATTAAAAAATGTTCTTCGTTTTCTGAAAAATGTTCCATATTATATAAAATGTTCTCTTTTCAAAAAATGTCTGTAAGTTCAAAAAATATTCGTGTTTTCAAATTATATTTGGGAGTTTGAAAGAATCTTCCAATTTGAAAATTTGTTCACCAATGTCAAAAAATGTTCATGTTTTCAAATTTTGTTGGGAGTTTCCATAAATGTTTCCGTTTAGATAATTGTTCACAAATTCCAAAAAATGTTCGTGTTTCAATTTTTGTTCGGAAGTATCAAAAAATGTACGCAATTTTAAAAACTGTTCTTGTGTTCAAGTTTTGTTCGGGAGTTTCAAAAAATGTTCCCAGTTTTAAAAATTGTTCGAGTATCCAAAAATTATTTTCCAATTTGAAAAATGTTTGGGTTTTCAAAGAAAGCTTTCACGTTTTCTATTTTTGGGAGATTTTACAAAAATGTTCCTGTTTTCAAAAAATGTTTGCATTTTTAGAATTGTTGAATTTTTCTAATTTTATTCAAAATTTCTGAAAGTGTTCGCTGTTTCATACAACCTTCACGTCTTTTTCTCAAAAATAACGTTTTGCGTACAAAATTTAAAAGACGTTCGGATATGCGCTCGGTTTTATTCTTAAAATGTTGTCCTGCGTTAAAAAAAGGGAATCTCTCTAGCGGAACTGGCTAGGTGTATTTCTTTGAAGCGTCAGGTCTCAGGTTCGAACCCTGCTTAGATCATTTTTCTTCTCAAGCGCTGCATTTTTTTCGTTCCGTACTGGTCACTAGTGATATGGGCCGGCCCAGTCGGAAGACCCGCCTGTGCGTCCGGTTGACATTCTGCCGCAAAGAGCGGCAGATAGGACCTCTCGAAAAAAGGATCGAACTCGGGTAACAAGGGAGAACACGCGATGCCCTAACCACTCCACCCAAGTTCCTTTCGTGCTGTGAACAATGGGTGCATACTACTTGAGGCTACTACAGCCTATTTCTTCATGGTTTTTTTCCTTTTTTTTGTTTCTTTTCTAGTGTTCTTCTCCGTTTTTCTTTCATTCACTTTTGCATTTTGTTTCCTCATTTTTTTTTCTTTTTGTTTGTTTTGTTAGTTCTTTTGGTTATTCTATATTTTGTGTATATGTGAACAACATTTTTCTAATACACGTCTTTCATTTTCTCAATATAAATCATACATTTTTAGAATACATGGTCAACATTTTTTTCTATACACAATTTTAACGTTTTTCAAATACAAGATTAACATTTTTAAAATACTTATTCAACATTTTAAATACTAGTTCAACATTTTTGTATACATGGTCAACCTTTTCTCGGATACTTGTTCAACATTTTTTCAATATTTGTTCGACGTTTTTTTTCAAATACTTTTTTAGTTTTTTCTTTATTCTTCTCCATTTTTTGCTTGGTTTTCTTCTTTACTCCATTTTTTGTTTTTATTTTATTTCATATGTTTGTTTTCGTTTTCAGTGTATATTTTTGTATATGTCAAAAACATTTTTTGAAGAAGTGATCAACATTTTTTGTATACATATTCAACATTGCCCGAATACTTATTCAACATTTTTCAAATACTTGATCAATAATTTAAATACTTATTCAATATTTTTCAAATAGTTGTTCAACATTTTTCATATTCTTGTGCAACATTTTTTAATGTTATTCAAAATTTTCAAAAACTTTTTCAACATTTTCAAAAGTGTTTTCACAGAGTGTTTATTGAAATATGTATATGTTTATAGTATTATAAGGTATAAAAATGAAAAAAAGGCAAAACAAAAAGGTAGAAAATACAAAAAAGAAAACAGGCTGGTGTATCCCACGCGCTTGGGCTGGCCCTAGTGGCGTTTGCCTTCAGCGATGGGTTCGCTCTTGTCTCGCTTAGTGCAGAGATAACCCCGACGCTCGCTAGCGTCAAACAGAGGAGCTTTCGCGCATTATACGATGTAGGATTCGCACAAACGGGCCGGCCCATTCCTATTGTCTATCAGCCGCCGCCATGTGTTGCACTCTGGCTACTCCCTCTAGATTTTATTTTTCTATTTTTACGTATGCGTTTTCACTAGCCTTCTTGGCATTACCACCAAAAAAATCAAAAGCAAAAATCGAGTGTTCCCTTTTTTTGTGAGCGGCATGATTTTGCTTGCATGAGAGGACAGTTTTGCTTCCGCGAGAGGCACGGCATGCCTCTTGAAAAAGGAAAAAATGTGCGTTTCTTTTCTTTTGTTTCCGCGAGAGGCACAATTTTGCTTTTGCGAGAGGACAGTTTTGCTTCCGCGAGAGGCACGGCCGTGCCACTCGAAAACAGAAAAAACATGTTTTTTATTTTGCTTTTGTGAGAGGCACGGTTTTGCTTCCGCGAGAGGCACGATTATGCCTCTCGGAAACAGAAAAAAGGAAATACATTTTCTTTTTTTTTCTTTCATGAGAGGTACGGTTTTGCTTCCAGGAGAGGCATAGATTTGCTTCCGCGAGAGGCATGACAGCGCCTCTCGGAAAAGCAATAAATACACATTTAGAAAAAATATCTTCCGTGAGAGGCACAATTTTTTTCACACAGTTGTTTTCGTCCGTTTTTTCGAGAGAAAAAAGTTCATCCAAGCCTGTCAATATGGGATCTAGTTTTGAAAATCTCGATGAAAGGAATCCAACGATGAAAACCGTTCGAAATTTGGACACACGATTTAAAAGATAAAGCATTTTGAATAAACGGATCTATGAAAAAAAAAAGACTCCCAGGTCGCCATTTCTCGCAACTTGGAGAGGGCGGAGTGACCTTTAAGAGGAGTCCTCCTCAATTATTAATTATGCCGTTGGTTGGAGTCCAACACGAGACCCAACGCTGAATAGGAGCGATTCCAGCCGCTGAAGGTCGCCACTTCTCGCAACGTGAAGCGGGCGAAGTGACTTTTGAAATGAGTCCTCCTTAAGTATTGATTCTGCTGTTGGTTAGAGTCCAACACTAGACCTAATGCTGAATAGGAGCGATTCCAGACGCTGAATTAGGAATATTGTTTAATTTAAATATGCGCAGCGGTAGATCTATTTTTTAATCTTCCTTTAGAAAATCGGACAATGTGTTCTTCTACAAATTTCGAGACGCAAACAAAATTTTAGAACGTATTTTAAAAATTGTGAACATTTATATAACACATGAATATAATTATGAAATATCAAACATTTATTGAGTTTTTCTATAAGATAAAAATTATTAAATATAATTAAATATTTTAATAATATAAGTTGAAAAAGTTTTAACTACACATTGATCGTCTTTTTTATATACGATGAATTTTTATAAATATACATTGAACATTTTTGTAATGTATGCTTAAATTTTTTTAAATACACATTAAACATTTTTATCATGTACGATCAACAATGTTTGAAGTGTGAAACAATTTTTAAAAGTGAAAAGTAAAATAAAACCATGAACGCTTTTTGAAATCACGAGCAAAATTTGAAATTGCAAATTTTTTGAAAAAAAGATAAAAATAAAAACTTAAATGGTAAATAAACGGAAAGGAAAACAGAAAATAAATAGAAACAGAAAAAGAAACAAAAAGAGAAAAGAAAGGAAAAGAGAAGACAGAAAAAAGGGAAAATCTGGCAAAACAAAAAAAATAAACCGGTTCAGCAAACCTACTGGAAAGTTCCCAAGACCAGGTGCTCGCTGGAAGTTGGCCAGCCCGTGTGCTTCGTTCCCTCGCTTTGCCACAGCGAAATAGCGACGATAGGACGACAATTTCTTATATCACGCTGTTTGCATTAAACTGTCGAGGTAAGGCATACTGCGATAAGGTGATGAGATAGCTAAAGTGCAGATTGCATCCGGTTGTACGAACCTTTTGGAACGTTCTAGCCCTGGCCTTTATTGGTTTTGGGAACCTTCTAGAAGGTTCCTGAACCTGTTTTTTGTTTATGACTGATTTTCTGTTTTTGTTTCTTTTTCCCTTTTTCTGTATTTATTCTATTTCGAGTTTCAATTAATTTATTTTTATTTATGTGCTTGTTCAAAATTTCAGAACTTCTCAAAAATTATTTGGGATTCAAACACTGTTTTGATTTTCAAAATTGTACGCAAATTTAAAAGAAAATGTCCTATTTAAAATTTTTTTTGGGAGTTTCAAAATTTGTTCTCAAATTGCAAAAGAAAAAAAAAATCATGTTTTCAAGTTTTCTTTGGGAGTCTAGAAAAATGTAACGTTTCAAAAATTGTTTGCAAATTTCAAAAATTGTTCGTGTTTTATAATCTTGTTCTGGAGTTTCAAAAAATATTCGCGTGCAAAAGTTGTTCGTGTTTCCAATTTTTTTTGGAATTTGAAAGATGTTTCCGTTTTTGAAATATTGTTTCTGTTCAGTTTTTTTGGAAAGTTTCAAAATTGTTCCCATTTCAAAAAAATGTTTGCGGTTCCAAAATCCGTTTGTTTGTTTAAAAAATGTTTGAGTTTTCTCCAAATTTCTAACAAATTTAAAAAATGTTTGCGTTTGATAAAACATTCACGTTTTGCTTTCGAAGAAAAAGTTTTGCATTCAAATTTTTTGTACTGTAATCAAGAAAGCTCACTAGCTCAATCGGCTAGAATCATATGCTCTAAAGCAGCCAGTCTCGTGTTCGAACCTCCGGAACAAAACCTTCTTTTTTTCCAGTGTTATCCACTGGTCGCTAGCCAAATGAACCTTTTTTCCAGCATTATCTACTGGTCGCTAGCCAGATGGGCTGGCCTAGTCAGGAGATCCGCCTGTGCGTGCGCACGCGGTTGACAGTCTACCGCAGAGAGTGGCACACAGGAGCTCCCAATAGGACACACACGGATGTCATATAGGACCTTCTGATGAGGACATCCTAACCATGGGCACCACACCACCAACCATCAACGGTCCAATTACAAGAAGTCGCGCAATGCAAATACATGATCAGGTGAACGCTAACTTAAGTCTAATCATTTGACCTTGAAACACATGGTCGTGCCTTCACCTCTTTTGTTGTTGGTTGAACTCAAGTGCGATATCGATGATGGCCAAACACATTTCAGTCCGTGCAAAACAATGTTTTATGACGGGAAACAAAGTTAGGAATTCATGAAGAATGAGTTGTCTGCTAAAAAAACATTGTGCGTGCGCCTAGTCAGGAGATCCGCCTGTGCGTGCGCACGCGGTTGACAGTCTACCGCAGAGAGTGGCACACATGAGCTCCCAATAGGACACACACGGATGTCATATAGGACCTTCTGATGAGGACATCCTAACCATGGGCACCACACCACCAACCATCAACGGACCAATTACAAGAAGTCGCGCAATGCAAATACATGATCAGGTGAACGCTAACTTAAGTCTAATCATTTGACCTTGAAACACATGGTCGTGCCTTCACCTCTTTTGTTGTTGGTTGAACTCAAGTGCGATATCGATGATGGCCAAACACATTTCAGTCCGTGCAAAACAATGTTTTATGACGGGAAACAAAGTTAGGAATTCATGAAGAATGAGTTGTCTGCTAAAAAAACATTGTTCCGATTCTGACGAAACAATGTTTTGCACGAGTTTGGATATCCCAACTTGCGAAAGATTTTCAGAACTCGAGTCTTCTGCTGAAGGAAACATTGTTCGACCTCAATGAACAATGTTTGGCGGGGAACTGCCAACCACCTCCAACGAGAGTTTTCCAGAAGCTACCTCATTAAGTCTTGAAGCCATTTAGCCAAACAAAGTTGGTTCACTTTCACACCTAAGCTGGATCCAGAAACTAGTTCTCTTTCACACCTATCCAGGGGGTTGTCCCGATTATAAATAGGCTAGCTCTTCCCTTCGCTGGGGACTTTTGTCATTTTCTATCAAAGACCAGAGACATAGACTCCTCCTGAGATTGGAGAGATCTTGTTACCCTTATTCTCGTGATTCCTTAAGAAATTGCTCCTAATTCGTGCTCCACGACTAGATCGTGTTTTGTGGGTTAGAGTTTGTGGTTTCCTAGATCTCTATAATTTATTGAGATGATGTGCATTTTTATGGATTTTATTTGGAAAAGTATTGGCAACTATAAAAGGACATAATCATTTCCTATAGTTATTTAAATATGAAATGCACTAGAAAATAAAAAAACATTCTAGTTGGGCCTTCTCTCCACTTATGGCCCATCCTATTCCCTCCCTTCCCACTCCCTATGTCGAATTGAGCCAAGCCGACCCCCTTTCTATTTCTCTTTCTTCTCTTTCCCTCTCTCTTTTCTTCAAGGGATCCAATTCCCCGCGTAGGTCGGGGGATAGTGACCAAATGCGCACTCCCGCCTGCGGTAATGGGGCATTCTGTTTGTGAATTTTGTATTTATTCTGTCCTTTTCCTTTTTATTTTTTCAAACTCACGAATTCTTCTTAAACTCACTAGTAATTTTGAAATTCATGATATTTTTTGAAAATCACAAACAATTTTAAAACTCACAATTTTTTTAGAAAATAGAGAAAATTTTCAAATTCAAGAGTAATTTCAAACACATGAACATTTTATGAATCCACGAAAGATTTTTTTAAAATGCTGAACATTTAGAAACTTGCGAACTTTTTTTGAAATTCATAAACATTTTTTTTGGAATCCATAAGCTTTTTTGGTAAGTTAAGAAACTTTTTATGTGAAATTCTTGAAATTTTCTGAACACGAATATATTTGAATTCGTCAGCGTTTCTTGACATTAGAACTTTTTTACAAATCCATGATTTTTTTGAATTCACTAAATTTTATCAAATTTGTGAACTTTTTTAAATATTGATTTTTTAGTATTAAGAATTTTATAAAAGTCGAGAATTTCTTTAAAAATCTTTTTTCAAGTTTTTATAAATTTTTAGATATCCCAGTTTTTTTAAAAGATTCATAAAAAGTTAGAAAAGAAAGAGAAAAACGGAAGGAAAAAACTTGAGCGCCCTAACAAACAACACCGGGGGTTCCTTTTTTCCTTTTCGGGGATACTATTCTCCACTAAGGGAAGGTGATGCATCCCCATCTTCGGAGAAGTGGGAGTACAAGGGGAGGTCCGATATTCATGGCGTAGGATCGATAAATGGATGGGGATAACTAGCTGCAAGCACACGGAAAATGGAAAATAAGAGATTATGACCCGACGAGGAGGAGGCTCACCGAAGCTTGCAATCCGAATATTCGCCGATCCACAACCCGCAATACTACCCCACACAACCACGCTCAAGTCGTGGAGCACGGGATAGGTGCAATCCGCAAGGGAAACCACGAACTCTAACCCACACAACACGATCTAGTCGTGGAGCACGAATTAGGAGCAATTTCTCAAGGAATCACGAGAATAAGCGTAACAAGATCTCTCCAATCTCAGGAGGAGTCTATGTCTCTGGTCTTTGATAGAAAATGGCAAATGTCCCCAACGAAGGGAAGAGCTAGCCTATTTATAATCGGGACAACCCCCTGGATAGGTGTGAAAGAGAACTAGCTTCTGGATCCAGCTTAGGTGTGAAAGTGAACCAGCTTTGTTTGACTAAATGGCTTCAAGACTTAATGAGGTAGCTTATGGAAAACTCTCGTTGGAGGTGGTTGGCAGTTCCCGACCAAACATTGTTCATTGGGGTCGAACAATATTTCCTTTAGCAGAAGACTCGAGTTTCGGAAATCTTTCGCAAGTTGGGATATCCAAACTCGTGCAAAACATTGTTTTGTCAGAATTGGAACAATGTTTCTTTAGCAGACAACTCATTCTTCATGAATTCCTAACTTTGTTTCCTCGTCATAAAACATTGTTTTGCATGGACTGAAATGTGTTTGGCCATCTTCGATATCGCACCTGAGTTCAACCAACAACAAAGGAGGTGAAGGCACGACCATGTTTTCAATGTCAAATGATTAGACTTAAGTTAGCGTTCACCTGATCATGTATTTGCATTGCGCAACTTCTTGTAATTGGACCGTTGATGGTTGGTGGTGTGGTGCCCATGGTTGGGATGTCCTCATCATCCTCTCCCTCTTGAGAAGGAGTCGTCCTCGACACTAAAGGCCCAAAGTATGGGGAAAGATCGGAGACATTAAAGGTTGGGCTAACACCATATTCTTCTAGAAGATCGATCTTGTAAGCATTGTCGTTGATTCTCTCGAGCACCGCAAATGGTCCATCACCGCGTGACAGCAACTTGCACTTGTGTTGCTCAGGAAAACGGGCCTTCCGAAGGTGTACCCATACCAAATCGCCTTGCTCGAACACCAGCTTCTTCCTGGTCTTGTTTACCCGCTTCACATATTGTTCAGTCATTTTCTCAATGTTCTCCTTTGCCTGGGCATGAAGTTTTTTGACGAAATCTTCATGCTTACTTGCATCAAGGCTAGTTCGTTCCTGCAGTGGCAAATACAAAAGATCGATGGGAGCAATAGGTTTGAAGCCATAAACAAGTTCAAATGGGCAAAATTTAGTAGTCGAATGTACCGCCCTGTTATAAGCGAACTCCACATGAGGTAGGCACTCTTCCCACATCTTCAAATTCTTCTTGAGGACTGCTCGCAACATCATGGACAACATCCGGTTGACAACTTCAGTCTGTCCATCAGTTTGTGGGTGGCATGTCGTGGAAAATAGGAGCTTGGTGCCAAGTTTTCCCCACAAGGTCTTCCAAAAGCACCTCAGAAATTTGGTGTCACGGTCTGACACAATCGTGCGTGGTACTCCATGTAGCCGCACAATTTCCCTGAAAAACAAATCAGCAATGTGTGAAGCATCATCGCTCTTATTACATGGGATAAAATGTGCCATTTTGCTAAAGCGATCAACTAACACAAACACCGAGTCACTCCCCCTCTTAGTCCGTGGTAAACCAAGAACAAAATCCATAGAAATATCTTCCCACGGAGTATTTGGGATAGATAGAGGAGTATATAAACCCTGAGGATTCAAGCGGGACTTAGCTTTGTGACAAATCTCGCATCTCATCATGTAGCGTTCCACGTCACGTCTCATTCGCGGCCAAAAGAAGTGATCAACGAGCACACTTTCAGTTTTCCTGGCTCCAAAATGTCCCATGAGACCACTAGTGTGAGCCTCCCGCAAGAGCAACAAACGAACAGAACAATCTGGGATGCACAATTTGTTAGCTCAAAATAGAAATCCATCATGCAAGTGAAACTTCTCCCATCCCTTTCCCTTGTTACACTTTGAAAATGGTTTAGCAAAGTATGAGTTGTTAGCATACAATTCTTTGATGATTTCTAAACCAAGGATTTTAACATCAAGTTGGGAAAGTAAAATGTGCCGCCTAGACAATGTGTCGGCAACAACATTATACTTCCCTTTCTTGTACTTGATAATATAAGGAAAAGACTCTATGAACTCACTCCATTTTGCATGTCTATGGTTCAGTTTAAGTTGGCCCTTAAGAATGTATTACAAACTCTTTTGGCCACAAGTAATGCTGCCATGTTTCCAAAGATCGAACAAGTGCATACAATTCTTTATCATAGAAGGAATAATTAAGAGTTAGACCATTAATCTTCTCACTAAAAAAGGCAATGGGTTTACCTTCTTGCATTAGAACTCCACCAATGCCAACACGACTTGCATCACATTCAATCTCAAATGCCTTACCAAAATCAGGAAGTGAAAGCAATGGGGCTGATGTCAATCTCATCTTCATTTCTTGGAAGGACTTATGTTGGGCATCACCCCATTGGAATGGAGTGTCTTTCTTCGTTAACTCATTCATGGGTGCAGCAATGGTGCTGAAATCCTTCACGAACCGTCGGTAGAAACCTGCAAGTCAGAGGAAGCTACGTACTTGGCTCACATTTTGTGGAGGCATCCACTCACAAATAGCCTTGATTTTCTCTTCATCGACCTGCACGCCTTTTGCTGAAACAACAAAGCCAAGAGACACAACCTTGTTTGTGGAAAATGTGCATTTTTCCGCATTAGCATACAACTTTTCCTCCCGTAGGACAGCAAGCACACATTTTATATGTCCAACATGATCCTCCAAAGTTTTGCTATAAATCAATATGTCATCAAAGTAAACCACTACAAACTTGCCAATGAAGGATCTAAGCACATGATTCATCAATCTCATGAAAGTACTAGGTGCATTTGTTAATCCAAAAGGCATAACCAACCATTCATACAAGCCAAATTTTGTCTTAAATGCAGTTTTCCATTCGTCACCCTCTTTCATTCTTATTTGGTGGTAACCACTTCGCAAATCAATTTTGGAAAATATGGTAGAGCCACAAAGTTCATCAAGCATGTCATCGAGCCTAGGAATAGGGTGGCGATATCTCACAGTTATGTTGTTAATGGATCTACAATCAGTGCACATGCGCATGGTACCATCTTTCTTTGGAACTAAAAGAATGGGAACAACACAAGGAGAAAGACTTTCCCTTACATACCCTATGTTAAGAAGATCTTCTACTTGCCTCTGAATTTCCTTCGTCTCCTCTGGGTTTGCTCAGTACGGTGGTCGGTTTGGTACTGGGGCACCCGGAACCAAGTCGATTTGGTGCTCAATGCCCCGCTTCGGTGGTAAACCAGGTGGTACCTCCTTGGGAAACACATCCTCATACTCCTGCAAAAGATCAAAAACAACACTAGGAAGAGTTGAGGGTAAATCGTTAGCAGCTAATAAAGTTTCCTTGTACAGGAATACAAAAGAATGGAGTATTAGGTTCTCTCAATTCCCGCAGATCCCTTTTCCTAGTCATCATAACTAATCCCTGTTTTTCCCAGGGCTTGGTCATATTTGGCTGTGGAGCTTTTGGCTATGGAAACACTCCCTCACTATGTTGGTGGCTCGCTCATTGTGTATGATCACTCTCTCCCTTTTTCTTTCCCTTTCTTTTCATCTCATCAAGATAGACTTCCTCGGGTGTGGAAAAGATTATGCCGCTGCCCCTTTTCCTCCTCCACAACCTGGGCATTAAATGAGTGACATACAACCAAAGCTTCTCCATCAAGTTCCTCATGAGATAAAATAGTTCCTCCTACTTCCCAACTTTGCTTCTCTTCCACTTCATCATTGCCACCTTCAGGGTCACTTTCAGACTCCCATTCACCTCGTTCATTGATGATCATAGTTCTTTTGCTTGGACATTCCGAAGAAATATGACCTCTTCCTTTGCACTTGTGGCATTGAATGTCACTTCTGCATGTAGAACTCTTTTCTGGAGGTGGAGCAGAGGATACTCCTGCTGTAGCTGATGACCTCTTATCTTGATTGCGAAATACAGGTGAGAAAGGTGGTGCACCCTCAAACTGAGAACCATATGGCTGTTGTGCTCGCTGCCATGAGCGTGTGGTTGTGCGGCCTTGGAAAGCACGAGTATGACCATTACGCATATTCTTATTCTCAACTCTTATATCTTGATGTACCACATCTTGTAATGTATCATAAGGAAACATCTCCACAAAAATTTGATATTTCATCATTCAGCCCATGTAAAAATCTCGCCATCTGCGCCTCATCACTTTCACGGGTCCTTGTCCGAATTAGCAGCACCTCCATCTCTTTATAGTACTCATCAATAGTGCGGGAACCTTGAGTCATAGTACGATGGAACAAAACAGCGCCTCATGACTTCCTTCATCAAAGTCCAGCCGCGGGTATGATTATTGCCTGACATCAACCGATCGTCTTGCAGCTGATTCCACCATGTAAGAGCATAACCAGATAACTCCATAACAGCAAGATCAACTCTCTTGACTTCAGAAAAACCATGGATGCGAAAGATTTGGTCACACTTCTCTTCCCACTCAATATATGCATCCAGGTCCTCTTTTTCCGTGAATGATGGCACACGTAGCTTCACTCTCGCATGGTTGTCACGGTCATCCTGATCACAACGGTCATAATGATGACCATTGCGACCAAAAACATCACCACAGCGAGGCAGGGAGTAGGGTTCATAGTCCCCGATGCCTTCATCCTTGTCACCATGCTCAGAGAGATCTTCAAGGAAGATGGCATCATCATCATGTGCTGCTCGTTGCCAGTGATCAACAACAAACCCACGGGGGTCACGGCCTCGCCCGCGAGCTTCTCCTCCATGCAACCCACCCTCACGGGGGGCAGCAAAGTCGCCACGCCTCCGTTCAGCACCAACAGCAGGGGCGCCGTGGGCAGCAGCTCCTACCGCTCTTCCACGACCAACATGGCGATCGTTGTTTCCTTGACGTTGCTGGTTGTCGGCGGCCAGCGAGGCAGCGGGTCTGTGTTGATGTTGATCCCCATAACCCACGATAGGAAGACGACCACCGAACATCCTTCGCATAGCTGCAATTAGGTTGGAAAAAGCGGTAGGCGTAAGCGAGGCGGTTGGTCTTTGCCTAGTGCCTAGGCGGTGCTTAAGCGCCCTAGGCGTGGCCTAGGCGGTAATATAGTTTTCACTATCAGGGTGTATTTGTGATTATTATATGTGTGTTCATATTAATTTAGGGCATATAAATTAGTTAACCACTAGCTACTACCATTGGAATATGACCCGTTTGGCATATTAGTGTAGTATGGCATGATTTCTGACTTGGGTAGACAAATCCTTGCTTTCCCTGCCTAAACTTCCATTTATGCCCAAGGCGAGGCGTTGGGCCATCGCCTAGCGCCTAGGCGTGCCTAAGCGCATCCTAGGCACTTCCTTTTCCAACAGATACTCTCCTCAATCATATCACCAAGTGTTGCGCGAGTTTTTGGGAGATCATCTTCCACATGTTGATGTCCATGTACACTTGAGTTGGATCCTGTGATGTTAACTCTTGGAAACAAGTGGAAAAAGAAAAATATATGTGGAAAACACTCATGTTTCTCTTGGACGCATGCAGATCTTTATAATTAATTTAATTATTTTACATAAATCATTTAAGGTCATTATAAATTCCATAAATATATTTTAGGGTTTTACAAAATGATTCTTTGGAAAATTTTAATATTCAAATCATCCCTAGTAAATATTCTCCAATAATATATATGGAGAAATCATACCATCTCCTCTCATGTTTATTATATGAATAATTGGAAAATATTTAAATAGTCTCAAAATGCAAATAATCTCTTAATTGCAAGGATCCATGTGGACATGTCTTTTTACCTCCTCTCTATAACTTGATTAGGACCAAGATCCAAATAAAATCAAGATACCATCTTTGAGGAAGTCATATTGTTCCCACTATTTGAAGTATGGTTTGATAATATCCAAATGAAGAGTATTAAACCCTTTTGAGTTTGAATAAATTTCCAAACCAAACATTATTTTGGTGGATAGTTGTGTCGTTCCAACTTGCATGACATGCTTTGGAAAATTTAAATAAGTACTTAAAAGTTTTAATTACTTCTAAAAATCAAAGCAACACACACAATATTACTTAATTAATATTCCAAAATTTGCAAAAAAAAGGATGTTACAATCTACCACCCTTAAAAGAAATCTTGTCCTCAAGGTTTGCAAAGGCTAGAAAGGAAAGTGTTAGGTTTTGGGTTTCTTGGGTTACTTCCCAATGGGTATAGCATATCATGAGCACTCTCTTATTCTCCACTTCTTGATTTAGATGATGTCTTTCGTTGGTACAATAATATATACTAGTCCTTCGGTATATCTCAAATTTGAGGTATTAGGCTCTAATTCTTTAACCAGGTTGTCATTCTGTACCAGCTATCCCTTTAGGGTGTGAGGGTACTATCACCCTTAAAAGCAAACTCGTGGGAGTTCCACGGTTTCTTCATTCCATGCAACTTTTGTTAATTCTTCACCAAGCACCTATGAATAAGGACAATGCATTTACTCAAAAGGTTAAGTCTTTCTCAAAATATGTAGGTTTCAAATCTACCTATCGAGACACTCATGGTCGATGATCGCTGCAAAACAGAGGACTTTAAGCGACGACGGTTCACTTATGTCACGTAGAACCAATTTCCATCACCAAAAATGGTCCGATGATGGCTTGTGGATGTCACCACACCGTCACTATAGTGCCATCATAAAAAGTAAAATCTTAACGATTCCACTTTTTTTGTCACCTATGATTATATCTTAGGTGATGAGCCTAGTTCTATCATGATGTGCTGCAAGTGCCATTGCTACTGCTTGAACCCTAGGAATTATGTCTACTCTTTTATGGAACTTGTTTTGTTCAAGACTATGTTTGCATCTTCTATGTGTGAAGTGGCAAGCTGTGCATGTGAAGTTATGTGATGTTTTAAGTGCCAACATATGTGAACTTATGTGATGTTTTAAGTGGCACAATATGTGCACACATTTAGATGTTTCATGGAACTACAATTTTATATCTAATTATGGTATGTATATATGAATTATGATGCCAATGTCATATGGTTCTCTAACTCTAAACCTAAATATCGTTATTGCAGTTGTTTTCAACTATAGTAAGAAATGTTGCACATTAAACATGAAACCACATAGTCCACATCACATTGTTGACTCAACAATATTATGAAATGTTACAAAATATATACTAAACGGCCTGATCTCTATTCATTACCCTAGGTTTACTCCACTAGCCACACACACGCACACAACGCACACATGCTCCTGGTTTGAGCCCCCGGCAACACAATTTTTTGGGTTATACTTTATATCTGATTCGTTCACTGATAATTGGGCCATACCATACGTGCTAACAAAAGGTGTCCACGTCATCCGCTCCATAAACTCCTATTACAATGTTTATTCATCTATCGCTATCTTCACTACTTCTTGTTAGCCTTCTTCTCATTCCAATAATTTTTCCTAAAGTGTTTTGGTTCCCAACATTTGTAAAAAAATCACCTTGCACAAGTCCTTCTCCCTCTTTACTTCCTTGTTGGTCAAAGCTTCATGATGAATCATAGTGTGTTCCTCCAAATTGACTGTGAAGTTGGTAATCCTTTTGGTAGAAAATTTCTTCTTGTTTTTAGGCTTGGTTTTCTTCCACTTCGCCTTTTCCTTAGCATGTACGGCTTCTAATTATCGTATGTCATATGCTATATATTTCAACTAATTCAACTCAATGTGCATATTCCTTCTACTTATCCCCTTGCGAGCAGGAGTTGGATTTGTGTACTCCATCTTCACATGAGTAGCATGACCTGAGGAGACTAACTGGTTCTCCAAGAAATCATACTTCATCAATGATGTTCCATATTGTTGTGATCTCTTGTGAAGGTTCCTCGAGTACCACTAGCTTTCTTTTTCTTACTTTGTTGGACTCTCCTTTGTACTTATAGATAAACCCTACATTGGGATGGATAATGATCGGCCCCTTCACATAAGAAGAAAGTTACATGAATGGTGGGACACTCTTCATCTAGATGGTTCTCTTCACAATTGGTATATTGATCAATATGTTCTTTATGAGCGTGTCCTTCTCTGGCAATCCTGCAAGCACAAGAACTTCAACACATCTTTAATTGGTTGCTTCAGATCCCCGATGACAAGATGTGATTGAAGTAAAAACTCCTTGAGTTGTTGCCAAATGATTGCATTTTGGGATTCATCAATGGATATATGGATCGTCCACCAAGTGTCATCTTCTTGGATAAAATATTAGGAGGCATAATTCACCATATCCTTTCGTTCTACCATATCATCTTTCATTACTCCTATATTCTGAATCCACTCTTCATCTTCCGGACAATTCACTGGTCTAATCATAAAAGTTCCAAAATTTGTAACGCTCTGACCACAACCACTGGTTCCCGTCAGTTACTCCTGGTGGGATCATTAGTGTCCTATGCACTTTGTGCACACCCTGGACCAACTTCCTAGTCAGTCACCCATCCTCAAATTTCTCCAAGCCAAGCACAGTTATCTTTGACCTTCCTTTCAAATGGGCTCACGAATAACAAGAAATTCATTGTTGATATGAGTAGTCTATCATTCCTATTAAGCAAAGATGTCACATACACCCTCACTCAAAGGAATCGACGTCCTCTTCAGCCCAACAGGAATGGTCTCCCTTAGAACACCTCTATGTGTGCCAGTGCCAACATACACATGTGCCTACCGCGTGCCACGATGGGCCACACACGCCATGTACATCTCTGCGTCGTGAAGGCTGGCTCTGATACCATTTGAAATGCCATAGCTCGAGCCATCGTTTCCAGGTCGTTACTCCTGATGGAATCTAGACTAGCCTGAAAAACCAACACTAGTCTTTCTTGCATACTTTGTCCTCACTAGTGCGCACCTAAGATCAACTTCTTAGTCGGTCATCTATCCTCAAATTGCTCCATGCCAAACACGTTTAACTTTGAGGTTCCTTGCGAATGGGCTCCTGGATAAGAAGGAATTCCTTGCTGATATGAGTAGTCTATATTTCCTATTAAGCCAAGATGTCACACTTAGTCTATTATTTAGATGTAATAGAACTCGATCAGAGTAGTAGAAACTAAGCATGCGTGGAAGTGTGAACATTAGCGGGACTCCAAACTTGCTGGGATACTCCTAGGACTCACCCTGGTCAGCGAACTCAACGACGTCTCCACAATCATAGGGATCATCCTAGGGATCTAGCCAAATCAACAAGCGAGATGACTACATTGAATGTACTCGCAAGCAAACAAGATACCAGTTTAATCTAAGCAAACTAGAAAATCACCATGAACACCAAATCCAAGTAAAGGTAGTGCACAAACATAAAAGAGTGTGGCTAACCAGATCAATCGATATGGCGCATAACTCAGTGCATAACTTAACCAACAAGTTGGGATCAACGTAAAATAACCGACAAGTCGAGGTCAACACAAAATAACCGACAAGCCGGGACAAGCGTATAGTAAGTAACTTATCTCCAAAAGTGCATACCATTGAGATGCCACAGATTTGTACTTAGTCAGTGAACAAAATTTAACAGGCAAGCTAGGATGAACATAAGGTAAAAAAAGTAAGCACTCGGCCGGGTATCAGTAGATAACACAAATTCAATGGGACAAGCGTAAGTAGTAAACAAAAATAACCACTAAGACGAGTGCCATTAGACCCTCAAAAGCAGTGGAAACACCATAAGTAATAACACAAGTGTAACCACTGAGGCAAGTGTCATGAAACCCTCATAATTAGTGGGACCAATATATGAATTGTAATGAATTAATTGCATAAAACCACCACATTTGGGGTGTTGTTTGCAGAAAACCATGAGGTGACTATTTTTTTGCAAAACCCACAACACTTCTAGTAATCCTTTTGCAAAAAAACATTGATCGGAGTATTTAGAGCATTTGATCACTTTATGACAAGTAGGCTCGGGTTGTAAGACGCTGATTTGGCAACAAAATTGACATAGAACCCCCTAGATCTTAAAAAAGAAAGCAACCAACCCCTCCCCCCGGCATTAGCTCTTTCCTCACGTGCAATAATGGGTGGGCACACCGGCCGACTAGCCCCGCGACGGCACATGAGATGTCCCGCACGCGCCGGCCATGTCTGAGGGCTAGCAGCACACTGTCGGCGGCGGCCACCAGCCTCCGCTCACCCTCGAGCCACCACCTGGTCCTCCTCTATCACGCTCTACAACATGGATTCAAGAAAAACGACAACAGGGTGTGGCAGCCATCGGAGCTCGGTCTGGGCGGCGGTGAGCTCCTGGATCCACGACGAGGAGGCGACAGGGTGGTGGTGCACCTCTCCTCTGCGCCCCTGGATCCGTGATAAGGAGGAAGCAGGATGGACGTCGTACCTCTCCTCTGATCCCCTAGACCAAGTGTGTTGACGCACATCACACATTCTCTTGGCGGCCACGCCCATGCACGCAGGTGGCGACTGTTTTGGTCAGCATACCGGCGTTGTTGAAGAAGAAGCTCTGGCCGTTCACTCCGCGCCACGCAGCACCCGATGGCTCACTTGTGTCCATCTGTCCCTCGTCTCCGCGTTCGCCCGGCCGACGGTGGGCTTCCGTCGGCAGCTGAAGCTAGCCAAGGGGCAGCCATGGAGGGCAACAGGCGACCGAATCTGGTCCATCCATCGGCAGGGATGCCAAATAGGGTCGATGGGCATGCGGGCGACGCTGGAACAGAGCCACGGCGACGGCGCAAGAGATAAGAGAGAAGGGAAGGAGGGAGCCAGAGTGGAGAAGAGGCGCACAAAGGAGGGGCGCGATGCATTGCTCGTCCAGCCGGGATTGCGGGACGCCAGCGACGCTCTAGAGTAGGACTAGGTGGCGGGGGGAAGGAGAGGGGATTGATTGCTTCTATTTTTAAGATCTAAGGGTGTATATCTAAATGTTTTGCTAGGTCAGCTCCTGACAATTCGTCCCACTTGTTAGAAAGTGATTAAACGACCTAGATCACTCGAGCAGTGCTTTTGCAAAAAGTTTACTTGATGTGCGGTGTTTTTTGCAAAAAATAGTGACCCCGTAGTTTTATGCAAACGATGCCTCAAAAGTGGTGGTTTTGTGCAATTAACTCAGTTGTAATCGTACTTATACCAACCCACACCATTACTAATCAAACTACAACCATCTCCATAACTAACTTTGGCTGATATTATGCTAACCGACAAGAGCATAATATAGTGAGATGCAAACAAGCAAAGACATGATCGGTATCCCACAAGAAGCAATTCCAAATAAAATCACCAAATGTGTTCCTCACTAAACAAGAAGAAAAAGTAGCGTTCCACCACTACCTGGTAGATCTTAGGGTGGAGATTTTTTACTTTTAGATCTTGTTCATATTCTAATGTTTGTCTTAGATCAAAAGTGTGACTCATCCTGACTCCGACCATTCCTTGGACACAACTACTCGGATAGATTTGACTCTGCAGATGTCGTACAATGTACCCACGCAGTGAAACATCCTTTGCGAAGATCTCTCGCCAAGATGACCCTAAGCCCACACCTTCCTTTTAAAATAGTAGTAAACACACTAACCTTACATCGAGAGAGAGAGAGAGAGTGACTAGACCTTATCATCTTTTTCGTGATATCATATATCACCTCACTTAGGACTGTATAAAGTATTCAACTTTACAAGCCAAGTATCTCCACAAGTCAACCGATGCCTATCCCTCTGGTCGTCATATCACTGACCTTGCTCTATAGGTATAACTTAGTAAGAAAATGTGTCCTAAGAACCTATCAGGATCTCCCAACAGTTTACATTGTCCTACTGAAAAATGTCGTTTTTAATGCACTTTGGACTCGATCAAGCTGGTAGATAATTAAAGCTTACCACATAGACAACTTTACAACAAAACTACAAACAACATATCAACACAATATATTGAACTAGAGTCAACTAGGTGTTGTAATGCTGGATTAACGATGGACCTTGCTCGGAGAAAAAAAATCTAGGGCCTTTCATGGGATAATATATCGAACATGTTCCCATTGTGCTTTGCATAATTGTGTTTTGCATAATTGTTCTTGGAAGCATACTGAGCAGGATCAGGTTATATATTCAACAAAGCGCTGAAACAATGCACTCTGTCTTTTCTTGAACACGCACCAGGTATATGTCAAAACCATTTTATGTAACTGTGGAATCGAGTTTGGAGCTGAAATGTTCCCACATACAAAAAGGTAGAATTGAAAACGCGCCCATGACTGTTAACGATTACAGACCGATCACCTTGCTTAAGTGCTGCCTAAAACTATTGACGAAGCTACTAGCCAATCGATTGCAACGCATTATTCTTCAACTAGTCCACCGAAACCAATATGGCTTCCTCAAGGGGAGAACCATCCAAGATTGCCATGCATGGGCTTATCAGTACATTTATTAATGCCATGCATCTTGTCGGGAGATCATCCTTCTTAAACTCGATTTTGCCAAAGCATTCGACACAGTTGCACATGCACCCATGATTAACATAATGAGACATATGGGCTTTAATGAGCGCTGGATATCCTAGATTAATTGCCTCTTCTCCTCTGACCGATCTTCGGTCCTCCTGAATGGTGTACCCGGCCGACAATTCCCATGCAGGTGTGGGGTCAAACAGGGCGACCCACTTTCGCCGTTAATTTTTGTCCTAGCCGCAGAGTTGCTCCAAGCAGCTATTAACGACGCTTTCCACCAAGGCAGGCTTGATCTTCCGTTTCCATGCATTGGGAAAACTGATTACCCAATCCTTCAATATGCCGATGATACGCTTATTGTCCTCCCTGCATGCACTCGCCAAGCCACTATTGTTAAGCAGATTTTGACTGATTATGCCTCCTCGATTGGCCTCAAGATCAAATTCCACAAATCCACGTTGATCCCGATTAATTTGGATGCAGCTGCTACGATCAATCTTTCTGGTATCTTTGGATGTGCAGTTGGGTCGATGCCATTTACATATCTTGGCCTCACAATGGGCACCACTCGACCTACGATCCAAGAGTTTATGCCTTTAGTCTACAGATTAGAGCGACAACTGACACCTACTATTGCATTGATGTTGTACAGTGGCAAGTTATCTTGGTTGAATGCCTCGGTCACGTCCCTCCTGGTGTTTTCCATGTGTACTCTCAAATTTCCACCGAAGCTCATCGAGATCCTTGACAAAATCCGTCGCAAATGCCTCTGGACTAAGAAAACTGAACAAGGTGATAATCATGAAATTTTGAGTCACGCTAAAAATAATTTTTAAAAAATTATATCAAAATAAAATTCAAAAAACAATTCTCCGCAAAAAAAAGAATGAAATTTAAAATCTTAAATAGCAAGATGCCTGTGTGTGTGTTGCACAGAACATGAAGATACATTTGTACGAGTAGTTTATCTTGTGAGAGAAAAGACGATCTTTTAATGTAATTGCCAGTTGGCTTTGGTTTTTATAAGAGTAGAGAGTAGAGAAATCCAGAAAAAATGATATTTTAATGTAGTTGCCAGTTGGCGTTTAAAAATTTACAGCCCATTTCTTACAACTTATAGCCCATTTTCTGGGGAAGCCCATTTCTTACTACTTTACATCCCTCCCTCCTCGTCTTGAAAGATTTGCTGCCCAGCGGGGCTGAGAAAAGCAAGTAGGCCTCGGTTTTGGTGTTCTCCAACAAAAAGAACTAGGCTAGCCATTTTCAGAAAGAAAAAAGATATCAACTGGGCTCGTCATGTGCTTAAATAAAAGCGTAAGCGTGGGCTAGACGGGCCACAGCCCCCGCACAACGCGTAGTTGAGCTTCGTCTCTGAAACTAAAAAAAACAAAAAACAACTAGGCGAGCTGCTGGGTCCCTGGTGTTATCCGCTCGTTGTGTAATTTTAACAAATATGCCGCTGCGCTGGCCTATGCATCGCCGATGTGAGATGAGACGTCGATGACTTGTCCTGGCGACATGCTGCCGTTGGTGGACTCCGCGTCCGCCTTGCTGAAGTCGACCGCGTCCTCGTCCTCGTCGTCGTTGCTACCCTCAAGGATGTAGTACTCATAGTAGTGGCTGCGCCAGAGCTCGTGTTGGTACTCCACCGCCGATTCCTTGATGTACGGACTCTTCTCTACCTCGACCTTGGCCATACGCAACTCCTTCTCCCGGCTCTCCTTGATCTCCGCCGCCTCCAGCATCTCCAACTCCCGCTCGGCGACCTCATGAGGAAGCAGGTGCTCCATGGCCACCGCCGCCTTTTTAGACGTGGGTTGCATGCTGGAGTCCGAGGTGGCCTGGAATATCTTGGCGTGTGCATCCTCGATCTTGGCGTGGATGGCCTCGACCCAAGCCAGGGCGACATCGGTAGCACGGATGGTAGCTCGAGCGCTCTCGGCGTTTGCAGCCGCCGTCGCAGCAGCAGCTGCAACCATCTCGGCTGTCGTGGCTGCCCTGTCGGCTGCTGCAGACGCCCTCTCGGCGGAAGTGGCTGCGCTCAATGCGAATGCAACGACACTCTCGGCATAGGCGGCCGCGCTCTCGGCGTAGGCGGCGGCGCTCGGGTGGGGGGACGCGGCCATCGTACGGGCCTTCACGGAGCGTTTCCACGGCATCATCTTTGCAAGAAGGGGGTGCGGGAATGTGGATTGGGATTCGTGGATTCGAGGGTTGCCGGCACTGGAGCAGATGAGCCAACGAAGCTTAAGGAGGGAGACTTAAATAGACCCAGATATTTCCATCGCAAACGGTTCCTAGAAAACAACTGTGTGTGATGTTGTACATATTTTTTATTAGCTGTGAAAGACGAATCTGGAGTAAAGTGGCAACGAATGGTGTTTTAAATGAACGAAAATTTTGTCGTACTAATACAACTGTCATGTCAAATTTTGGAAAATTTCAGGGGTCATTTTGTTGGGGAATGTAGCAATAATTCAAAAAATTTCCTACGTGTCACCAAGATCAATCTAGGAGATGCTAGCAATGAGAGAGAGGGAGTGCATCTTCATTCCCTTGAAGATCTCTAAGCGGAAGCGTTGCAAGAACGCGGTTGGTGGAGTCGTACACGCAGCGATTCAGATCACGGTCGATTCCGATCTAAGCGCCAAACAACGGCGCCTCCGCGTTCAACACACATACAACCCAGTGACGTCTCCTCCTTCTTGATCCAGAAGGTGGGGGGGAGAAGTTGAGGAAGAACTCCAACAACACGACGGCGTGGTGGTGATGGGGCTCGTGGTTCTCCGGCAGTGCTTCGCCAAACGCTACGGAGGAGGAGGAGGTGTTGGAGAGGGGGGGGGCTGCACCAGGGGATGGGTCACGGCTGCCCTCCCACCCCCTCACTATATATAGGGGGAAGGGGATATGGGGAGGCACCCTAGGGGGCGGTGGCCAGGGCAGATTGGATCTCCCTAGGAAAAACCCTAGGGAGACTTGCCCCCCAAGCCAAGCCAGGTGGAGGCTTGCCTCCCAAGTCAGATGGAGGCATCCCACCTCCCCAAGCAACATGGGAAAGGGTTTGGGGGTGCACAGCCCCTTAGTGGGCTGATTTGCCCCCTCCCCTTGGCCCATGAGGCCCGGCAACACTTGCCAGGGCCCCTGAAACACCTTTCGGTCATGCTGGCCATAGCCTGGTACCTCCGGAACACTTCTGGACTCCAATACCGTTTGTCCAATATACCGATCTTCACCTCCGGACCATTCCGGAACTCCTCGTGATGTCCGGGATCTCATCCGGGACTCCGAACAACCTTCGGTAACCACATACAATTTCCCATAATAACTCCAGCATCACCAAACCTTAAGTGTGTAGACCCTATGAGTTCGGGAACCATGCAGACATGACCGAGACATCTCTCTGGCTAATAACCAATAGCGGGATCTGGATACCCATATTGGCTCCCACACGTTCCATGATGATCTCATCGGATGAACCACGATGTCGGGGATTCAATCAATCCTGTATACAATTCCCTTTGTCTATCGGTATGTTACTTGCCCGAGATTCGATCGTCAATATCCCTATACCTTGTTCAATCTCGTTACGGGCAAGTCTCTTTAGTCGTTCCGTAATGCATGATCCCATGGCTAACTCGTTAGTCACATTGAGCTCATTATGATGATGCATTACCGAGTGGGCCTAGAGATACCTCTCCGTCACACGAAGTGACAAATCCCAATCTCGATTCGTGCCAACCCAACAAACACTTTCGGAGATACCTGTAGTGTACCTTTATAGCCACCCAGTTACGTTGTGATGTTTGATACACCCAATGCACTCCTACGGTATCCGGGAGTTGCACAATATCATGGTCTAAGGAAATGATACTTGACATTAGAAAAGCTCTAGCAAACGAACTACACGATCTTGTGCTATGCTTAGGATTGGGTCTTGTCCATCACATCATTCTCCTAATGATGTGATCCTGTTATCAACGACATCCAATGTCCATGGTCAAGAAACCAGAACCATCTATTGATCAATGAGCTATTCAACTAGAGGCTTACTAGGGACATGTTGTGGTCTATGTATTCACACATGTATTACGGTTTCTGGTTAATACAATTATAGCATGAACAATAGACAATTATCATGAACAAGGAAATATAATAATAACCATTTTATTATTGCCTCTAGGGCATATTTCCAACACATTTGACCTTTTAAGACATTTATGTGATTTTCTAGCAGTGAGGAATAAGGAGGAAGTATTTTTTGGCTTGTAATAACGAGGCACCTGCTTGCGTAATGCAATGACCCTGGTGGGTCCCTACTGTCAGCCTCTCCACGTACAGTCATCTCCTGATTCCTCTTGGTTGTTGACCATGTTTTTTGCAGGGAGGTTGCTGACCATGTTGACAACGCCAGACGACAGTAGGCACAACGAGCGAACCAAGGCAGAGAACGATGGCGAGGCCTCGGACGGGAACGAACAGCAACTGTGGAAGATGCAGTAGTGTAGTGGTACGTGGAGGGGAGTACGAGGGCAACAACATGCAACTCAAGCTTACAAATGGTACAAAAAGCCCAAGGATTAATTGTTCATCAAACTTTTAGACAAAACCCAGATTGAACATGGCAGTAACATCTAACCCAACCACTCTTTTTCGCAGTCACAAACAAATGGATCGGCCTGATCCAAAAAATCATCATCCTATGCAAAAAAATATTTCAGGATGACTACAACTTGTTGTAAATAGAAGCCGAGCACGTTTAGAAGCCCATTTGTCCACCTAAAACTTCTTTTTTGCCGTCCAACGTGTCCGTCCATGAGAAATCTCTTGCGGTAAAACTTAAGCCTCATGGACAATAGTAACCTCGCATTCAACAGGAAGAATGTGACAAAGTTTCTATTTGCCTGGTTGGGTGCATATCCTTCCATCATTATTGTCCTAAAACGAATGTCATGAGAACTAAGAAAATTCTGGTGCTTATTACGCCGCCAATTGGTTATACGTTTTTTCCATGTAGTAGCACTGGCTAAGTAGACATGAAGATTGAAAACAGTTAAGGTCTGAACAAAGAGTATTGAAAGTGCAACTATCCCTGGGTGGTTTTGGTAATTCCTAATAGCATATAGCCCATTGAGCTAATGCTATTTCAAGATAAATATTTCAGGAAAGCTGAATGTTTGGCATGGCATGGATTAGAAAGTGGACCCCTCAAAATACTAAGGACACATGTTGGCTCAAGCTCAAGACTCTACATTTTACTTTTAGTGATCCAAGATCACATTGAGTCCATAGGAAAAGCCAATACTATTAAAAGGGGATGAGGTATTGCTTAATGAGTTACTTGCTCAAAATGCTTAGTGATATGCTCCAAAACCCTCAACTACTTTCTCATATCCACATATGTCCCAAACCAAAAGTCAAACTCGGCCCCACTGAAATCTCCTACCCGGCACCACTGAGTTCACTTGACATAACCACTGCCACAAACCCTACTCATTTCGGTCTCACTGATAGGGATCTCGGTCTCACCGAGATGGGATTGCAAACTCTTTGTTTCCCTTCGTAACTTTTCAGTCTAACTGAGATGAGCGATCGGTCCCACCGAGATTGCAATGCAAACTCTCTATTTCCCCTTTTAATGTTTCGGTCTAACCGAGATAATGAATCGGTCCCACCGAGTTTGCCTGACCAACTCTCGGGTTGCCTATTACCAAAATCGGTCCCACCGAGTTTGCGTAATCGGTCTCACCAAGATTACGTTATGCCCTAACCCTGATGGAATCGGTCCCACCAAGTTGACATGTCGGTCCCACCAAAAATCCTAACGTTCACATTTTGAACTAAATCGGTCTGACCGAGTTTCATGATTCGGTTCCACCGAGTTTGGTGATTTGTGTGTAACGGTTAGATTTTGTGTGGAGGCTATATATACCCCTCCACCCACTCTTCATTCGTGAAGAGAGCCATCAGAACATGCCTACACTTCCAACATACATTTTCTGAGATAGAACCACCTACACTTGTGTTGGGGTCAAGATATTCCATTCCAGCCACATAAATCTTGATCACTAGCCTTCCCCAAGTTGCTTTCCACTCAAACCCTCTTTCTACCAAATCCAATCCTATGAGAGAGAGCTGAGTGTTCGGGAGACTATTGATACGTCTCCAACGTATCTATAATTTTTGATTGCTCCATGCTATATTATCTACTGTTTTGGACATTATTGGGCTTTATTATCCACTTTTATATTATTTTTGGGACTAACCTATTAACCAGAGGCCCAGCCCAGAATTGCTGTTTTTTTGCCTATTTTAGGGTTTCAAAGAAAAGGAATATCAAACGGAGTCCAAATGGAATGAAACCTTTGGGAACGTGATTTTCTCACCGAACATGATCCAAGAGACTTGGACCCCATGTCAAGAAACAAAGGAAGAGGCCACGAGGTAGGGGGCGCGCTTACCCCCCCCAGGCGCGCCCTCCACCCTCATGAGTCCATAGGAAAAGCCAATACTATTAAAAGGGGATGAGGTGTTTCTTAATGAGTTACTTGCTCAAAATGCTTAGTGATATGCTCCAAAACTCTCAACTACTTTCTCATATCCACATATGTCCCAAACCAAAAGTCAAACTCGGCCCCACCGAAATTTCCTACCCGGCGCCACTGAGTTCACTTGACATAGCCACTGCCACAAACCCTAGTCATTTCGGTCTCACCGATAGGGATTTCGGTCTCACCGAGATGGGATTGCCAACTCTCTGTTTCCCTTTGTAATGTTTCAGTCTAACCGAGATGAGTGATCGGTCCCACCGAGATTGCAATGCAAACTCTCTGTTTCCCCTTCATAACGTTTTGGTCTAACCGAGATGAGCAAATCGGTCCCACCGAGTTTGCCTGACCAACTCTCGGGTTTCCTATTACCAAAATCGGTCCCACCGAGTTTGTGTAATCGGTCTCACCAATATTACGTTATGCCCTAACCCTAATGGAATCGGTCCCACCGAGCTGACATGTCGGTCCCAACGAAAATCCTAACGTTCACATTTTGAACTAAATCGGTTTGACCGAGTTTCATGATTCGGTCCCACCGAATTTGGTGATTTGTGTGTAACAGTTAGATTTTGTGTGGAGGCTATATATACCCCTCCACCCACTCTTCATGCGTGAAGAGAGCCATCAGAACATGCCTACACTTCCAACATACATTTTCCGAGAGAGAACCACCTACACTTGTGTTGAGGTCAAGATATTCCATTCCAACCACATAAATCTTGATCTCTAGCCTTCCCCAAGTTGCTTTCCACTCAAACCCTCTTTATATAAAATCCAATCCTATGAGAGAGAGCTGAGTGTTGGGGAAACTATCATTTGAAGCACAAGAGCAAGGAGTTCATCATCAACACACAGTCTATTACCTTTTGGAGAGTGGTGTCTCCTAGATTGGTTAGGTGTCACTTGGTAGCCTCTGTCAAGATTGTGGAGGTGAACCAAGGAGTTTGTACGGGCAAGGAGATCTCCTACTTCATGAAGATCTACCCTAGTGAGGCAAGTCCATTGTGGGCGATGGCCATGGTGGGATAGACAAGGTTGCTTCTTTGTGGACCCTTCGTGGGTGGAGCCCTTCGTGGACTCGCGCAACCGTTACCCTTCATGGGTTGAAGTCTCCATCAATGTGGATGTACGATAGCACCACCTATCGGAACCGCGCCAAATATCTACGTGTCTACATTGCGTTTGCTCCCTCCAAACCCCTCCCTTTAACTTCACATGCAATTGTTTTACATTCCACTGCTATACTCTTAGAATTGCATGTGTAGGTTGATTACTTGACTTGTGCTAAGTTGTTAAAACCTGCCAAGACTTAAAATTGGAAAAGGCTAGATTTTTATTTGGTCAAGTAGTCTAATCACCCCCTCTAAACATACTTTTGATCCTACAAGTGGTATCAGAGCCAGGTTTCCATTTGCTTTGATTCCATAGCTTTTGGTGATCATAGCCTTGGTTTCACAACCTAGGAAAGTATGGCGTCTAGCGAGGGAAATTACCACCGTAGAGGTCCTTGCTTTGATGGTACTATTTTTTCTAGTTGGAAGCATAAGATGAAAATGCATATTCTTGGACATAACCCCATTGTTTGGGCTATTGTGTGTATTGGCTTGCAAGGTGAATTTTTTGATGGGAGAGAACCGAACCGTGAAGCTACCGCGGAACAGTTGAATATGCTGCAATACAATGCTCAAGCTTGTGATATTCTCTTCAACGGATTGTGCCCTGAAGAATTCAGCAAAATCACCCCTCTTGAGAATGCAAAGGAAATTTGGGATACTTTGATTGATATGTACGAAGGTATCGACTCCGTCAAGGAATCCAAATTGGATGTTCTTCAAAGACAACTTGACAAGTTCAAAATGAAGGATGGTGAAGGTGTTGATGAAATGTACTCTAGGCTTGCTCTCATCACAAATGAGATTGCCGGCTTAGGAAGTGAAGAGATGACTGACATATTCATCATCAAGAAGATCCTAAGATCCTTGGATGGAAAATATGATACCGTGTGCACATTGATCCAAATGATGCCCAATTACAAAGATCTCAAGCCAACGGAAGTCATTGGAAGAATTGTTGCTCATGAGATGTCACTCAAGGATAAGGAAGAGCTCCACAACAAGTCAAGTGGTGCTTACAAAGCCTCATGTGATGCTCCCACATCATCAAGTGGGAAACAAACCTTCAATGAAGAATTGATCTTAATGGTGAAGAACTTCAACAAGTTCTACAAGAGTAGAATCAAGGAAAGAAGTTCCAAGTCAAGGTCCTACAATGAAAAAAGATCTTCAAGTCATGAAAGTAATTGCTACAATTGTGGAAGACCCGGACACTACTCCAATGAGTGTACGGCTCCCTACAAAAGAAGAGAAGATTCTCCCAAAAGAAGTAGGAGAGAAGAATCATCACCAAGAGAGAGAAGGAGTAGATATGACCGTTATGAACGAAGAACATCACGGAGAAGCAAGGATTCGGAAAGGAGGGACAAGTCATCAAGGAGCTACACAAAACAAAGACATCAAGATCATGTTGGTGAATGGGTATCCGGCTCCGAATCCGACAATCACTCCGAGAGAAGTTATCACTCCGACTCTGAATATACTCAAGATGAAGGTGTTGCTGGTCTAGAACTTGTGTCAACCAACTCCTATGACATATTTGAGTCACCAAATGAAGGAATTGGAAGATGCTTCATGGCTAAAAGCCCAAAGGTATCACACCCCGAGTATGTTGATTTCAATAGTGATGAAGATGATTTGCTAGGTGATGATGATTTACTTGTTGACAACTCTAGTTATGAAAACTATGATGAACTTGCTATTAATCATGATAATCAAGATAAAATGAATGACAATGATAACAAGGAGATTGAGCGTCTAACTAAAGAAATAAACACTCTTAAGTTAGCTCATGAAACGAACTTGGAAGATCATCGAGAACTTTTAAAGACTCATGAAAAACTACGATTTGAAAAGCTCAACCTTGAGCAAGAGCATGCGTTCTTAAAGGCAATCAATGATGATCTTCGCAAGAAAAGTTCTTCTTACATTGCCAAGCGTTTACTCTTGTGTCCTTACATGCCTCAAGTTAAATCTAGCAACAAGAGTAAGAAAGATTCTTCTTCTAGTATTAACAATAATCATGCTAAATCCAATGACGTTGCTTCTAGTAGTTCTCTTGATTCCACTAATGATTCTCTTAGCCAAGTTACAGTTGAGCAAGAAAATAGCTTATTAAAGGGAATTATAGAGAAAGGTGTTTACAAGAGTCTTGCCGGAAGTAAGCAATTTGAGGAAACTGTACGCAAGCAAGGAAGACACCAAAAGAATCAAGGTGTTGGTTTTGAACGAAAGTTCAATGCTGATGGAGTTGAGTGGGAAGAAGATCAATACCCCAAGACGAAGTTTGTTCCCCAACAAGAGAAGTATGATCCTACTTCTTTCCAAGGAACACAAGTTCAAGATGATCTTCCACCACAAGACCACAAGCTAAAGGGCAAGGACAAGCTTCAAGAGGAGATTGATGCATTTGAAGAAGCCCCTAAGGCATTGGTCAACTAGGTTCCCAAGACTACATCAAGTTCTACTTCATCAAGTACAACTACAACTCCAAGGATTCCCATCAAGATGGTGTGGATCTAGAAGAAGAATAACCGGAGAGTTCTTGAGGGTGACTCCGCCAACAAACTTCACTCATATCATTTTGGCAAGGACAAGTGCAAACAACTTCCATATCTTGCACTAGTTCAAGGAGTCACAAACCCTCTTGTTGGTAAGACAAGGGACAAGTTAACCTAATGCATTCATGGACATCATCTCATGTGAATGTCACTCTATGTCTATGGATATCCTTGTTTGTTCCTTGTGGGACTAACCGTGTAGGTATTGAAAGTGCAACTCACTCCAAAGGATTGCTCCGAATGATCTACATCAACTTTGAGCACCTACATCTTCAACACCTACATGAAGTCATCATCGACAAAACCCAAGGTTAGTTCATCCCTCCTAGGGGGGATATCACATCTAGGGGGAGCTTTACTCTAATAAATTGAGCTAAAGAAACTCTAACAATGTGAACACAACAATGCATTATGTAAAAGTGGTAACCCCACTCGTGATTAAACGATGACTATGGCCTACGATCAAATGTTCTCATTTGACTCCTCAGTTAATATACTCATATATAGATGACCTAGTCATCGCCAAATTGCTTGATAAATGCTAGAGTGATTGTGCATGCTTTGCCACATATTTCATTTGCCATCTTATTGTGTGAGCATGTTGGTTGCACATTTTACTCATTCGAGGACATCCATTTGTTGCCTTGATTGTTTGTCTTTTTCTCTTTTGCCAAATGGATGGACAAGAATGCCTAAGGACTTCCTCTAGCTATCTATGCTTTTCTCGTCTCAAACTCTATTCATGCTACATCAAAAAGTTTGATCAAGTCAGATTCGAACCACTCTGTGTGAGGAGCACACAGAGTCCCCGATTCATCATAGACTTAAATTTCCAAAACCTCTTTGTGCATTTCGGTATGACCGAGTCATCCATTTCGGTCACACCGAGATCACTAAGTTGAGCAGCTTCAGGAGGAAGCAGAAGAGAAGAGAGGCAAGGCAACCAAAGATGCATTTCAGTGAGTGCCAAGGAGTCAAAGGTCTGCTGCCGTGCCAGTGACAGATTCTAGAGCTACAACATCAACACTAGCAGCTACATCTCCAGTGCCACCTCCAGCAGCCACTCCACCAGCTCCAACTACATCAACAGATGCCTTCGTCCTTGGTGTTCTCTCTACACCACCTCCCGAAGACCAAGCCTGAGAGACGCGTAGCACTATGCATATTTGAACTTTTTGGTAACTTCTTGCCAAAGGGGGAGAAATATGTATAGATCATAGGCTTCAAGAGAGTGTTTTGCTTCTTTGCCTTTGGTTGAACTTTTTATTGTGTGAGATACTTTATGTCCTTGTGTGAGATACTTGTGTGATCATGTGATTGATCATTTGCTACCTTAATTCTTGTTTAGATGACACTATCTTTTATATCCATATATGATCATTCACTTGCTTGGTGATGAGTGCATGCTTTTAATTTCTATCATTTTGAGCGCTCCACCAAGATGTATGTGACATGGAAGAGTAACACATGATCCTAATCGATTGTGCATTTGCATTCAAAAGCAAATTTTAAATAATGCACAAATTTAGGGGGAGCTCTTTCTTATCACATACTTCTCAAAGCAACGATGTTTTTCAATCTTATTATCATTTGTCGAAGCTTTGATCTATATGTTGTCATCAATTACCAAAAAGGGAGAGACTGAAAGTGCGACTATCCTTGGGTGATTTTGGTAATTCCTAACAACATATAGCCCATTGAGCTAATGCTATTTCAAGATAAATATTTCAGGAAAGCTCAATGTTTGGAATGGCATGGATTATAAAGTGGACCCCTCAAAATACTAAGGACACATGTTGGCTCAAGCTCAAGACTCTACATTTTACTTTTAGTGATCCAAGATCACATTGAGTCCATAGGAAAAGCCAATACTATTAAAAGGGGATGAGGTATTGCTTAATGAGTTACTTGCTCAAAATGCTTAGTGATATGCTCCAAAACCCTCAACTACTTTCTCATATCCACATATGTCCCAAACCAAAAGTCAAACTCGGCCCCACTGAAATCTCCTACCCGGCACCACTGAGTTCACTTGACATAACCACTGCCACAAACCCTACTCATTTCGGTCTCACTGATAGGGATCTCGGTCTCACCGAGATGGGATTGCAAACTCTTTGTTTCCCTTCGTAACTTTTCAGTCTAACTGAGATGAGCGATCGGTCCCACCGAGATTGCAATGCAAACTCTCTATTTCCCCTTTTAATGTTTCGGTCTAACCGAGATAATGAATCGGTCCCACCGAGTTTGCCTGACCAACTCTCGGGTTGCCTATTACCAAAATCGGTCCCACCGAGTTTGCGTAATCGGTCTCACCAAGATTACGTTATGCCCTAACCCTGATGGAATCGGTCCCACCAAGTTGACATGTCGGTCCCACCAAAAATCCTAACGTTCACATTTTGAACTAAATCGGTCTGACCGAGTTTCATGATTCGGTTCCACCGAGTTTGGTGATTTGTGTGTAACAGTTAGATTTTGTGTGGAGGCTATATATACCCCTCCACCCACTCTTCATTCGTGAAGAGAGCCATCAGAACATGCCTACACTTCCAACATACATTTTCTGAGATAGAACCACCTACACTTGTGTTGGGGTCAAGATATTCCATTCCAGCCACATAAATCTTGATCACTAGCCTTCCCCAAGTTGCTTTCCACTCAAACCCTCTTTCTACCAAATCCAATCCTATGAGAGAGAGCTGAGTGTTCGGGAGACTATTGATACGGTCTCCAACGTATCTATAATTTTTGATTGCTCCATGCTATATTATCTACTGTTTTGGACATTATTGGGCTTTATTATCCACTTTTATATTATTTTTGGGACTAACCTATTAACCAGAGGCCCAGCCCAGAATTGCTGTTTTTTTGCCTATTTTAGGGTTTCAAAGAAAAGGAATATCAAACGGAGTCCAAATGGAATGAAACCTTTGGGAACGTGATTTTCTCACCGAACATGATCCAAGAGACTTGGACCCCATGTCAAGAAACAAAGGAAGAGGCCACGAGGTAGGGGGCGCGCTTACCCCCCAGGCGCGCCCTCCACCCTCATGGGCCCCCTGTTGCTCCACCGACGTACTCCTTCCTCCTATATATACCTACGTACCCCCAAACGATCAGATACGGAGCCAAAAACCTAATTCCACCACCGCAACTTTCTGTATCCACGAGATCCCATCTTGGGGCCTGTTCCGGAGCTCCGCCGGAGGGGGCATCCTTCATGGAGGGCTTCTACATCAACACCATAGCCGATCCGATGAAGTGCGAGTAGTTTAACTCAGAGCTTCGGGTCCATAGTTATTAGCTAGATGGCTTCTTCTCTCTTTTTGGATCTCAATACAATGTTCTCCCCCTTTCTTGTGGAGATCTATTCTATGAATCTTCTTTTTGTGGTGTGTTTGTTGAGACCGATGAATTGTGGGTTTATGATCAAGTTTATCTATGAACAATATTTGAATCTTCTCTGAATTCTTTTATGTATGATTGGTTATCTTTGCAAGTCTCTTTGAATTGTCCGTTTGGTTTGGCCTACTAGATTGATCTTTCTTGCAATGGGAGAAGTGTTTAGCTTTGGGTTCAATCTTGCGGTGTCCTTTCCCAGTGACAGTAGGGGCAGAAAGGCACGTATTGTATTGTTGCCATCGAGGATAACAAGATGGGGTTTTTATCATATTGCATGAATTTATCCCTCTACATCATGTCATCTTGCTTAAGGCGTTACTCTATTTTCATGAACTTAATACTCTAGATGCATGCTGGATAGCGGTCGATGAGTGGAGTAATAGTAGTAGATGCAGGCAGGAGTCGGTCTACTTGTCTCGGACGTGATGCCTAGATACATGATCATACCTAGATATTCGCATAACTATGCTCAATTCTGTCAATTGCTCAACAGTAATTCGTTCACCCACCATAGAACACTTATGCTCTTGAGAGAAGCCACTAGTGAAACCTATGGCCCCCGGGTCTATCTTCATCATATTAATCTTCTAATACTTAGTTATTTCCTTTGCTTTTTTCCTTTGCCTTTATTTTACTTTGCATCTTTATCATAAAAATACCAAAAATGTTATCTTATCATATCTATCAGATCTCACTCTCGTAAGTGACCGTGAAGGGATTGACAACCCCTTATCGCGTTGGTTGCGAGGAGTTATTTGCTTTGTGCAGGTACTAGGGGACGCGCGCAACCTCCTACTGGATTGATACCTTGGTTCTCAAAAACTGAGGGAAATACTTACGCTACTTTGCTGCATCATCCCTTCCTCTTCGGGGAAATCCAATGCAGTGCTCAAGAGGTAGCAAGAAGGATTTCTGGCACTGTTGCCGGGGAGGTTCGCGCAAGTCAAGATTTGACTCCAGACAACAAGCAATTTCTGGCACCGTTGAGTCAACATACCAAGTACCCATCACAATCCTTATCTCCCGCATTACATTATTTGCCATTTGCCTCTCGTTTTCCTCTCCCCCACTTCACCCTTGCCGTTGTATTCACACACACTCTCTCTCTCTCTATCCTCCCTCTCTTTCTCTATTTGCCTCTTTTCCGTTTACTTGTCGTTATGGTGAGTCCTCTATCTTCTCCGTTGTCTCCCGAGAATGAAGTTCTAAATTTTAAGCGAAGGGAGGGAGAAAATCTAAAAGACGCTTGGTATAGAATTTGCAATGCTCAAAATAGATCTACCCGGAAGCAATCTACTTCCGTTCTTCTCCGTAATTTTTATGTAGGCGTTGCTCCTTCGTACATATATGTCCTTGACACCATTACCGGAGGGAATTTCTTGGGTAGCCACACTTTTGATTCTTATAATGCTATGATAGATTTATTTGGCTCACCACCTCTTTTGGTTAATGGAACTGTATTAACTTTGGAACATGTAATGCAAAGGCTCGAAATTATTGAAAATAAGGTTGCTACCGTAGAGTTAATTGAAAATTTGGATAAAAAGATCCACAACCGAGTCTCTCAATATGGATCTAAAGTAGGAGCCACTTTGAAAAATATTAAAGAGAAGGAACCCGTGGTTAATGAGAAAATAAATCATGATTCCACTAGGATCGATAAACTTGAAGGTATCATTACCAACTTGGGAACCGCTTTTTCTTCCGTAAAGAATACTCCAGGTCCTCCTACTAAAATTGCCAAGCTTATGTATGTTCCTAAAAATAAGGGTGAATCCTCTAGTAAGGAAACTGCGGATCTCAAATCTATAAGTATTCATCCCAATCTTGTTGCTATCATTAAGGAACCATTTGTTACAAATGAATTTTTCGATCTTGTGCCTAAAAGTTTGATAATAACTAAAAATAAAGAAATTCCTAAGGATGGTAGATGCCTCATTGAAGAATTACCAACCAAAGATGGCAATACCTAGATCTATCCTTGCTTTTTATGCCTAGCTAGGGGCGTTAAACGATAGCGCTTGTTGGGAGGCAACCCAATTTTATTTTTTATTCTTTGATTTTTGCTCCTGTTTAGTAATAAATAAATAATTTATCTAGCCTCTTTTTTTGTTGTGTTTTTTGTGTTTAATTAGTGTTTGTGCCAAGTAGAACCGTTGGGAAGACTTGGGGAAAGTCTTGATATCTAGCTGTAAAAAACAGAAACTTTAGTGCTCACGAGAACTGCTTCCATTTTTATTTGGAAAGTGATATTTAGTTAATTATTTTTTCAGATGATTAATAGATAAATTCCTCACGTCCAGCAATTTATTTTAGAATTTTTGGGGTTCCAGATCTTGCGCTAGATACAGATTACTACAGACTGTTCTATTTTTGACAGATTCTGTTTTTCGTGTGATGTTTGCTTATTTTGATGAATCTATGGCGAGTAAAATAGTTTGTAAACCATAGAGAAGTTGGAATACAGTAGGTTTAACACCAATATAAATAAAGAATGAGTTCATTACAGTACCTTGAAGTAGTCTTTTGTTTTCTTTTGCTAACGGAGCTCACGAGATTTTCTACTTTAAGTTTTGTGTTGTGAAGATTTCAAGTTTTGGGTAAAGATTTGATGGATTATGGAACAAGGAGTTGCAAGAGCCTAAGCTTGGGGATGCCCATGGCACCCCCAAGATAATCTAAGGAAACCTAAAAGCCAAAGCTTGGGGATGCCCTGGAAGGCATCCCCTCTTTCGTCTACTTCTATCGGTAACTTTACTTGGAGCTATATTTTTATTCACCACATGATATGTGTTTTGCTTGGAGCGTCTTGTATTATTTGAGTCTTTATTTGTTAGTTTACTATAATCATACTTGCTGACACACCTTTTGAGAGAGCCATACATGATTTGGAATTTGTTAGAATACTCTATGTGCTTCGCTTATATCTTTTGAGTTATATAGTTTTGCTCTAGTACTTCACTTATATTTTTTAGAGCACGGTGGTGGATTTGTTTTATAGAAACTATTGATCTCTCATGCTTCACTTAGATTATTTTGAGAGTCTTAAATAGCATGGTAATTTTCTTTAAAAATCCTTATATGCTAGGTATACAAGATTAATAATAAAATTCTCTTACGAGTGTATTGAATACTATGAGAAGTTTGATGCTTGATAATTATTTTGAGATATGAAGATGGTGATATTAAAGTTGTGCTAGTTGAGTAGTTGTGAATTTGAGAAATACTTGTGTTGAGGTTTGTGATTCCCGTAGCATGCACATATGGTGAACCGTTATGTGATGAAGTCAGAGCATGATTTATTTATTGATTGTCTTCATTATGAGTGGCAGTCGGGGATGAGCGATGGTCTTTTCCTACCAATCTATCCCCCTAGGAGGATGCGCGTAATACTTTGCTTTGATAACTTGTAGATTTTTGCAATAAGTATATGAGTTCTTTATGACTAATGTTGAGTCCATGGATTATACACACTTTTCTCACCCTTCCACCATTGCTAGCCTCTCTAATACCGTGCACCTTTCGCCGGTATCATACACCCACCATATACCTTCCTCAAAACAGCCACCATACCTACCTATTATGGCATTTCCATAGCCATTCCGAGATATATTACCATGCAATTTTCCACCGTTCCGTTTATTATGACACACTCCATCATTGTCATATTTCTTAGCATGATCATGTAGTTGACATCGTATTTGTGGCAAAGCCACCATTCATAATTCTTTCGTACATGTCATTCATGAGTCATTGCATATCCCGGTACACCGCCGGAGGCATTCATATAGAGTCATATTTTGTTCTAAGTATCGAGTTGTAATTGTTGAGTTGTAAGAAAATAAAAGTGTGATGATCATCATTATTAGAGCATTGTCCCAAGTGAGAAAGGATGATGGAGACTATGATTCCCCCACAAGTCGGGATGAGACCCCAGACGAAAAATAAAAAAATAAAGAAAGAAAAGAGGCCATAAAAAAGAGAAAAGGCCCAAATAAAAAAATGAGAGAAAAAGAGAGAAAGGGCAATGCTACTATCCTTTTACCACACTTGTGCTTCAAAGTAGCACCATGATCTTCATAGTAGAGAGTCTGCCATTTCGTCACTTTCATATACTAGTGGGAATTTTTCATTATAGAACTTGGCTTGTATATTCCAATGATGGGCTTCCTCAAATTGCCCTAGGTCTTCATGAGCAAGCAAGTTGGATGCACACCCACTTAGTTTCTTTTTGAGCTTTCATATACTTATAGCTCTAGTGCATCCGTTGCATGGCAATCCCTACTCACTCACATTGATATCTATTGATGGGCATCTCCATAGCCCGTTGATACGCCTAGTTGATGTGAGACTATCTTCTCCCTTTTTGTCTTCTCCACAACCACCATTCTATTCCACCTATAGTGCTATATCCATGGCTCACGCTCATGTATTGTGTGAAGATTGAAAAAGTTTTGAGAATGTCAAAAGTATGAAACAATTACTTGGCTTGTCATCAGGGTTGTGCATGATTTAAATACTTTGTGTGGTGAAGATAGAGCATAGCCAGACTATATGATTTTGTAGGGATAACTTTCGTTGGCCATGTTATTTTTGTAAGACATGATTGCTTTGTTAGTATGCTTGAAGTATTATTATTTTTATGTCCATATAAACTTTTATCATGAATCTTTCGGATCTGAATATTCATACCACAATTAAGAAGAATTACATTAAAATTATGCCAAGTAGCACTCCGCATCAAAAATTCTGTTTTTATCATTTACCTACTCAAGGACGAGCAGGAATTAAGCTTGGGGATGCTTGATACGTCTCCAACGTATCTATAATTTTTGATTGATCCATGCTATATTATCTACTGTTTTGGACATTATTGGGCTTTATTATCCACTTTTATATTATTTTTGTGACTAACCTATTAACCGGAGGCCCAACCCAGAATTGCTGTTTTTTTTGCCTATTTTAGGGTTTCGAAGAAAAGGGATATCAAACGGAGTCCAAACGGAATGAAACCTTCGGGAACGTGAGTTTCTCACCGAACATGATCCAGGAGACTTGGACCCCACGTCAAGAAACAAAGGAGGAGGCCACGAGGTAGGGGGGGTGCCTACCCCCCGGGCGCGCCCTCCACCCTTGTGGGCCCCCTGTTGCTCCACCGATGTACTCCTTCCTCCTATATATACCTATGTACCCCCAAACGATTAGATACAGAGCCAAAAAACTAATTCCACTGCCGCAACTTTCTGTATCCACGAGATCCCATCTTGGGGCCTATTCCGGAGCTCCACCGGAGGGGGCATCCATCACGGATGGCTTCTACATCAACACCATAGCCTCTTCGATGAAGTGTGAGTAGTTTACCCCTGACCTTCGGGTCCATAGTTATTAGCTAGATGGCTTCTTCTCTCTTTTTGGATCTCAATACAATGTTCTCCCCCTCTCTTGTGGAGATCTATTCGATGCAATCTTATTTTTGCGGTGTGTTTGTTGAGACCGATGAATTGTGGGTTTATGATCAAGTTTATCTATGAACAATATTTGAATCTTCTCTGAATTCTTTTATGTATGATTGGTTATCTTTGCAAGTCTCTTCGAATTATCAGTTTGGTTTGGCCTACTAGATTGATCTTTCTTGCAATGGGAGAAGTGTTTAGCTTTGGGTTCAATCTTGCGGTGTCCTTCCCCAGTGACAGTAGGGGCAGCAAGGCATGTATTGTATTGTTGCCATCGAGGATAACAAGATGGTTTTTTTTATCATATTGCATGAATTTATCCCTCTACATCATGTCATCTTGCTTAAGGCGTTACTCTGTTTTCATGAACTTAATACTCTAGATGCATGCTGGATAGTGGTCGATGAGTGGAGTAATAGTAGTAGATGCAGGCAGGAGTCGGTCTACTTGTCTCGGACATGATGCCAATATACATGATCATACCTAGATATTATCATGACTATGCTCAATTCTGTCAGTTGCTCAACAGTAATTCATTCACCCACCATAGAATACTTATGCTCTTGAGAGAAGCCACTAGTGAAACCTATGGCCCTCGGGTCTATCTTCATCATATTAATCTTCTAATACTTAGTTATTTCCTTTGCTTTTTTACTTTGCATCTTTATCATAAAAATACCAAAAATATTATCTTATCATATCTATCAGATCTCACTCTCGTAAGTGACCGTGAAGGGATTGACAACCCCTTATCGCGTTGCTTGCGAGGAGTTATTTGCTTTGTGCAGGTACTAGGGGACGCGCGCGCAACCTCCTAATGGATTGATACCTTGGTTCTCAAAAACTGAGGGAAATACTTACGCTACTTTGCTGCATCATCCCTTCCTCTTCGGGGAAATCCAACGCAGTGCTCAAGAGGTAGCAACTATCATTTGAAGCACAAGAGCAAGGAGTTCATCATCAACACACCGTCTATTACCTTTTGGAGAGTGGTGTCTCCTAGATTGGTTAGGTGTCACTTGGGAGCCTCCGTCAAGATTGTGGAGTTGAACCAAGGAGTTTGTACGGGCAAGGAGATCGCCTACTTCATGAAGATCTACCCTGGCGAGGCAAGTCCTTCGTGGGCGATGCCCATGGTGGGATACACAAGGTTGCTTCTGTTGGGTTTCGTAGTAATTTCAAAAAATTTCCTACGCACACGCAAGATCATGGTGATGCATAGCAACGAGAGGGGAGAGTGTGATCTACGTACCCTTGTAGATCAACAACGGAAGCGTTAACTTGGTTGATGTAGTTGTACGTCTTCACGGCCCGACCGATCAAGCACCGAAACTATGACACCTCCGAGTTCTAGCACACGTTCAGCTTGATGACGATCCCCGGACTCCGATCCAGCAAAGTGTCGGGGAAGAGTTCCATCAGCACGACGGTGTGGTGACGATCTTGATGTACTACTGTCGCAGGGCTTTGCCTAAGCACCGCTGCAATATTATCGAGGACTATGGTGGAAGGGGGCACCGCACACGGCTAAGAATATGATCACGTGGATCAACTTGTGTCTCTAGGGGGTGCCCCTGCCTCCGTATATAAAGGCTGAAAGGGGGGGGGGCGGCCAAGAGGAGGCGCGCCAGGAGGAGTCCTACTCCCTCCGGGAGTAGGACTCCCCCCTTTCCTAGTTGGAATAGGATTCGCGGAGGGGGGAAAAGAGGAGAGAGAGGAGGGAGGGGGCCGGCCCCCTCTCACTGTCCTATTCGGACCAAGGGGGGGAGGGGCGCGCGGCCCATCTCTGGCCACCTCTCCTCTCTTCCACTAAGGCCCACTAAGGCCCATATACCTCCCGGGGGGTTCCGGTAACCTCCCGGTAATCCGGTAAAATCCCGATTTCACCCGGAACACTTCCGATATCCAAACATAGGCTTCCAATATATCAATCTTTATGTCTCGACCATTTCGAGACTCCTCGTCATGTCCGTGATCACATCCGGGACTCCAAACAACCTTCGGTACATCAAAACGCATAAACTCATAATATAACTGTCATCAAAACCTTAAGCGTGCGGACCCTACGGGTTCGAGAACAATGTAGACATGACCGAGACACGTCTCCGATCAATAACCAATAGCGGGACCTGGATGCCCATATTGGTTCCTACATATTCTACGAAGATCTTTTATCGGTCAGACCGCATAACAACATACGTTGTTCCCTTTGTCATCGGTATGTTACTTGCACGAGATTCGATCGTCGGTATCCTATACCTAGTTCAATCTCGTTACCGGCAAGTCTCTTTACTCGTTCTGTAATACATCATCCCGCAACTAACTCATTAGTTGCAATGCTTGCAAGGCTTAAGTGATGTGCATTACCGAGAGGGCCCAGAGATACCTCTCCAACAATCGGAGTGACAAATCCTAATCTCGAAATACGCCAACCCAACATGTACCTTTGGAGACACCTGTAGAGCTCCTTTATAATCACCCAGTTACGTTGTGACGTTTGGTAGCACACAAAGTGTTCCTCTGGCAAACGGGAGTTGCATAATCTCATAGTCATAGGAACATGTATAAGTCATGAACAAAGCAATAGCAACATACTAAACGATCGGGTGCTAAGCTAACGGAATGGGTCAGGTCAATCACATCATTCTCCTAATGATGTGATCCCGTTAATCAAATGACAACTCATTGTTCATGGTCAAGAAACATAACCATCTTTGATTAACGAGCTAGTCAAGTAGAGGCATACTAGTGACACTTTGTTTGTCTATGTATTCACACATGTATTATGTTTCCGGTTAATACAATTCTAGCATGAATAATAAACATTTATCATGATTATAAGGAAATAAATAATAACTTTATTATTGCCTCTAGGGCATATTTCCTTCAGTCTCCCACTTGCACTAGAGTCAATAATCTAGATTACACTGTAATGATTCTAACACCCATGGAGCCTTGGTGCTAATCATGTTTTGCTCGTGGAAGAGGCTTAGTCAATGGGTCTGCAACATTCAGATCCGTATGTATCTTGCAAATCTCTATGTCTCCCACCTGGACTAGATCCCGGATGGAGTTGAAGCGTCTCTTGATGTGTTTGGTCCTTTTGTGAAATCTGGATTCCTTTGCCAAGGCAATTGCACCAGTATTGTCACAAAAGATTTTCATTGGACCCGATGCATTAGGTATGACACCTAGATCGGATATGAACTCTTTCATCCAGACTCCTTCGTTCGCTTCTTCCGAAGCAGCTATGTACTCCGCTTCACATGTAGATCCCGCTACGATGCTTTGTTTAGAACTGCACCAACTGACAGCTCCACCATTTAATGTAAACACGTATCCGGTTTGCGATTTAGAATCGTCCGGATCAGTGTCAAAGCTTGCATCAACGTAACCTTTTACGGTGAGCTCTTTGTCACCTCCATATACGAGAAACGTATCCTTAGTCCTTTTCAGGTATTTCAGGATGTTCTTGACCGCTGTCCAGTGATCCACTCCTGGATTACTTTGGTACCTCCCTGCTAAACTTATAGCAAGGCACACATCAGGTTTGGTACACAGCATTGCATACATGATATATCCTATGGCTGATGCATAGGGAACATCTTTCATATTCTCTCTATCTTCTGCAGTGGTCGGGCATTGAGTCTTACTCAACTTCACACCTTGTAACACAGGCAAGAACCCTTTCTTTGCTTGATTCATTTTGAACTTCTTCAAAATTTTGTCAAGGTATGTGCTTTGTGAAAGTCCAATTAAGCGTCTTGATCTATCTCTATAGATCTTAATGCCTAATATGTAAGCAGCTTCACCGAGGTCTTTCATTGAAAAACTTTTATTCAAGTATCCCTTTATGCTATCCAGAAATTCTATATCATTTCCAATCAGCAATATGTCATCCACATATAATATCAGAAATGCTACAGAGCTCCCACTCACTTTCTTGTAAATACAGGCTTCTCCGAAAGTCTGTATAAAACCAAATGCTTTGATCACACTATCAAAATGTTTATTCCAACTCCGAGAGGCTTGCACCAGTCCATAAATGGATCGCTGGAGCTTGCACACTTTGTTAGCTCCCTTTGGATCGACAAAACCTTCCCGTTGCATCATATACAACTCTTCTTCCAGAAATCCATTCAAGAATGCAGTTTTGACATCCATCTGCCAAATTTCATAATCATAAAAATGCGGCAATTGCTAACATGATTCGGACGGACTTAAGCATCGCTATGGGTGAGAAGGTCTCATCGTAGTCAATCCCTTGAACTTGCCGAAAACCTTTTGCGACAAGTCGAGCTTTGTAGACAGTAACATTACCATCAGCGTCAGTCTTCTTCTTAAAGATCCATTTATTCTCAATTGCTTGCCGATCATCGGGCAAGTCAACCAAAGTCCATACTTTGTTCTCATACATGGATCCCATCTCAGATTTCATGGCTTCAAGCCACTTTGCGGAATCTGGGCTCACCATCGCTTCTTCATAGTTCGTAGGTTCATCATGATCTAGTAGCATGACTTCCAGAACAGGATTACCGTACCACTCTGGTGCGGATCTTACTCTGGTTGATCTACGAGGTTCAGTAGTATCTTGATCTGAAGTTTCATGATCATTATCATTGGCTTCCTCACTAACTGGTGTAGGTGTCACTGAAACAGTTTTCTGTGATGAACTACTTTCCAGTAAGGGAGCAGGTACAGTTACCTCGTCAAGTTCTACTTTCCTCCCACTCACTTCTTTCGAGAGAAACTCCTTCTCTAGAAAGGATCCATTCTTAGCAACGAATGTCTTGCCTTCGGATCTGTGATAGAAGGTGTACCCAACAGTTTCCTTTGGGTATCCTATGAAGACACATTTCTCCGATTTGGGTTCGAGCTTATCAGGTTGAAGCTTTTTCACATAAGCATTGCAGCCCCAAACTTTAAGAAACGACAACTTTGGTTTCTTGCCAAACCACAGTTCATAAGGCGTCGTCTCAACGGATTTTGATGGTGCCCTATTTAATGTGAATGCAGCCGTCTCTAGAGCATAACCCCAAAACGATAGCGGTAAATCAGTAAGAGACATCATAGATCGCACCATATCTAGTAAAGTACGATTATGATGTTCGGACACACCATTACGCTGTGGTGTTCCGGGTGGCGTGAGTTGCGAAACTATTCCACAGTTTTTCAAATGTACACCAAACTCGTAACTCAAATATTCTCCTCCACGATCAGATCGTAGAAACTTTATTTTCTTGTTACGATGATTTTCAACTTCACTCTGAAATTCTTTGAACTTTTCAAATGTTTCAGACTTATGTTTCATTAAGTAGATATATCCATATCTGCTTAAATCATCTGTGAAGGTGAGAAAATAACGATATCCGCCACGAGCCTCAATATTCATCGGACCACATACATCGGTATGTATGATTTCCAACAAATCTGTTGCTCTCTCCATAGTACCGGAGAACGGTGTTTTAGTCATCTTGCCCATGAGGCACGGTTCGCAAGTACCAAGTGATTCATAATCAAGTGGTTCCAAAAGTCCATCAGTATGGAGTTTCTTCATGCGCTTTACACTGATATGACCTAAACGACAGTGCCAAAAATAAGTTGCACTTTCATTATCAACTCTGCATCTTTTGGCTTCAACATTATGAATATGTGTATTACTACTATCGAGATTCAATAAAAATAGACCACTCTTCAAGGGTGCATGACCATAAAAGATATTACTCATATAAATAGAACAACCATTATTCTCTGATTTAAATGAATAACCGTCTCGCATTAAACAAGATCCAGATATAATGTTCATGCTCAACGCTGGCACCAAATAACAATTATTTAGGTCTAATATTAATCCCGATGGTAGATGTAGAGGTAGCGTGCCGACCGCGATCACATCGACTTTGGAACCGTTTCCCACGCGCATCGTCACCTCGTCCTTTGCCAGTGCCCGCTTATTCTGTAGTCCCTGTTTCGAGTTGCAAATATTAGCAACAGAACCAGTATCAAATACCCAGGTGCTACTGCGAGCTCTAGTAAGGTACACATCAATAACATGTATATCACATATACCTTTGTTCACCTTGCCATCCTTCTTATCCGCCAAATACTTGGGGCAGTTCCGCTTCCAGTGACCAGTCTGCTTGCAGTAGAAGCACTCAGTTTCAGGCTTAGGTCCAGACTTGGGTTTCTTCTCCTGAGCAGCAACTTGCTTGCCGTTCTTCTTGAAGTTCCCCTTCTTCTTCCCTTTGCCCTTTTTCTTGAAACTAGTGGTCTTGTTAACCATCAACACTTGATGCTCCTTCTTGATTTCTACCTCCGCGGCTTTCAGCATTGCGAAGAGCTCGGGAATAGTCTTGTTCATCCCTTGCATATTATAGTTCATCACGAAGCTCTTGTAGCTTGGTGGCAGTGATTGGAGAATTCTGTCAATGACGCAATCATCTGGAAGATTAACTCCCAATTGAATCAAGTGATTATTATACCCAGACATTTTGAGTATATGCTCACTGACAGAACTGTTCTCTTCCATCTTGCAGCTATAGAACTTATTGGAGACTTCATATCTCTCAATCCGGGCGTTTGCTTGAAATATTAACTTCAACTCCTGAAACATCTCATATGCTCCATGACGTTCAAAACGTCGTTGAAGTCCCGATTCTAAGCCGTAAAGCATGGCACACTGAACTATCGAGTAGTCATCAGCTTTGCTCTGCCAGACGTTCATAACATCTGGTGTTGCTCCAGCAGCAGGCCTGGCACCCAGCGGTGCTTCCAGGACGTAATTCTTCTGTGCAGCAATGAGGATAATCCTCAAGTTACGGACCCAGTCCGTGTAATTGCTACCATCATCTTTCAACTTTGCTTTCTCAAGGAACGCATTAAAATTCAACGGAACAACAGCACGAGCCATCTATCTACAATCAAAATAAATAAGCAAGATACTATCAGGTACTAAGTTCATGATAAATTTAAGTTCAATTAATCATATTACTTAAGAACTCCCACTTAGATAGACATCCCTCTAATCTTCTAAGTGATTACGTGATCCAAATCAACTAAACCATAACCGATCATCACGTGAGATGGAGTAGTTTTCAATGGTGAACATCGTTTATGTTGATCATACCTACTATATGATTCACGCTCGACCTTTCGGTCTCCGTGTTCCGAGGCCATATCTGCATATGCTAGGCTCGTCAAGTTTAACCTGAGTATTCTGCTTGTGCAAAACTGGCTTGCACCCGTTGTAGATGGACGTAGAGCTTATCACACCCGATCATCATGTGGTGTCTGGGCACGACGAACTTTGGCAACGGTGCATACTCAGGGAGAACACTTCTTGATAATTTAGTGAGAGATCATCTTATAATGCTACCGTCAATCAAAGCAAGATAAGATGCATAAAAAGATAAACATCACATGCAATCAATTTAAGTGATATGATATGGCCATCATCATCTTGTGCTTGTGATCTCCATCTCCGAAGCACCGTCATGATCACCATCGTCACCGGCGCGACACCTTGATCTCCATCGTAGCATCGTTGTCGTCTCGCCAATCTTATGCTTCCACGACTATCACTACCGTTTAGTAATAAAGTAAAGCATTACATCGCGATTGCATTGCATACAATAAAGCGACAACCATATGGCTCCTGCCAGTTGCCGATAACTCGGTTACAAAACATGATCATCTCATACAATAAAATTCAGCATCATGCCTTGACCATATCACATTACAACATGCCCTGCAAAAACAAGTTAGACGTCCTCTACTTTGTTGTTGCAAGTTTTACGTGGCTGCTACGGGCTTAAGTAAGAACCAATCTCACCTATGCATCAAAACCACAACGATAGTTTGTCAAATAGACTCCGTTTTAACCTTCGCAAGGACCGGGCGTAGCCACACTCGGTTCAACTAAAGTTGGAGAGACAGTCGCCCGCAAGCCATCTATGTGCAAAGCACGTCGAGGGAACCGGTCTCGCGTAAGCGTACGCGTAAGGTTGGTCCGGGTCGTCTCGTCCAACAATACCGCCGAACCAAAGTATGACATGCTGGTAGGCAGTATGACTTGTATCGTCCACAACTCACTTGTTTTCTACTCGTGCAAATAACATCAAACCATAAAACCTAGGCTCGGATGCCACTGTTGGGGAACGTAGTAATTTCAAAAAATTTCCTACGCGCACGCAAGATCATGGTGATGCATAGCAACGAGGGGGAGAGTCTGATCTACATACCCTTGTAGATCGCAACGGAAGAGTTGACACAACGTAGAGGAAGTAGTCGTACGTCTTCTTCCCGATCCGACTGATCTAAGCACCGTTACTCCGGCACCTCCGAGTTCTTAGCACACTACAGCTCGATGACGATCCCCGGGCTCCGATCCAGCAAAGCTTCGGGGAGGAGTTCCGTCAGCACGACGGCGTGGTGACGATCTTGATGTTCTACCGACGCAGGGCTTCGCCTAAGCACTACAACGATATGATCGAGGTGGAATATGGTGGCAAGGGGCACCGCACACGGCTAAGGAACGATCTCAATGATCAACTTGTGTGTCTAGAGGTGCCCCCTGCCTCCGTATATAAAGGAGCCAAGGGGGAGGGGTGCGGCCAGCCCTATGGAGGCGCAGGAGGAGTCCTACTCCTACCGGGAGTAGGACTCCCCTCCCAATCCTATTCCAAATAGGACTCCCAAGGGGGAAAGAGGGAGAGGGGTGGCCGGCCACCTCTCCTAGTCCTAATAGGACTAGGGGAGGGGGGGAGGCGCGCAGCCCTTATGGGCAGCCCTTTCACCTTTCCACTAAGGCCCACTAAGGCCCATATGATTCCCGGGGGGTTCCAGTAACCTCCCGGTACTCCGGTAAAATCCCGATTTCACCCGGAACACTTCCGATGTCCAAACATAGGCTTCCAATATATCAATCTTTATGTCTCGACCATTTCGAGACTCCTCGTCATGTCCGTGATCACATCCGAGACTCTGAACAACCTTCGGTACATCAAAATGCATAAACTCATAATAACTGTCATCGTAACGTTAAGCGTGCGGACCCTACGGTTCGAGAACAATGTAGACATGACCGAGACACGTCTCCGGTCAATAACCAATAGCGGGACCTGGATGCCCATATTGGCTCCTACATATTCTACGAAGATCTTTATCGGTCAGACCGCATAACAACATACGTTGTTCCCTTTGTCATCGGTATGTTACTTGCCCGAGATTCGATCGTCGGTATCCAATACCTAGTTCAATCTCGTTACCGGCAAGTCTCTTTACTCATTCCGTAATACATCATCTCACAACTAACATATTAGTTGTAATGCTTGCAAGGCTTATGTGATGTGTATTACCGAGAGGGCCCAGAGATACCTCTCCGACAATCGGAGTGACAAATCCTAATCTCGAAATACGCCAACCCAACATCTACCTTTGGAGACACCTGTAATGCTCCTTTATAATCACCCAGTTACATTGTGACGTTTGGTAGCACCCAAAGTGTTCCTCCGGCAAACGGGAGTTGCATAATCTCATAGTCATAGGAACATGTATAAGTCATGAAGAAAGAAATAGCAACATACTAAACGATCGGGTGCTAAGCTAATGGAATGGGTCATGTCAATCAGATCATTTAACTAATGATGTGACCTCGTTAATCAAATAACAACTCATTGTTCATGGTCAGGAAACATAACCATCTTTGATTAACGAGCTAGTCAAGTTGAGGCATACTAGTGACACTTTGTTTGTCTATGTATTCACACATGTATTATGTTTCCGGTTAATACAATTCTAGCATGAATAATAAACATTTATCATGATTATAAGGAAATAAATAATAACTTTATTATTGCCTCTAGGGCATATTTCCTTCAGGTTGCATCATATACAACTCTTCTTTAATAAATCCATTAAGGAATGCAGTTTTGTTTATCCATTTGCTAGATTTCATAAAATGTGGCAATTGCTAACATGATTCGGACAGACTTAAGCATAGATACGAGTGAGAAACTCTCATCGTAGTCAACACCTTGAACTTGTCGAAAACCTTTTGCGACAATTCTAGCTTCATAGATAGTAACACTACTATCAGCGTCCATCTTCCTCTTGAAGATCCATTTAATCTCAATGGCTCGCCGATCTTTGGGCAAGTCAATCAAAGTCCATACTTTGTTCTCATACATGGATCTCATCTCAGATTTCATGGCCTCAAGCCATTTCGCGGAATCTGGGCTCATCATCGCTTCCTCAAAGTTCGTAGGCTCGTCATGGTCAAGTAACATGACCTCCAGAATAGGATTACCGTACCACTCTGGTGCGGATCTCACTCTGGTTTACCTACGAGGTTCAGTAGTAACTTGATCTAAAGTTACATGATCATCATCATTAGCTTCCTCACTAATTGGTGTAGTAGTCACAGGAACAGATTTCTGTGATGAACTACTTTCCAATAAGCGAGAAGGTACAGTTACGTCATCAAGTTCTACTTTCCTCCCACTCACTTCTTTCGAGAGAAACTCCTTCTCTAGAAAGGATCCATTCAAAGCAACGAATATCTTGCCTTCGGATCTGTGATAGAAGGTGTACCCAACATTTTCTTTTGGGTATCCTATGAAGACGCACTTCTCCGATTTGGGTTTGAGCTTATCAGGTTGAAACTTTTTCACATAAGCATTGCAACCTCAAACTTTAAGAAACGACAGCTTAGGTTTCTTGCCAAACCATAGTTCATACGGTGTCGTCTCAACGGATTTAGATGGTACCCTATTTAATGTGAATGCAGCTGTCTCTAATGTATAACCCCAAAACGATATTGGTAGATCAGTAAGAGACATCATAGATCGCACCATATCTAATAAAGTATGGTTATGACGTTCGGACACACCATTACACTGTGGTGTTCCACGTGGCGTGAGTAGTGAAATTATTTCACATTGTTTTTAACTGAAGGCCAAACTCGTAACTCAAATATTTTACTTCTGCGATCATATCGTAGAAACTTTTATTTTTTGTTACGATGATTCTCCAATTCACTCTGAAATTTTTTGAACTTTTCAAATGTTTCAGACTTGTGTTTCATCAAGTAGGTATACTCATATCTGCTCAAATCATCTATGAAGATCAGAAAATAATGATACCTGCCGCGAGCCTCAATATTCATCGGACCACATACATCAGTATGTATGATTTCCAACAAATCTGTTGCTCACTCCATTGTTCCGGAGAACGGAGTCTTAGTCATCTTGCCCATGAGGCATGGTTCGCAAGCATCAACTGATTCATAATCAAGTGATTCCAAAAGCCCATCAACATGGATTTTCTTCATGCGCTTTACACCAATATGACCTAAACGGCAGTGCCACAAATAAGTTGCACTATCATTATTAACTTTGCATCTTTTGGTTTCAATATTATGAATATGTGTATCACTACAATCGAGATCCAACGAACCATTTTCATTGGGTGTGTAACCATATAAGGTTTTATTCATGTAAACAGAACAACAATTTATTCTCTTACTTAAATGAATAACCGTATTGCAATACATGATCAAATCATATTCATGCTCAGCGCAAACACCAAATAACACTTATTTAGGTTCAACACTAATCCCGAAAGTATAGGGAGTGTGCGATGATGATCATATCAATCTTGGAACCACTTCCAACACACATCATCACTTCACCCTTAACTAGTCTCTGTTCATTCTGCAACTCCCATTTCGAGTCACTATTCTTAGCAACTGAACCAGTATCAAATACCGAGGGGTTGCTACGAACACTAGTAAAATACACATCAATAATCTGTATATCAAATATACCTTTGTTCACTTTGCCATCCTTCTTATCCGCCAAATACTTGGGGCAGTTCCGCTTCCAGTGACTAGTCCCTTTGCAGTAGAAGCACTTAGTCTCAGGCTTAGGACCAGACTTGGGCTTCTTCACTTGAGCAGCAACTTGCTTGCCGTTCTTCTTGAAGTTCCCCTTCTTCCCTTTGCCCTTTTCTTGAAACTAGTGGTATTGTCTACCATCAACATTTGATATTTTTCTTGATTTCTACCTTCGTTGATTTCAGCATTACGAAGAGCTTGGGAATCGTTTCCGTTATCCCTTGCATATCATAGTTCATCACGAAGTTCTACTAACTTGGTGATGGTGACTAGAGAATTCTATCAATCACTATCTTATCTGGAAGATTAACTCCCACTTGATTCAAGCGATTGTAATACCCAGACAATTTGAGTACATGCTCACTGCTTGAGCTATTCTCCTCCATCTTTTTAGCTATAGAACTTTGTTGGAGACTTCATATCTCTCAACTCGGGTATTTGCTTGAAATATTAACTTCAACTCCTGGAACATCTCATATGGTCCATGACATTCAAAACATCTTTGAAGTCCCGATTCTAAGCTGTTAAGCATGGTGCACTAAACTATCAAGTAGTCATCATATTGAGCTAGCCAAACGTTCATAATGTCTGCCTCTACTCCTGCAATAGGTCTGTCACCTAGAGGTGCATCAAAGACATAATTCTTTTGTGCAGCAATGAGGACAATCCTCAGATTACGGATCCAAACCACATCATTGCTACTAACATTTTTCAACATAATTTTTCTCTAGGAACACAATAAACTGGGAGCAACATCGCGAGCTATTAATATACAACATAGATATGCTAATACTACCAGGACTAAGTTCATGATAAATTAAAGTTCAATTAATCATATTACTTAAGAACTCCCACTTAGACAGACATCCCTCTAATCTTCTAAGTGATCACGTGATCCATATCAACTAAACCATGTCCGATCATCACGTGAGATGGAGTAGTTTCAATGGTGAACATCACTATGTTGATCATATCTACTATATGATTCACGCTCGACCTTTCGGTCTCCGTGTTCCGAGGCCATATCTGTTATATGCTAGGCTCGTCAAGTTTAACCTGAGTATTCCGCGTGTGCAACTGTTTTGCACCTGTTGTATTTGAACGTAGAGCCTATCACACCCGATCATGACGTGGTGTCTCAGCACGAAGAACTTTCGCAACGGTGCATACTCAGGGAGAACACTTGTACCTTGATAATTAGTGAGAGATCATCTTATAAAGCTACCGTTGAACTAAGCAAAATAAGATGTATAAAAGATAAACATCACATGCAATCAAAATATGTGACATGATATGACCATCATCATCTTGTGCCTTTGATCTCCATCTCCAAAGTATCTTCATGATTTCCATCGTCACCGGCATGACACCATGATCTCCATCATCTTGATCTATATCAATGTGTCGTCACATGGTCATCTCGCCAACTACTGCTCTTGCAACTATTGCTATCGCATAGCGATAAAGTAAAGCAATTATTTGGCGCTTGCATCTTATGCAATAAAGAGACAACCATAAGGCTTCTGCCAGTTGCCGATAACTTCAACAAAACATGATCATCTTATACAACAACTTATATCTCATGACGTCTTGACCATATCACATCACAACATGCCCAAAACAAGTTAGACATCCTCTACTTTGTTGTTGCAAGTTTTACGTGGCTGCTACGGGCTGAGCAAGAACCGTTCTTACCTACGCATCAAAATCACAATGATAGTTTGTCAAGTTAGTGCTGTTTTAACCTTCTCAAGGACCGGGCGTAGCCACACTCGGTTCAACTAAAGTTGGAGAAACTGACACCCGCTAGTCACCTGTGTGCATAGCACGACGGTAAAACCAGTCTCGCATAAGCGTACGCGTAATGTCGGTCTGGGCCGCTTCATCCAACAATACCGCCGAACCAAAGTGTGACATGTTGGTAAGCAGTATGACTTATATCGCCCACAACTCACTTGTGTTCTACTCGTGCATATTACATCAACGCATAAAACCTAGGCTCGGATGCCACTGTTGGGGAACGTAGTAATTTCAAAAAAATTCCTACGCACATGCAAGATCATGGTGATGCATAGCAACGAGATGGGAGAGTGTTGTCTACGTACCCTCGTAGACCGGCAACGGAAGCGTTGACACAACATAGAGGAAGTAGTCGTACGTCTTCCCGATCCGACCGATCCAAGTACCGAATGTACGACACCTCCGAGTTCTGCACACGTTCAACTCGGTGACGTCCCTCGAGCTCCGATCCAGCAAAACGTTGATGGATAGTTTCATCAGCACGACGGCGTGATGATGGTGATGATGTTCTACCGACGCAGGGCTTCGCTTAAGCACCGCTACGATATGACCAAGGTGGAATATGGTGGAAGGGGGCACCGCACACGGCTAAGGAACGATCACGAAGATCAACTTGTGTGTCTATGGGGTGCCCCACCCCCTTATATAAAGGAGTGGAGGAGGGGGAGAGGGCCGGCCCCTATGGCGTGCCCTGGAGGAGTCCTACTCCCACCGGGAGTAGGATTCCTCCCTCCCCTAGTTGGAGTAGGAGAGGAAGGGAAGGAGGAGTAGGAGAGAAGGAAAGGGGGGGCTGCACCCCCCAAACCTTCTCCAATTCGGCCTCCTACCCAAAGGGGGCGCACCAGCCCCTTGTGGGCTGGTGTGCTTCCTTCTTATGGCCCATAAGGCCCATAACTTCTCCCGGGGGGTTCCGGTAACCTCCCGGTACTCCGGAAAAATGTCTGAACCACTTGGAACCCTTCCGATGTCCAAACATAGTCATCCAATATATCAACCTTTACGTCTCGACCATTTCGAGACTCCTCGTCATGTCCCCGATCTCATCCGGGACTCCGAACAACCTTCGGTACATCAAAACACAAAAACTCTTATTACGATCGTCACCGAACTTTAAGCGTGCGGACCCTACGGGTTCGAGAACTATGTAGACATGACCGAGACACGTCTCCGGTCAATAACCAATAGCGGAACCTGGATGCTCATATTGGCTCCCACATATTCACGAAGATCTTTATCAGTCAAACCGCATAACATCATACTTTGTTCCCTTTGTCATCGGTATGTTACTTGCCCGAGATTCGATCGTCGGTATCTCAATACCTAGTTCAATCTCTTTACCGGCAAGTCTCTTTACTCGTTCCGTAACACATCATCCCGCAACTAACTCATTAGTTGCAATGCTTGCAAGGCTTATAGTGATGTGCATTACCGAGTGGGCCCAGAGATACCTCTACGACAATCGGAGTGACAAATCCTAATCTCGAAATACGCCAACCCAACAAGTACCTTCGGAGACACCTGTAGAGCACCTTTATAATCACCCAGTTACGTTGTGACGTTTGGTAGCACACAAAGTGTTCCTCCGGTAAACGGGAGTTGCATAATCTCATAGTCATAGGAACATGTATAAGTCATGAAGAAAGCAATAGCAACAAACTAAACGATCAAGTGCTATGCTAACGGAATGGGTCAAGTCAATCACATCATTCTCCTAATGATGTGATCCCGTTAATCAAATGACAACTCATGTCTATGGTTAGGAAACATAACCATCTTTGATCAACGAGCTAGTCAAGTAGAGGCATACTAGTGACACTTTGTTTGTCTATGTATTCACACATGTATTATGTTTCCGGTTAATACAATTCTAGCATGAATAATAAACATTTATCATGATATAAGGAAATAAATAATAACTTTATTATTGCCTCTAGGGCATATTTCCTTCAGGTAAAGGATTAAGATTATATGTTTCTTCAACAGGCGGTAAATTAAGACCATGTATTTCTTCAATAGGAGGTAAATTCTTAACATCTTCAGCTTTAATAGCTTTTTCTTTCATAGATTTCTTTGCCTCTTGCATATCTTCAGGACTGAGAAATAGAATACCCCTCTTCTTTAGAGTTGGTTTAGGAATAGGCTCAGGAATTGGCTCCAGAGGTGTCCAATTATTTTCATTTGTCAACATATTATTCAATAGAATTTCAGCTTCATCCGTTGTTCTTTCCCTGAAAACAGAACCAGCACAACTATCCAGGTAATCTCTGGAGGCATCGGTTAGTCCATTATAAAAGATATCAAGTATTTCATTTTTCTTAAGAGGATCAGGCAAAGCATTAAGTATATATATCCCTTAAAGCAGCTTGTTTCTTATGAGCAGGGAAATATTTAGGAGAGAAGTAATAAATCATATCCTGGGGACTATGCACACAACCAGGATCAAGAGAATTAAATCATATCTTAGCATCACCCTTTAATGAGAACAGAAATATTTTAAGGATATAAAAGTAACGAGTTCTCTCATCTTTAGTGAACAGGGTGGCTATATCATTTAATTTAGTAAGATGTGCCACAACAGTTTCAGATTCATAACCATGAAAAGGATCGGATGCGACCAAATTAATTATGTCAGGATCAACAGAGAATTCATAATCCTTATCAGTAACAAAGATAGGTGAAGTAGAAAAAGCAGGGTCAGGTTTCATTCTAGCATTTAGAGATTGCTTACTCCATTTAGCTAATAATCTTTTGAGTTCATTTCTATTTTGGCAAGCTAAAATAGCTAAAGAAGCTTCTTGATCAAAGACATAACTGATAACCCACAAGTATAGGGGATCGCAACAACTTTCGAGGGTAGAGTATTCAACCCAAATTTATTGATTCGACACAAGGGGAGCCAAAGAATATTCTCAAGTATTAGCAGCTGAGTTGTCAATTCAACCACACCTGGAAACTTAGTATCTGCAGCAAAGTGTTTAGTAGCACAGTACTATGATAGTGGTGGTAGCAGCAACAAAAGTAAAGACAACAAAAGTAATGTTTTTGGTATTTTGTAGTGATTGCAACAGTACCAGTGGGAAAGTAAATAAGCGTAAAACAGTATATGGAAAACTCGTAGGCACCAGATCAGTGATGGATAATTATGCCGGATGCGGTTCATCATGTATCAGTCATAACATAAGGTGACACAGAACTAGCTCCAATTCATCAATGTAATGTAGGCTTGTATTCCGTATATAGTCATACGTGCTTATGGAAAAGAACTTGCATGACATCTTTTGTCCTACCCTCCCGTGGCAGCGGGGTCCTATCGGAAACTAAGGGATATTAAGGCCTCCTTTTAATAGAGAACCGAAACAAAGCATTAGCACATAGTGAATACATGAACTCCTCAAACTATGGTCATCACCGGGAGTGGTCCCGATTATTGTCACTTCGGGGTTGCCGGATCATAACACATAGTAGGTGACTATAGACTTGCAAGATAGGATCAAGAACTCACATATATTCATGGAAACATAATAGGTTCAGATCTGAAATCATGGCACTCGGGCCCTAGTGACAAGCATTAAGCATAACAAAGTCATAGCAACATTAATCTCAGAACATAGTGGATACTAGGGATCAAGCCCTAACAAAACTAACTCGATTACATGATAAATCTCATCCAACCCATCACCGTCCAGCAAGCCTACGATGGAATTACTCACGCACGGCGGTGAGCATCATGAAATTGGTGATGGAGGATGGTTGATGATGATGACGGCGACGAATCCCCCTCTCCGTAGCCCCGAACGGACTCCAGATCAGCCCTCCTGAGAGGTTTTAGGGCTTGGCGGCGGCTCCGTATCGTAAAACGCGATGATTTCTTCTCCCTGATTTTTTTCTCTCCAAAAGCAAATATATAGAGTTGGAGTTGGCGTCGGAGGGCATCCAGGGGGCCCACGAGGTAGGGGGGCGTGCCCTAGAGGGGGGGGGCACCCTCGTGGACAGGGTGTGGGCCCCCTGGTCTTCATCTTTGGCGGGGATTTTTTTTATTTTTTCTAAGATGTTCCGTGGAGTTTCAGGTCATTCCGAGAAATATTTGTTTTCTGCACATAAAACAACATCATGGCAATTCTGCTGAAAACAGCGTCAGTCCGGGTTAGTTCCATTCAAATCATACAAGTTAGAGTCCAAAACAAGGGCAAAAGTGTTTGGAAAAGTAGATACGACAGAGACGTATCAACTCCCCCAAGCTTAAACCCTTGCTTGTCCTCAAGCAATTCAGTTGACAAACTGAAAGAAAGAAAGAAAAACTTTTACAAACTCTGTTTGCTCTTGTTGTTGTAACTATGTCAAGCCAGCAATCAAGTTTTCAGCATAGATCATAACTAACCACATTTGCAATAATTCTCAGGTCTCATAATTACTCATATCAATAGCATAATCAACTAGCAAGTCATAATAATAAATCTCGGATGACAACACTTTCTCAAAACAATCATAATATGATATAACAAGATGGTATCTCGCTAGCCCTTTCTGAGACCGCAAAACATAAATGCAGAGCACCTTTAAAGATCAAGGACTGACTAGACATTGTAATTCATGGTAAAAGAGATCCAATCATAGTCACACCCAATATAAATTAATAGTGATGAATGCAAATGACAATTGTGCTCTCCAGCTAGTGCTTTTTAATAAGAGGGTGATGACTCAACATAAAAGTAAATAGATAGGCCCTTTGTAGAGGGAAGCAGGGATTTGTAGAGGTGCCAGAGCTCGGTTTTGAAATAGAGATAAATTGTATTTTGAGCGGTATACTTTCGTTGTCAATGTAACAACTAAGAGATGGTGATATCTTCCATGCTAAGCACATTATAGGCGGTTCCCAAATAGAATGGTAAAGTTTATACTCCCCCTCCACCAACAAGCATCAATCCATGACTTGCTCGAAACATCAAGTGTCTCCAACATACATCAGGTCCCAGGGGGAGTTTTGTTTGCAATTAATTTTGATTTAGTTTGCATAAAGCATGGGACTGGGCATCCCGGTGACCAGCCATTTTCTCGTGAGTGAGGAGCGGAGTCCACTCCTCTTGAGAATAACCCGCCTAACACGGAAGATAAGGACAGCCTTGGTTGATACATGAGATATTCGAGCATACAAAACAGAATGTTTATTTGAAGGTTTAGAGTTTGGCACATACAAATTTACTTGGAACAGCAGGTAGATACCGCATATAGGAAGGTATGGTGGACTCATCTGGAATAACTTTGGGGTTTAAGGGATTGGATGCACAAGCAGTATTCCCTCTTAGTACAGGTGAAGGCTAGCAAAAGACTGGGAAGCGACCAACTAGAGAGCGACAACAGCCATGTACATGCATTAAAATTAATAAACATTGGATGCAAGCATGAGTAGGATATAATCCACCATGAACATAAATATCGTGAAGGCTATGTTGATTTTGTTTCAACTACATGCGTGAACATGTGCCAAGTCAAGTCACTTAAATCATTCAAAGGAGGATACCACCCCATCATACCACATCATAATCATCGCAATAGCATGTTGGCACACAAGGTAAATCATTATAACTCATAGCTAATAAAGCATGGCACAAGAAACTATGATCTCTAATTGTCATTGCAAACATGTTTATTCATAATAAGCTGAATCGAGAACGAGGGACTCATCATATTTACAAAAACAAAAGAGGTCGAGTTCATACCAGCTTTTCTCATCTCAGTCAGTCCATCATATATCATCATAATTGCCCTTCACTTGCACGACCGAACGATGTGAATAATAATAAGAGTGTACGTGCATTGGACTAAGCTGGAATCTGCGAGCATTCAATAAACAGGAGAATATAAGGCAATATGGGCTCTTGGTTAAATCAACAATAATGCATATAAGAGCCACTTCAACACTTTAATTATGGTCTTCTCCTAGTGACCCCCAAAGAAAAGAATTAAAACTATTTACACGGGAAAGCTCCCAACAAGCAAAAGAAGAATGGGAAATATTTTTGGGTTTTCTTTTTAATTATTACTACTACAGCAGAAAAATAAACTACTACTAATTTTTTTGGTTTTTCTTAAGGTTTAACAAACACACAAGAAGAAAGCAGGACAAAGAAAATAAACTAGCATGGATATTACAGTGAAAGAGTATGAGCACCGACATCTAGCAATGAGTGTGTGTGAACATAAATGTAATGTCGGTGAGAAATACATACTCCCCCAAGCTTAGGCTTTTGGCCTAAGTTGGTCTATTGCCAGGGATAGCCTGGCGGATACCCGTAGGTGTAGCTGGGGTCGTACTGCGACGAAGAATAGTTGGGATCATACTGTGATGAAGAAGAAGACTCTGACTGCCACTGGCTGACAGTCATCTCTGGATCCCAAGAATAAACAGATTGTCGTGGAGGCTCATCTTGTGGTCCCTGTTCCGGGGTTGGTGCAGGATTCTTGTAAGCTTGGACGACAGCCCACGTAACGAGGTAGGGTCCTACAAAATTAAACAAAGAAGGAGAAGGCAACGTAATAGTTTCAGGATAATGTTTATCAAAGTATAACTTATATTTGAGCTCTCCATTCCTGTCCTTAACAAGAAAATCATGGGCTATCATGCTCTTATAGTCTAGATAAGCATTAGGCAACAATTTTTCTTCTTTCTCATAATGCCTAATAGCTATGTTAAAGTGTGCAGCAAGGCGAGAAGCATAAATGCCTCCAAAGATGGGGCCTTTAGTACGGTTCAGGCTCAACCGCCTAGCGATAATTCCGCCCATACTGATAGTGTTGTCGCGGTATAAACCATGGAACAAAATAATAATATCAGGAACACTAAGGTTCCCACAGTTCCCACGACCAATCAAGCATCGACTAGCAAATAAAGCAAAATAGCGTAACACAGGAAAATGTATGCTAGTGATTCTTGCATCAGAAACCTTCTTGTTTTCTCCCACAGAGATAAGGTTAATAAATGGTTCCAACTCTTTACGAGGTGGTTCCTCTAAGATACCATCAGGGGGTATGTTGCAGACTGCGCAAAATTCAGACAATGACATTTTCTTCACAACATCATATAAATGAAACTCTATTGAAGGAGGTGACTCCTTAGGGCAAAAGTAGAAGTTTTGCACAAAAGTATTTGTGAGTGAGATACTGTAGACGTTGGTCGCGGACGAAGTTGGTGAGGCCAGCATTCTTAATCAATGAATAGAAATCCTCATAAATCCCGGCCTCTCTCAAGAAATTATCAGAAGGCCATTCACACGGCCGGATCTCCGTGGTATGAGGCAAATTATATTTGGGCCTCTGAGCTTCTTCATTTTGTTTATCCTTTGAGCTTCGGCTCGATGAACCCCTCAAAAGTCTCCTCATTATTTTTCTGAAATAATCTGAAATTTTTAGTAACTTCAAACAAAAGTGAACCAACTTCAATAAAACTGATAGCAACTACTCCTACAAGTGCCTAGAGCCTATATCAAGCATTAGAACTACTTGGAACCATATAAATTTGACATGCAAGCTCAAGAACATGGTCACCTATGCAGCACAAATTTGCAAAGAATAAAGCACTAGAACAAAAACTAATTGGACCAATGGAGGAGTCACATACCAAGGAACAATCTCCCCAAGCAGTTTTGCGAGAGGTGTTTTGAGCAAGGAGATCGAAAATCACAGCAAAAGTGGCTGGAACTCGTGCTTGAGTTGGTTTTTCGAGTTTGTGTGAGACAGAGGAAGAAGATGGGTGATGGGATAAGTGGAGGAGGGCCACCGTGGGCCCACGAGGTAGGGGGCGCCCCCTAGAGGGGGGGCGCCCACCACCCTCGTGGCCAGGCGGCAGCTCCTCCCGTGGTAATTTTTGCACAGTAAATCCTCAAATATTCCCGAAAAATCTTATTAAATTGGCATGTCATTCTGAGGACTTTTATTTTCGAGATATTTTTATATTGCACGGATAAGTCAGGAAACAGACAGAAAAATACTAATTTTACTTTATTTCTACTAATTAACAGAAAATATAGAGAGCGTACAGAAGGTTGTGCTTCTAGTTTCATCCATCTCATGCTCATCAAAAAGAATCCACTAACAAGGTTGATCAAGTCTTGTTAACAAACTCATTCCGATAATCATGAAACCGGAGAAATTTCGAATAACACTAAGTTACCTCAACGGGGATATGCACATCCCCAATAATAAGTATATCATATTTCTTTTTGACAGTAGGAAGAGGAAATTCAAGACCTCCAATTATAATCGATGGAATTTTTCCAATGGAGTTGATACTATGAACTTGAGGTTGTTTCCTCGGAAAGTGTACCGTATGCTCATTACCATTAACATGAAAAGTGACATTGCCTTTGTTGCAATCAATAACAGCCCTTGCAGTATTAAGAAAACGTCTTCCAAGAATAATAGACATACTATCATCCTCGGGAATATCAAGTATAACAAAGTCCATTAAAATAGTAACGTTTGCAACCACAACAGGCACATCCTCACAAATACCGACAGGTATAGCAGTTGATTTATCAGCCATTTGCAAAGATATTTTGGTAGGTGTCAGCTTATTCAAGTCAAGTCTACGATATAAAGAGAGAGGCACAACACTAACACCGGCTCCAAGATCACATAAAGCAGTTTTAATATAATTTCTTTTAATGGAGCATGGTATAGTAGGTACTCCGGGATCTCCAAGTTTCTTTGGTATTCCACCCTTAAAAGTATAATTAGCAAGCATGGTGGAAATCTCAGCTTCCGGTATCTTTCTTTTATTATTAATGATATCCTTCATATATTTAGCATAAGGATTTGTTTTGAGCACATCAGTTAATCGCATACGCAAAAAGATAGGCCTAATCATTTCAGCAAAGCGCTCAAAATCCTCATCATCCTTTTTCTTGGATGGTTTTGGAGGAAAAGGCATGGGTTTCTGAACCCAAGGTTCCCTTTCTTTACCATGTTTCCTAGCAACAAAGTCTCTTTTATCATAACGTTGATTCTTTGATTGTGGGTTATCAAGATCAACATCAGGTTCAATTTCTACATCATTATCATTACTAGGTTGAGCATTATCATGAACATCATCACTAATATTTTCATTAGGTTCATGTTCATTACTAGATTGTGTTTCAGCATCAGACATAGAGATATCATTTGGATTATCAGGTGGTTCAGCAATAGGTTCACTAGAAGTTTGCACAGTTCTATCATTTTTCTTCTTCTTCTTTTTAGAAGAACTAGGAACATCAATATTATTTCTTCGAGAATATTGCTCGATTCTCTTAGGGTGGCCTTCAGGATACAAAGGTTCCTGAGTCATTCTACCAGTTCTAGTAGCCACTCTAACAGCATAACCATTTTTCTTACTATTCGTTTCATCAAGCACTTCTTTTTGAGCCTTAAGTACTTGTTCTACTTGAGTGGTAACCATAGAAGCATGTTTGCTAACAAGTTTAAGTTCACCTTTAATATTAGCCATATAATCACCCAAGCGTCTAATCATATAAGCATTTTCTTTTAATTGCCTACCAAAATAAGCATTGAAGTCGTCTTGCTTAAACATATAGTTATCAACCTCATCCAAGCACTGACTAGCAATTTTAGTAGGAGGGACTTCAGCTTTATCATATATATAGAGAGAATTTACCTTTACTACCTGTGTCGGGATATCGGGATCAGGAGGTTCTTCAGTAAATAAAGAATTGAGATCATATGTTTCTTCAACAGGCGGTATATTAAGACCATGTATTTCTTCAATAGGAGGTAAATTCTTAATATCTTCAGCTTTAATGCCTTTTTCTTTCATAGATTTCTTTGCCTCTTGCATATCTTCGGGACTGAGGAATAGAACACCTCTTTTCTTCGGAGTTGGTTTAGGAATAGACTCAGTAATTGGAGCAGGAGCTGGCTCAGGAGGTGCCCAATTATTTTCATTTGTCAACATATTATTCAATAGAATTTCAGCTTCATCTGGTGTTCTTTCCCTGAAAAGAGAACCAGCACAACTATCCAGGTAATCTCTGGAAGCATCGGTTAGTCCATTATAAAAGATATCAAGTATTTCAGGTTTCTTAAGAGGGTGATCAGGCAAAGCATTAAGGAACTTGAGAAGCCTCCCCCAAGCTTGTGGGAGACTCTCTTCTTTAATTTGCACAAAGTTGTATATTTCCCTCAAAGCAGCTTGTTTCTTATGAGCAGGGAAATATTTAGCAGAGAAGTAATAAATCATATCCTTGGGACTACGCACACAACCAGTGTCAGGACCCCGATTCCAAGTCACATCGATATAGCCGGTAACACCTCATATCACATTGTGGCCTCACGCTCGGTATCCCCACGGGTGTCGCCTTACCATGGCCCGGGACCGTTTGCGCCTTTTGGCTCACATATATGATAGTGTCGCTAGCATCCATATGACAGAGAACCCGGGCCGACATGGCTAGTCGTGAACCCAAGGCGGAGCAGACCTATGGAGACAGGCATACATGAATCACATCGAGCATGTCGGTCATCAGCGAGTGAATCCGGGTTGTAGCACTGGGCTAACAGGACTCCGGGGAACCCGGGCTGTAGCAGGCTAGGCAGGACTCTGGATGTCACCGCGTGACATTTCCCTGAAGGGACAGACATAGGAACGAAGTGAAACACATGCCGGCCAGTCAAGTGTCCTGAGCAGTAGTGCTGGGCTAGCAGGACTCTGGTGAACCGGGCTGTAGCGGACTACTATGGCTCGAGGAACACTAGACTACATTTCCCCATAAGAAAGGTTGCCAAAGATAAACAACTAGATTGTGGGATCCCACTCATACCAAGCATTTCAATCATACACACAATATGCCCGATATGAGTACATACAACATGGCATCACAACAAAAACTCTACAACTCAGGTACTTTATTCATTAGGCTCTAAGGAGCGAGATATTACAAACATGGGTCTCATGACCCAACAATCATAGCATACAATCAAAGCACATGCGGAAGCTTAACATGTCTGAGTACAGACATCTACAAATGAAAAGGCTGAGAAGTCTGACTATCTACCAGATCCTGCCGAGGGCACAAGATCGTAGCTGAGGTATCAAGCTAGACGTCGAAGTCCACGTGGTACTACTAGCGAGACTGAAGTCTCTCTGCAAAACATAAATTAAGCAAACGTGAGTACAAATGTACCCAGCAAGACTTACATCAGAACTAACTACATATGCATCGGTATCAACAAGGGGTAGTGGAGTTTAACTGCAGCAAGCCAGCTTTGACTCAGTGGCTAACCTGAACTATGACTACAAGTAACTCTTTTGAGGTGGCGCACACGAGTCCACATATTCACCATATCAATACACCACTATGGATCCGCTCCCGTCTCCCTGCGAGAAGGCCATCCATAGCACTCACACTTATCTTGCGAGTTTTAGAGTATCCACTTTCACTTGTCTATGAACTGTTATAGGCAACCCAGAAGTCCTTTACCGCGGACACGGCTATTCGAATAGATCATTTATAACCCTGCAGGGGTGTAGTTCGTCACACATGTTTCCACCACTTAGCGTCTACACACGACATGTGCTCGGCAGACTTCAAGAGAAAACCGACGTGGGTGTAGACCATGACCTGACTAACCACACAAGTCTCTAGTCCAGGTTTATCGCCTATTCGGGTTCCATCCGCAAGGAAATCCGGCCGGGGTGTCCTCAACGGCCCCAAACGATGTGTACAGGGTTCAGAGACGCCAAACGGGCGCCCGGCATACCCGGCCACAGTGTATCTACCACATCATAGCCCACCCCTAGGGTCAGCGCTACGCACGGCCGCCAACACATAACCTACAAACACCAGAAACTAGTTGCAACTCCTGGACAGAGGACGAGAGGGGTCAATAAGTCGAGCGGGGTCATATTTCAGGGCCCAATGTGTGGTAGTAGCTGTTTCATGGATCACAAACACAGAACTCAGTTCCTGAGGACGGTTTCAGTGAGACAACCCACCATGTACTCCTACATGGCCTCTCACCGATACCTTTACCAAATCGTGTTCACACACTTAGCTCGCACACCGTAGGACATGTTTACACACCTCCGATTCATCCCCGATGAACCAGACCTGACACGAATCTATGCAATAGCAGGCATGATAAACAAGCATGAATGAGTAGGCATGTCAGGGCTCAAACAACTCCTACTCATGCTAGTGGGTTTCATCTATTTACTGTGGCAATGACAGGTCATGCAGAGGAAAGGGGTTCAATTACCGCAACATGTAACGGTTGAATCGTTGTTATCCTAATGCAGTAAAGAGAGCAGGAGCGAGAGAGTGGGATTGTATCGGAATGAACAAGGGGTTTTGCTTGCCTAGCACTTCTGAAGATATCATTGGGTCTTCATCGGTGTCAACGATCACAGCGTCGGTACAACATCTATCGAGAGGGGACAAACACCAGTAACTGAGAAGGAACTCAATCAACACATGACGATATGCAACAATATGATGCATGCTATGACAAGGCAATATGAATGTGTTTTGCACTAATGCATCTAGCAACAATTTAAATGAAGTCCATATGGACCAAGGGTTCATATGCAAACTCCATATTTAGCATTTAAAATGCCATTATCATGTTTTCATTTATACAGGGGGTATAAGTTGGTTGAACATGCATGAAAGTAGCATAAATGGATAGATTGGATTTTTCTGATAATTTTTCATATATAATTTATTTCATTTGGAGTTACGGTTGAATTTCTATGATTTTTAGAAGTTTTGGGCATTTTCTGGAATTTCTGAATTATTTTAAATCCAGAAAATGATTAACTGCGTCAGCATTGTGTCATGTTGGCGTCAGCAGGTCAACAGGGCTGTCCAGGTCAAACCTGACTGCTGGGCCCCACTAGTCAGTCTCACAGTTAACTATTTGGGTTAACTAGACTAACTAAACAACACTGGGCCCACTGGTCAGTGACTAACTAAACTAACTTAATTAAGTTTAGCTCTAACTAACTGGGTTTGCCGGGCGAGGCCCGCATGTCAGTGACTCAAGGGTCAAACAGAGGTCAACCTCGGGTCAAACCCGACGCTAACTGGGCTTTGACCCACTGCGGGGCCCGCTGTCACTGACTAGGTGAGGTCCAGCTGGCGGGGATTAGCACTAATGACCCCGCCACGTCGGCTGTCACCGGAGTTGGCCGGCGGCGACCAAACCCGCGGCGGCAACGTGCCGAACTTGCGCTAAAGGCGACGGGGGCGGTGGCTAAGGGCATCGGGGCGTAGCCCGGACTCGCCCGCATCTAGGGAGGTAGGTGGGTGGCCGTGGGGGCGCCGGAGCTCGCCGGAACGAGGCTCGCGGTGGCGGCCGGAGCTCGGGTGTGCTCGGGTTCGGCGCTGGGATGCACAACAGGGGCGTGGAGAGGGGCTACGGCCTCCTGGGAGTGTGGCAAACGCGGTGACGCGCTCGATTTCGAGCCCGCGTGGCTGTGGCCACGTCGATGGCGTCACCGACGGAGCAGAGTGCTCGGGCTCGGTGGAGATGGCGGCTAGGGGGCGCAACCGAGGCGTAGAGGAGGGGGGTTAGGGGCAGGGGCTCACGGTGGATGCAGAGGTGGCCTCGGCGTGCTCGGGGAAGCACCGGAGCGAGTGGGGCAGTGAGAGGCATCTCCGGTGGCTGGCGACGAAGACGATGAAGATGGCGTCGATGCAAGGCCTCCGGCGAGGCGTGGCTGGACGGAGAGGACGAGGGAGGCGTGGCGATGCTCGCAGACACGCCGGGGAGGCGAGGGGAGCACGGAGGTCGCGTCTACGGCGTGCGATGGCGACGAGCTCCGCTCGAGTGTGCTCGGGAGAGGGAGCAGAGGGCGAGGGGGGAGAGCAGAGAGTGAGGGAGAGGAGCGAGGGGTCACGGGGCGTCTCCATGGCGTCTCTAGAAGGCCCGGGGAGGAAGCAGGAGGTGGCCAGGGGCAAGCGCGCGCGGTGACACGCCCTCCTGCCTACTGGCAGGAGGTGGAAGACGACAGGGAGGTGGAGGTGGGCTGGGCTGGCTTTGCCCGGCTGGGCTGCTACAGTGGTTGGCCGGTTGGCCCACCAGGTAGGTTCTCCCTCTTTCTCCTTTAATTTTTGTTTTCTATTATTCTATAGTCTTTAGGGCTTTATTAAAAATACTTAGACACTTCCAAAAATCACCAAACTACTCATGCTCACTGTATGGAATAAACCCAACATGGAACATTTCAGTTTAGGATTATTTGGACATTATTTCTTATAATACAGAAATAATTCCAACCCAAATATATTATTGATCTAAATCAAAGGCCCAAATAAATTATTTCTGTGACTCCGAAATTATTGGTTTGAATTTCACCTCATGCCAATATTTTCACAGAATAACAGGAACATTTTCTTGGACTCATTTGATGAGATTTAAATGTTGGTTATTTTTTTAGAGGTTTTCTGAGGCTTGGAAAATTCCTCAATTCAAATTTCAATTGAATTTAAACATGATGTAGCAACCAAACTAGTCCGAGGCCAGGGTAAAGCTAGGGCTGTGACAACCAGGATCAAGAGAATTAAACCATATCTTAGCATCACCCTTTAATGAGAACGGAAATATTTTGAGTATATAAAAGTAACGCGATCTCTCATCATTAGTGAATAGGGCAGCTATATCATTTAACTTAGTAAGATGTGCCACAACAGTTTCAGATTCATAGCCATAAAACGGATCAGATTCAACCAAAGTAATTATATCAGGATCAACAGAGAATTCATAATCCTTATCAGCATATAGGTGAAGTAGCAAAAGCAGGGTCGGGTTTCATTTTATCTCTAAGTGATTCTTTGTTCCATTTAACTAATAACCTCTTAAGCTCATACCTATCCCTGCAAGCTAAAATAGCGCTAGAAGATTCCATATCAAAAAGATAACCCTCACGAATAACAGGCATATTTTCATCATCACTATCATCATCGTATTCAGATTCAATAATTTCTTTTTCTCTAGCCCTAGCAATTTGTTCATCAAGAAATTCACCAAGGGGCACAGTAGTATCAGGCATAGAAGCAGTTTCATCATAAGTATCATGCATAGCAGAAGTGGCATCATCAATAACATGCGACATATCGGAACAAATAGCAGAAGCAGGTTTAGGTGTCGCTAGCTTACTCATAACAGAAGGTGAATCAAGTGCAGAGCTAGATGGCAGTTCCTTACCTCCCCTCGTAGTTGAGGGATAAATTGTTGTCTTAGCGTCTTTCAAGCTCTTCATAGTGTCCAGCAGATATAAATCCCAAGTGACTCAAAGAATAGAGCTATGCTCCCCGGCAACGGCGCCAGAAATTGGTCTTGATAACCCACAAGTATAGGGGATCGCAACAGCTTTCGAGGGTAGAGTATTCAACCCAAATTTATTGATTCGACACAAGGGGAGCCAAAGAATATTATCAAGTATTAGCAGCTGAGTTGTCAGTTCAACCACACCTGAAAACTTAGTATCTGCAGCAAAGTGTTTAGTAGCACAGTAATATGATAGTGGTGGTAGCAGCAACAAAAGTAAAGACAACAAAAGTAATGTTTTTGGTATTTTGTAGTGATTGTAACAGTAGAAGCGGGAAAGTAAATAAGCGTAAACCAGTATATGGAAAACTTGTAGGCACCAGATCAGTGATGGATAATTATGCCGGATGCGGTTCATCATGTATCAGTCATAACATAAGGTGACACAGAACTAGCTCCAATTCATCAATGTAATGTAGGCATGTATTCCGTATATAGTCATACGTGCTTATGGAAAAGAACTTGCATGGCATCTTTTGTCCTACCCTCCCGTGGCAGCGGGGTCCTATCGGAAACTAAGGAATATTAAGGCCTCCTTTTAATAGAGAACCGGAACAAAGCATTAGCACATAGTGAATACATGAACTCCTCAAACTATGGTCATCACCAGGAGTGGTCCCGATTATTGTCACTTCGGGGTTGCCGGATCATAACACATAGTAGGTGACTATAGACTTGTAATATAGGATCAAGAACTCACATATATTCATGGAAACATAATAGGTTCAGATCTGAAATCATGGCACTCGGGCCCTAGTGACAAGCATTAAGCATAGCAAAGTCATAGCAACATCAATCTCAGAACATAGTGGATACTAGGGATCAAACCCTAACAAAACTAACTCGATTACATGATAAATCTCATCCAACCCATCACCGTCCAACAAGCCTATGATGGAATTACTCACGCACGGCGGTGAGCATCATGAAATTGGTGATGGAGGATGGTTGATGATGACGATGGCGACGAAGCCCCCTCTCCGGAGCCCCAAACGGACTCCAGATCAGCCCTCCCGAGAGGTTTTAGGGCTTGGCGGTGGCTCCGTATCGTAAAACGCGATGATTTCTTCTCCCTGCTTTTTCTCTCCGAAAGCAAATATATAGAGTTGGAGTTGGCGTCGGAGGGCATCTAGGGGGCCCACGAGGTAGGGGGCGCGCCCTAGAGGGGGGGGCGCCCCCACCCTCGTGGACAGGGTGTGGGCCCCCTGGTCTTCATCTTTGGCGAGGATTTTTTATTATTTTTTCTAAGATATTCCATGGAGTTTCAGGTCATTCGGAGAATATTTGTTTTCTGCACATAAAACAACATCATGGCAATTCTACTAAAAACAACGTCAGTCCGGGTTAGTTCCATTCAAATCATACAAGTTAGAGTCCAAAACAAGGGCAAAAGTGTTTGGAAAAGTAGATACGATGGAGACGTATCAATAACCCTTAGGAATAACAAGTGATTCTTCATCATCACTTTCATCAGTATCATCAGTATCATCATTTTCCATATTTTCAATCTCTCTAGCCCTAGCAAGTTGTTCATCAAGAAAATCACTAAGTGGCATAGTAGTATCAGGCATAGAGGTAGTTTCATCATAAGTATCATGCATAGCAGAAGTGGCATCATCAATAACATGCGACATATCAGAACGAATAGTAGAAGCAGGTGTAGGTGTCGCAAACTTACTCATAACAGAAGGTGAATCAAGTGCAGAGCTAGATGTCAGTTCCTTACCTCCCCTCGTAGTTGAGGGATAGATCTTGGTTTTTGGATCTCTCAAGTTCTTCATAATGATAAGCAGATATATATCCCAAGTGACTCAAAGAATAGAGCTATGCTCCCCGACAACGGCGCCAGAAAATAGTCTTGATAACCCACAAGTATAGGGGATCGCAACAGTTTTCGAGGGTAGAGTATTCAACCCAAATTTATTGATTCGACACAAGGGGAGCCAAAGAATATTCTCAAGTATTAGCAGCTAAGTTGTTAATTCAACCACACCTGGAAACTTAATATCTGCAGCAAAGTATTTAGTAGCAAAGTAATATGATAGTAGTGGTAACGGTGGCAAAAGGTAACAATAGTAAAAGTAATATTTTCGGTATTTTGTAGTGATGATAGCAATAGCAATGGAAAAGTAAATAAGTGAAGAACAATATATGAAAAGCTCGTAGGCAATGGATCGGTGATGGAGAATTATGCCGGATGCGGTTCATCATGTAACAGTCATAACCTAGGGTGACACAGAACTAGCTCCAGTTCATTGATATAATGTAGGCATGTATTCCGAATATAGTCATACGTGCTTATGGAAAAGAACTTGCATGACATCTTTTGTCCTACCCTCCCGTGGCAGCGGGGTCCTTACGGAAACTAAGGGATATTAAGGCCTCCTTTTAATAGAGAACCGGAACAAAGCATTAACACATAGTGAATACATGAATTCCTCAAACTACGGTCATCACCGGTAAGTATCTCGATTATTGTCACTTCGGGGTTAACGGATCATAACACATAATAGGTGACTATAGACTTGCAAGATAGGATCAAGAACACTCATATATTGATGTAAACATAATAGGTTCAGATCTGAAATCATGGCACTCGGGCCCTAGTGACAAAGTCATAGCAACATCAATCTCAGAACATAGTGGACACTAGGGATCAAACCTAACAAAACTAACTCGATTACATGATAGATCCCATCCAACCCATCACCGTCCAGCAAGCCTACGATGGAATTACTCACGCACGACGGTGAGCATCATGAAATTGGTGATGGAGGATGGTTGATGATGACGATGGCGACGGATTCCCCTCTCCGGAGCCCCGAATGGACTCCAGATCATCCCTCCTGGGAGGTTTTAGGGCTTGACGACGGCTCCGTATCGTAAAATGCGATGATTTCTTCTCTCTGATTTTTTCTCCCCAAAACTCAATATATGGAGGTGGAGTTGGAGTCGGAGAGGCAATAGGGGGCCCACGAGGTAGGGGGGCGGGCCCTAGGGGGGCAGGCGCGCCCTAGGGCGCGCCCCCACCCTCGTGGAGAGACGGTGGGCCCCCTGACCTTCATCTTTGGCAGGTATTTTTCTTATTTTCTGAAAAGTGGCTCCGTGAAGTTTTAGGTCATTCCGAGAATGTTTGCTCCTGCACATAAATAACACCATGGTAATTCTGCTGAAAACTGCGTCAGTCCGGGTTAGTTCCATTCAAATCATGCAAGTTAGAGTCCAAAACAAGGGCAAAAGTATTTGGAAAAGTAGATACGTTGGAGACGTATCATGTTGTCGTTGGCATTAAGATGTCACCTCCCCCGGCGTCCTCTCCAGCTGCTATTGACTTGGACCCCCCCACCACACACATAGTTCTAGCCTTTTGTGGTTGAGGATGAGGAAAGTAGGGTTCAAACGCTTGTGGATGTGAGTTTCTCGGGCAAGGGACATCATGGATGAACCGGTTTCCGGCTCGGGCTCGGCAACGATCGAAGTGGAAGTAATGAGAAAGGACTTAGGGCTCATGGGGGCGATATGGAGGATGTTGATGTCGGGGTGATGAGCTACCAGAAGAAGCAAGCAGGTGGATGGTGAGTGTGCGTGTCCACATTGAGAAACCCTATAGCTAGTATTATTTTTCAGGAACATGCGGGTTGCTTGGATCTAGCAATGGAAGTCAAATTTTGGTCTCTCGATGACAACCTCTACACTTTGCAGTTCTCCTATCTTGGAGAAAGCAAGCGAGTAATGAAAGAAGGTCCATGGAACTTCAAAGGAAATGATGTGGTTCTTCCTCCATATGATGGCTTCAAGAGACGCTCGATGATTGCTCTGGAAATGGTGGACACATGGATTCAAATCCATGATCCACCCGATGGCTTCTTCCCACTAATCAAATCTCTAGCAGCGACGGTGAGCAAGTGATGGTGTCCTGGACTAGGGGGTACTTGCTACGTCGGCTCCCAATCATATTGGCCGGGCCAAGGACCACCAAATGATTAACCGATGGGACACACTCGCATGGCCCAGGAGCGCCAAGGTGGATATCTCTTGAAGAATCTTGGCGCATACTCCAATACTTTGAAGTCGTCTTTGGCATGTTTATCCTTAAATGTAACTGACCTATGTAAACCCTAGGCAGACTGGCATCTATAGGCCAAAGGGTTAGACCATAGACGACAGTTCTTATGCACACATGATCTCGTGGTAGATCAACCTGTCTCTATAACCCCTCAATAAATATAGTCAAATCATGACGTAGGGTATAATATCTTTGAGAGAGCCTGAACCTTGGTTAAACCTGTGTCTCTAACATAATGGCACTAAGGCTACCAGCTCGGGACTCCCTACCCGAGATCTATTGGATTTGACTCCATCATTGGCGGCCCATGCAAGTCCCTCTGAGTAGTGGAAGCGGTTCGATGGCGCGCCTCTAGATCAACAATCAAGTCGTCTATGGCATGAATTTTCTGCTGGGATAGATCTTTATCTTTGGCAACATCACCCTCTTCACAGATCTGACCAACCATCTCAACTAGGTCGATAACTTTGCTCTAGGTCAGATCGTTAGATTCGACAACCTGGAGTATGCTGTGGACTCTTGCGGCGAGCTTGCTTTCTCCAATTGGGTGTCTAACCAGATAGAGGAGCATAATGATCAACTAGTCTAGGCCTCAGGATCAATCCAAATGCTCGATGGTGATACAACCTATGCCTCGGACCCGACCTTGAGCCATGACCTGCGCACAACCCCGTATGACCATGCATCTAGTCTGGTTCCTGATGAAGACCCCAGGTCCATGTCAGATCGGACCTCGATGAAGCTCCTTCTGGACCCGATGCTCGATTGGGCCATGGATGAAAATGATAAATTACTTCTGAATGAGATGTTAGATCGGATTCAATGGCTTGTGATTTCGGAGGATGAGAACTTAATTACGATCGTATATGGGAAAAACCAGGAGAGGCCGGAATTTTTAACCCACCCACTATCCATCTAGTCACCAACATCAAAGATTTAACCAACGTCCTTGCAAGCGCCTCCGGTGAGGCAACCGTCATGGATGGCGATGTGGGAGAGTCTTCAGACAATTCTCTACCAGCCGTCAAGAACATAGGCTGGTGGACCACATCATCCACGTATGACATCTACATGGTCGATAGCCCCAAGAACAGAGGAAGTGAAAACCCAATAAAAATGGTCGTGGCAAGGGCAACGACGGTATCTCTAATGGAGGGGCAGCAAAAACAACAAAGATGGCGGCTGTACATGTAGCAATAGGGGAAAGGAGGTAACGACGATGAAGTAGAATACAATCCCAACGATGACGAGGATTACAATCTCGATGACGACCTCAAAAGAAGCCTTAGCCTCGAGGATGAAGACATCCTGAACGAATCTCTTGGGAATCCCAATTATGACGCATTATGTGTAAGACTGGTGAGTACAACCAGGAGAATAAAGAACAAATCTCAACATTTTGAGATGCAGAGGACCACCTCACTGATCGGTGGAACAGTCTCTTCGAAATTGAGGATGCGCTTAAAGCCACGACAACGCTGATAGAGGCAAACAATCAGCGTTCATACCCTCGCAAGAACTTCATGGTCGAGATGGACATAGCAGCTGATGACAACATCATATCAATGTTGGAAATATGCCCTAGAGGCAATAGTATTTGTATTATTATATTTCCATATTCATAATTAAGAGTTTATATTCTATGTTATATCTACTATGATCCTGGAATATGCAATCCAGTGGAAAACTCATATGCATGTGTCGAATGATAAACGGTAAATAAAAGGTTCCTAGTCTCGCCTCTAAGACTAGTCAAGTGTTATTGGTGATCATGTTTTCTGGGTATTAGGATATCATTAAGTGTAACGATGATCCTAAAACAACACTGAGATATGACATTGGAAGAATGATCATATTGAATCGACCCAGTCTTGTTTGTTTCTGAATTGAGTTAATATCGTTTGTAATCAATTGTAATAATACAGAGTGTTAATGTGTGATTTTACTCCTTAGACCATGAGAATGTAGTAGTCACTTCTTACTGTACGGTGGGTTTTGGGGTTGCTCAAGCATCACCTGTAACACGGTGATCATAACGACAACTTACAGGTTCATCGAAAGTTTGACAAGGGACTAGACAACTCAAGAGTGGGATTTTCTCCTTCGATGATGGAGGGATATTCTTATGGCCCTATTGGTGTGATGACATCAATCATCGTCTGGCCAGACACTCGTGACTTCGTCATGGGGAGGCCGGAACACAATAAGGAGAAACAAGAACAAAACCGGCAGTGAGGATTTCGGTATAGTGAGCATGGTGATGACTTAGGAGGATACCGATGCATCTCGGGTTTTGTGAAGTATCGTGAAGCAAAGGGAACATCACATGATAACCAAAGGTTCACTCGAATATCATTCTATACTCACATGGACCAATATGGACGTCCATGGTCCCACTGTCGGTCATTGAATGAACGGTTTCGTCCATGTTTGTGAGTTACCAAACCTACAGGGTCATAAGCTTAAGGAAATCATGATTTGCTGAGTGTTACTAGGATGCGAGTGATGAATATATTTGTGGAATTATTTCATGAATATTCGGAATAGTTCCAAGAGGATCCGGAAGCATTTCGGGGTCACTGGAAGGGTTTGAGTGAGTATAGGGTAATACCGGGTATTACCGATAAATATATAGGTGGAAAAGTTTCAAAGATGTTAATATATATATATAATGGTCTAGAAGTACTTAGAATATTTTATATTTAATTTAAATATCAACAGGTCTAAAAAGGCCAAGAGGTGGAAGGCAACTTTGGGAAAGTGCCTCCTTCCTCCGAATTGGGAGATGGGGAGGAGTCAGACTCCCCCTCCTAGGCCAGCACACCAAGGGGGGAACTTTCCCCCTTGGTGGCAGCCCTCCCGCTCCCCTCAAACCTATATATACATGAGGATTTGTGTTCTTTTGTTCATACAAGTTTTGGAGCCTCGTCTAGTTCTTCTACTTCTAGTTCTTTTTTTTGACACTTGAAACAGTCGGAGAGGCTCCTACTGCATAATTAATTAATAAGAAACAATATTTTACATGGGGTTATTTACAAGCCATCCCCTTTGGGGATGGGGGTTGGGGGAAGAAAAGACTCTACAAAGTGCTAACAAAAGAAGCTAGGAATGGTTTTTGCTTCTCTCCTACCCTATCTGTAAGGAGAGACAAGTCTTATTTTAGTCTTGAACGCCAGGAGTATCTTGAGGGTGGCACACCTCTAAACTTTTTGTTGTTTCTGTCCTTCCAAATGCTCCAAGCAGCTTGAAGAAAGATTTCCATGACAGAGGTTTATTCCAAGAGTTTTTTGCTGCCTCCACCTACTCAAGACATATACCTAGTCTGCAACCCGGCATGCGATTCTCATTCTAGCAGTTTAGGCTAAAGGGGCACTCAAAAAAGAGATGTTCCACAATTTCTTCTAGGCAGGTGGTGTAGAGGATGCAACCAAAATTACTTCCAATGTTGTAGTGTCTTCTCTTCAGCATGATTCGAGTGTTAAGCTTGTCCGAAAGCAGTGATTAGTTGGGTCCTAGTTGACTAATTAGATCTAGGAAAAATATCAGGCATCCCCTACCGTTTCATGAGAGGTACGAGCACACAAAAAGGAAATTTATTTTGAAAACTAGAGATGGCACATAGAAATTTGCTTAGAACAACACTAGATAAATGCTGGATAGCGGTCGATGTGTGGAGTAATAGTAGTCGATGCAGGCAGGAGTCGTTCTACTAATCTTGGACGTGATGCCTATATAATGATCATTGAATGGATATCGTCATAATTATTTGAAGTTCTATCAATTGCCCAATAGTAATTTGTTTACCTGCCATATGCTATTTTTCTCGAGAGAAGCCACTAGTGAAATCTACGGCCCTGAGTCTCTTCTTTATCATATTTTCCTTCGAGATCTATTTTTATTCGCTTTTATTTTCAGATCTATTAATCCAAAAACCAAAAAAATACCTTGCTGCAATTTTTTATTATTTATTTTATCTCGCGTTCCCGCGATATCTATTTATCCAATCCACTACAATTTTACCTATCTTTTACCCGGGAGGGATTGACAACCCCTATTTTACGTCGGGTTGCAAGCATTTGTTCTTTGTGCGCAGGTACCATTTCACGTAGTGTTGCGTGGTTCTCCTACTAGTTCGATAACCTTGGTCTCATCACTGAAGGAAATACCTACCGTAGATGTGCTGCATCATCCCTTCCTCTTTGGGGAAATACCGACGTAGTTCAAGCCGCATCATTGCTCCATTGTTCCCAGATGACTTCCTGCTCACCCTATTCCAGCCCTTTCAAAAGGGACCTAGTTCTGGAGGGTCGCTTCTTGGAGGTGGCCGGCATCAAATTCAAGCTTCGTCCATGGGTACCACCCCCAGTGGCAGCCATGCTTGGCGGTTCTACTGTCGCGTTGCTATCGAGTGACTTCCTCTCACTGCTTGGGACTAGACTAACGTGCAATAGGTGATCGGCAAGGACTGCGAGCTTGACCTGAATGAGCGTCAGTCGTCCTCCAATGTCAACTGCTCGGCGCTCTTGGCCTGGCTCTGGACGTGGAACCCCGACAAGATCCCTCGCGCGTGTGACTTCACCATACTCAACCGCGCGAACATCGCAAGGCCTAGGGACTCGCTGCTGGAGGGGACGCTGGCAGAGGAAGGCAAGGAAGGGCCACACTTTCAGGTGCTGATTCACCTGGACATCGTCAAGGACTACACACCACTTTCGCCTGCTGCATCTCCGGCTTGTGGCGAGCGGCAAGAGTGGCCGCACACCTACCGCTTCAAAGCAAATTAGCGGTTTGCACTACTAGGAAAAGGGCTAAAGATAGGATTGACACTAATGGCGCACCAGAGAAGTGGTGTGCCACTACTATATACTAATGGCGCACCAGGTGGAGGTACGCCATTAGTGTGGAAGACACTAATGGCGCACCAGACAAAAGGTGCGCCACTAGTAACAATTTTTTTTCCATTTTTTCAAACATACTAATGGCGCATCCAGGCAAAGTGTGCCATTAGTAGTTAGAACTACTAATGGCGCACCGGCGACAAAGTGCGCCAGTAATTTGTTTTTTTTTTACTTTTTGGCAAAACTACTAATGGCGCACCGTTGCACAGTGCGCCATTAGTATAATTTTTTTTTACTTTTTTGCAAAACTACTAATGGCGCACTTCATTATAAAATCGTGTGTCCTCTGGATTTACCGCACGTGAAATACCATGTGTGCATGAACAATTGCATCATTTATCGGGACGAGCACGCAGAGTCTACCATATGTCCGGTGTGCGGCGTCACTCGATACAAGAAGAGGAAGAAAGCTCCTTGAAAATCGGTGTGGTACTTTCCGATCACTCCTCGTCTGCAGCGGTATTTCGCGGACCCTAAGGTAGCAAAGCTCCTGCGTTGGCACGCGGATAGGGAGGAGAAGAAGCGGGAAGATGACGGAAATGATCCGGAGATAAATAAAAAAGACAAGATGCTGAGTCAGCCTAAGGATGCGAGCCAGTGGTGAGGACACTCGATCTCGATCCCCCTCCACCGCCGCCGACGAGCACCCGCCCTCCCGCACCCTCCCCCGCTCCACCGCCGCCAACGGGCACCCCCCGCACCCTCCCCCGCTCCACCGCCGCCGATGATGATATTTTCAAGTAACAAATTTGAACATATTTTAAAAAAATTATTACTGTTTTTATAAAAAATATTACTGTTATGATTTAAACAAGTTTGAACATATTTAAACACAAATAAATATCAAACATCATTTAAAATGCAAAAAAAATATTGCGGAGCCTGGGAATTGAACCCAGGACCTCCAGGTGTGTGTGCTGCGTGCTGACCAATCGAGCTAGTGGGTGAGTTCTGATGTGGATTGCGTTAGGTGCAATATAACCTGTGCTCGAACTGTAATAAAAAAACATTCTAATGGCGCACCGCTGCGGGGTGCGCCATTGCTATCTAAAAAAAGATCTCTAATGGTGCACCGAGGAGTGGTGCGCCATTAGTAAGCTATCCTCCCTCTCCCTCGCCAGATCCCCTTCGACCCTCTCTCCCTCGCCACCAGATCCACCCGCGCGCTGCCCCGACCCACGACGCTGCCGCCCCGACCCTCACCGGACTCCACCCCCCCCCCCCCCCCCCCCCCCCCCCCCCCCCCGCCGCCCCGACCCCTCGCGCTAGGGTTCCTCGCCCCGCCGCCCGCTCCTCTCCTCCACCTCGGACGAGTGAGCGCCTCTTCCGACCCCTGCAGCAGCCGGCGACCTCGGCCCTAACGCACGCGCCCACCCCGCCGGCCCCTGCCGTCCTTCGCCTCCGGTCTCCCCAACAGCAGCCGGCGAACCAAGGACGGTGCCGTGACCATCGTCGCCACCTCCCGCCGTCTCTCCCTACGCGTGGCCGGCGGCTGCTCTCCTTCGACGCGCTGCCCGTGGTGAGCCCCTCTTCCTTACTCACCTCCATGTTCCTTGTTCATCTCTCTGTTCCCTGTTCCTCTCTTGTCCATGCTGCTATTTACATGGATCAATGGATGTTGGATAGATGGATGTGTGTTGATGTTAGGTAGTAGATGGTTGGTTGAATTGTGCTAGTTGCTTGCTAGATGGATGGACGAATGGTGTGAGTATGTAGACATCTTTTGCTACTGTGAAGGGTCAGTGCTAGTGTAAAGGGTAGTAGTAATTCGTTCCCTTTTGCTTCTGCCTGGTGCTAATTTGCTGCTGTTAGCTTTGTGTGGCTTCTTATTATTCTCTAAATCGTTCTTCAAAGCAGGCTTTGCATCGCTTTAGGTAGTTTTCTCCATGTTTTATCAAGTGACATGTTAACAGCTTGCTAGTTTAGGATACATAATTAATGCCTTTAAATGGTGCACTCTGTAAATGCCTTTAAATATAACCTTGCTAGTTTAGGATACATAATTGCAGAGAAATAATCACATCAATGCCTTTAAATGGTGCACTCTGTAAGAAATTAATAACCTAGCATCATAATTCAGAAATACTCCTGCTACTCATGTAGGTGCCGCATGAGTTTTTTTGGTTTTGTTACTGCTAGGTAGGTTTATAAGGAGAACTGCATATTTGACAGGCACAATGTCCTATTTTTTTAGTAGGAGCACATTTTACATACAGTTTGGAGTACTAGCTCAGATACTGGTTCATATTTTGATGTGCTTGCTTGTTACGATAAGTGAGTTTATAATTGCACCCACTTGCTCGTCCTCATATTTTCTGTAGCCATGCAATTTATAATTGCACCCACTTGCAGCAACTAGCTGGAGTAGATTATGGCAAGTGAAAGCAACAAATTCTCTACAGTTCGTAAGCTCAATATCCTTGCAGTAGGAAGAGCTTGCTTTAACTGAATTTGGACTTGGTGCACTAGCTTGGCAATTTTGCTTGCTTGCACCGCTTGAGTAGTTCTCCATCTAATGTAGTCAATAGATGTTGTCAAGTGATTGTGTCATGGTTTTGGTTCTGTTTTTAAAAAGGAAAGCCACTTGTTTAGGCTTCAAGAAAATATTTTCTCAGAATATTACTGCTAAGCCCAAGCTTGTTAATCAGCATGTACATTTCTGTCATATATTGCTAATGTCTGCTCAGATGTGTGCTTGCTATTGTCACCTATCTTTTTTTCTTCTACATGATATGGAACCTTATGATACTACACCAATAGCCTTTGTGCATCCAAGTTATCAAACTATGTGAACTAGAAACAGAAATAGAGAGAATTGATCATTACTTTTCTGAACTGTCGCAGAAGCCTCAGTAGTTCTTTCAAGTTCGTACATTGAAAGGCTTGTTTCACAATTTCTGAATTACTTGTGATGCCTCTGAATTACTTGTGATGCCTGTTATCATGCATGTTTTATGATCTGTTGTAAGGGTACTAATTGGTCTCTTCTGCTGCTTATCAGAGATGGTGGGAAGCAGCCACCGCCGCTCTGCGACACCGCAGTACGAGTTGGATGCTTCCGAGTTCTTCACTATCATACTTGGGACTTTAGTATCATCCATGACGCAGGTATATAAAACGAGAGATCTCCCCTTCACCCATCTCATTATGATATCTGTTGTTTGCTACAACACTCATTGTCCCAAACTGCAGAGGCTGCCTGACAGTTTTATGAACATGCTGATGGGTGAAGATCCGCCAAATAATGTGAAGCTGCGACAGGCCGACAGCGGGTTTCGCAGGCTGTGGGATGTGGAGTTGGTGATCAAGGAGGGCCACATGTACTTGTCTCGTGGGTGGGAGAAGTTCTACCGTGCCTACGACCTGCGGCTGGGGTACTTCCTTCTCTTCAGGTACGACGACGACGCCACCATGCTCATCGTGAAGGTGTTCAACGTGACTATGTGTCGCATGCGCTACGCTGAAGATTATGATGCCGGTACGTTCTGCCTCTTCTTATTCCTCTACATTTGGCTTTGTCTCACATCGATTGTTAACGGTCATTGTTGCATTTGGACAGGTAATGGGAGCAGCAGCAGCGACAATGGCTACAGCCAAAGCAGCAGCGACTATGGCTGTAGCGAAAGCAGCAGCGATTCTGGCTGTAGCGAAAGCATCAGCAATTCTGGCAGCAGCATAGACAACAAGAAGGATGATCCGAACTGGAGTGCGGGAGAAGAGGAGCAGAGTGGGGATGAGGAGCTGCAGGATGACGATGGGCATCAGGCTGAGGATGACCTAGCGCTGGTGGTGGCTGACCAAGGGCAAGAGATGGTGGTGGCTGACCATGGGCAAGAGATGGTGGTGGCTGACCATGGGCAAGATATGGAGGTGGCTGAGGATGACCTAGCGATGGTCGTGCCTGAAGGTGGCCTCGCGATGGTGGTGGTGCCTGACAATGACCACGCACCGGTGGTGGCACCGGCGATCCCACAGCTGGGCGACATGACCACGCCAATTGAGGTAGAAGACTACATCCCACTGCCTCCACCGCCTCGCCGCTCTTGGTGCATCAGGCTGAGGAAGGAGAAGAACAATGCATGAGAACTGAACTTTGTCAGGTATGTCAAATCTCCAAAATGATATATATATATATATATACTTAGTTACCTATGTTATCTCTAATATGCTTAGTTTCCTATAGGTTAGCTTCATTTTACCTAAGTTGGCTCTAATATGCTAACTTAGAGCTTATATGCTTAGTTTCCTATATGTTAGCTCCAAAATAACTTATGTTAGCACAAAATGATCAAGTTTACATAATAAGCTTATAGTCTTTTTCTTATTCTTCTTCTTTTCCAAAATGACATAGGTTAGCTTCATTTTACCTAAGTTGGCTCTAATATACTAACTTAGAGCTTATATGCTTAGTTTCCTATAGGTTAGCTCCAAAATAACTTATGTTAGCACAAAATGATCAAGTTTACATAATAAGCTTATAGTCTTTTTCTTATTCTTCTTCTTTTCCAAAATGACATAGGTTAGCTTCATTTTACCTAAGTTGGCTCTAATATACTAACTTAGAGCTTATATGCTTAGTTTCCTATAGGTTAGCTCCAAAATAACTTATGTTAGCACAAAATGATCAAGTTTACATAATAAGCTTATAGTCTTTTTCTTATTCTTCTTCTTTTCCAAAATGACATAGGTTAGCTTCATTTTACCTAAGTTGGCTCTAATATACTAACTTAGAGCTTATATGCTTAGTTTCCTATAGGTTAGCTCCAAAATAACTTATGTTAGCACAAAATGATCAAGTTTACATAATAAGCTTATAGTCTTTTTCTTATTCTTCTTCTTTTCCAAAATGACATAGGTTAGCTTCATTTTACCTAAGTTGGCTCTAATATACTAACTTAGAGCTTATATGCTTAGTTTCCTATAGGTTAGCTCCAAAATAACTTATGTTAGCACAAAATGATCAAGTTTACATAATAAGCTTATAGTCTTTTTCTTATTCTTCTTCTTTTCCAAAATGACATAGGTTAGCTTCATTTTACCTAAGTTGGCTCTAATATACTAACTTAGAGCTTATATGCTTAGTTTCCTATAGGTTAGCTCCAAAATAACTTATGTTAGCACAAAATGATCAAGTTTACATAATAAGCTTATAGTCTTCTTCTTATTCTTCTTCTTTTCCAAAATTCTTCTTATTCTTCTTCTAGTGTTCTTCTTCTTCTAGTATTCTTCTAGTCTTCTTCTTTTTCTTCTTCTAACTTCTTGTTTATCATTTTGCAGATTTGATTTAATTCAGGGAAGCTTGCATGGATGGAGTGCTTCTTTTCCATTTGTGTCTTTATTTTGTATCAATGTGAAACTTTTGTGAATTGATGGATAACGGTGTTGGATGAACAATGTGAAACTTTTGTAATATGTAACGATGGAACTATGTGTTGGCTATGTATGTATATATGATGGAACTTGTGTGTTGGCTATGATTGTTATATGGATGCTTGTTGTATATATATGTGTTGGATATCTCATAGGTGAAATAGTGACCTGATATTAAGAAAAAAAATTAAAAAAATTGTTACTAATGGCGCACTACCATGTGGTGCGCCATTAGTATAGCAGACACTAGTGGCGCACCGTGAGCAAAACTAATGGCGCACTACCTGTTTACTGGATAGTGCGCCATTAGTATACCAGATACTAATGGCGCACCAGTGGTGCGCCATTAGTAAAAATTACTAGTGGCGTGCTACTAATGGCGCACCGGTGATGCGCCATTAGTAGGCAAAACCGGTGCGCCATTAGTAGGCCTTTTCCTAGTAGTGTTGGAACTAGAGATGGCACCGATGGGGCGCGCTGTGTTGGTTTGGAGGCGTCGTGACACAACGGCGCTGGCCGACGAAGTGACGACGTGGGCGATGATGGTGGCTCCAGCCATCATTGCGCCAAGCGTGGTGGTGTGCGCAAAAAGCTCTGGCAGAGCATGCGCAGGCCGGCACAATGCCGGGAAGCCTCTGTCTGCAACCCGGAGCCGCGGCGTTTCGCCGGCATGAGGCGGGTGGCCCGCCGGGCAATGCGCCGGGCGGTGATGTGGGCATGGCGGTTTTGCCTATGACCTACGTCACGCCGAGCCTGGACGTCATCTGTTCTGAGGCACATGAGGTGTAGAGGGAGCAAACCGACCAGCAAGATGCAAGCGAAGACGTTAGCGATGCGATGATGTGGCCGCTGAGTTGCACCTGGACACGAGCGAGGACGTGGTCCACCCGACCACACTGTCGCCTGATGACCTGATGGCAAGGGCAACAGAGAGCTAATAACCCACAAGTATAGGGGATCGCAACAGTTTTCGAGGGTAGAGTATTCAACCCAAATTTATTGATTCGACACAAGGGGAGCCAAAGAATATTTGCACGTATTAGCAGCTGAGTTGTCAATTTAACCACACATGGAGATTAATTATCTGAAGCAAAGTGATCAGTAACAAAGTAATATGATAATTTTGATAGTAGTAGCAATGGCAATAGCAATAGTAACAGTGATATCAATGATTTTGTAGCAAGTGTAACAGAAACAACAATAGTAGTAACTTAGCAAGAACATTGTAAGAGAAATTCATAGGCATTGGATCGGTGGATTCGTTGGATGATATTCATCATATAACAGTCATAACCTAGGGCGATACGACACTAGCTCCAGTTCATAAATATAATGTAGGCATGTATTTCGTAAATAGTCATACGTGCCTATGGAAAGAACTTGCATGACATCTTTTGTCCTACCCTCCTGTGGCAGCGGGGTTCAATTGGAAACTACGAGATATTAAGGCCTCCTTTTAATAGCGAACCGGAACAAAGTATTAACACATAGTGAATACATGAACTCCTCAAACTATGGTCATCACCTAAAAGTATCCCGACTTCTATCACTCCGGGGTTTACGGATAATAACACGTAATAGGTGACCATAACTTGCGAGATCAGATCTAGAACATAGATATGGTGATAACACAAATGGTTCATATCTGAAATCATGGCACCCGGGCCCAAAGTGACAAGCATTAAGCATGGCAAAGTCATAACAATATCAATCTCAGAACATAATGGATACTAGGGATCAATCCCTAACAAAACTAACTCGATTACATGATGAATCTCACCCAACTCCTCACCGACCAGCGAGCCTACGAAGGAATTACTCACTCCCAGTGGGGAGCATCATGGAATTGGCGAGGGAGAAGGGTTGGTGATGACGAAGATCAAAGATCCCCCTCTCCGGAGCCCCAAACGGACTCCAGATCTGGCCTCCCGATGAAGAACAGGAGGCGGCGGCTCCGTCTCATGAAACACGATAATTCTTTCTTTCCGATTTTTTCTCAAAAAATAGGATTTTATAGGGTTGGAATCAGGGTCTGTGGGGCCACCAGGTGGGCACAACCCACCTGGGCGCGCTAGGAGGGGGGGGCGCCCTGGTGGGTTGTGCTCACCCAGGGTCCCCCCTCCGGTGGTTCTTGGCTCCAGTACATTTCTTGGTTCTCTTCGTACAAGTCTGGTGAGTTTGGTTTAGCCTATATGGGCGATGACACAGGTCATCGTGTTGCTGGAGTAGGTGACATTCAAATCAACATGTTTGACGGAGTTGAGCGGATGCTTGGGGGAGTCAGGCATGTGCCAGGGCCAAGGAGAAATCTAATTTCGCTTGGTGTTCTTCATGATAGTGGTATGGAATTCTGCTGTGATCGGGATAAGGAAACCATGAAAATTATGAAGGATGGGGTGACTGCGATGATAGGAGAAAGAACGGCTTCACATCTTTACAAGTTGCAAGGGAACTCTATTGCAGGTGGAGCCATGGTGAGTGAAGCTGCAGGAGTAGCAATGGAGTCCCACGGTGGCGGCGGGTCTAACCCGTCGGGTAGCTCTCAGTGAGCTACAAAGAAGACAACCCAAGTCCGGAGTACATTGAGGTTCGAGTATGGATGACTTCTAGGTGGTGGAGAATATTCGTCAATGTGGAGTTTGTTATATTTGTGTCGAATATTATGTACGTAAAGGGTTACGTGGACTTGGAGTTGTAATTGGTGCGGTTAGGTACGAGTCGTGTAGGAGTCGGATACGTTGTATCCTAGGCCTCTTATGTACGGAAGAACACCACACGTTGTAACCCATGACGATTTGATAGCAACAGGTACGCGGGGGAGCCGACGGCTTTTGTGCCGACGCCCGAGCGGCCGGTGTTGCGGTATCTTGGGAAGGAGCGCCCCTAGCCATGCCCTGTGGATGTAGCCATATCGATGAACCTCGTTAACAAATATCGTGTCTCTGTGTTGTCTTTGATCTTGCATTAGCGTTTTATTCTAACAATCTACTTGAGAGTCCGTCCTCAATACCATAAAAGTGTCACGTGTCTTTTCTAACACAGTACAATCATAGATGCTCATCATACACGCACATACACTCATTTATAAATGCACGCATGCACATCTTATCTATATGAGCACCTCTAGTTATTGAACCGACATAACATCTTAAGATTGACGAAGTCATTATAGACACATAATAGTCCATGAAAAATACTGATCTCGGTGCCGCAGACGAGTACGTCGAAGCTGCCAAATTCTGCAATTCCGTCCATGCATGCTCCTTAATTGACTAGCATGTTGACTACCATTAAGCTCAGTATCTACTACAACGTGCCAGGTTGAATTTCCCCATGCGGTGTTAGCTTCAGTCACAAATTAACAATCCATGCATAGAGGTAGCCAGGTAGGACAACAAAGATGCATGTATCTGGCAATTTTGTGCGCTAACCATAGACACACCCCTTCTAGCTCTATGTCAACATGATGGGTCTCTGGTCCAATTTTCCAGCTCTTTCTTTATTCTTTCCATCAGAAGAAAATATTCGTACGTAGCTAGCCACAAACCCTCGCCCTGGTCAAAAGTCTCACTCCACCCCCTCGTGCTCACCCAGTCTCACTAACGCGTTGCCAACATGCCATGCACTCACACTGTGAAACGGACTCCTCACTTGTTCTTTACAGTTTAAACTCAAAGGTACACATCAAATACACAGAAGGTACAAATCGACCGATATATTCCGCTGGTGTTTCTCTCCCATATATAGCTATCAAGAGCTTGCAAGCAGCCTGACACCCGCACTACCCTAGAAAACGCAACGGCAAAACATATGGATCACAGCAAGAACTGCGACCATGGCCTGGCAGAGATCGAAGCGCTGCTGCGTCGGGAGCAGGAGCTCGTGACGCAGCTCCGAGCGCTCATCCTTCCACAACTCCACAACGTGGATAGCGGGTCGGCCGAGCTCGCCGCCCAGCTCTTCGACGACGTGATCGGCTGCAGCACCAGCGTCGTATCTAAGCTCTTCACTGCTGGAAGTGGAGCGACCATCGAGCTCATCGACGACAAGTCCTTAGTGAGGAAGAAAAGCCCTAGTACTGCTGCTGCTGCTGCTATCGATGACAAGATGGACGAACAGGCGAAGCCTAGCTGCATCGTTGGTCGAAAGAGAAGGTGCGTGTATATGTGATATGCATGGATATTCATCGTTTCCAGTTAATCTCATGGCTCGTGCATGCACACAATAGTAGGTCGTCGATCAGGCTAATCGATTCTAAATTCAATTGGGACATGTTATATATCTTCAATTCGCATGATCAAGATCACTTCTAAACAAATACCTCATATCTTGTAGGAGGAACGACGGCAAGCGATCAAGATCACTCGTGACCAATGTTCCGCATTATGATGGTCACCAGTGGAGAAAATATGGGCAGAAGAACATCAACGGAAGGCAACATGCTAGGTAACTAATTACACTAAACAAAACACACATACTCTCTTCGTCCACGAATAAGTGTACATCTAGCTTTTGTTTTAAGTCAAAATTTTAAAATTTTGACCAACTTTATAGAAAAGAATAATAGCATGTATGACATCTAATTGATACATTATGAAAGTACATTTCAAAACCAATCTAGCGATACTAATTTGGTGCCTTAAATGCTGCTACTTTTTTCTATAAAATTGGTCAAAGTTTTAAAATTTTGACTTAGGAGAAAACCTAGATGTACACTTATTCGTGGACGGAGAGAGTACATCTTTCGTTAGCAGAAGAGTATAGCTGGTTATGGACAACCAATCATGCGCTAGGTTAAAGTTTTAAAACTTTAACTTAGGAGAAAACCTAGATGTACACTTATTCGTGGACGGAGGGAGTACATCTTTCGTTAGCAGAAGAGTATAGCTGGTTATGGACAACCAATCATGCGCTAAGATTAAACTTGTGATTAAACAGGAGCTACTACAGATGCACCTACACAGAACGGAACTGCTCAGCAACTAAGACAGTTCAGCAACAAGATCGAGATGGCGGCGGTTCTATTTATTCCGCAGACGCTGGTGAGGATCAGGGTGCAAAGTACACTGTCGTGTACTACGGTGATCACACATGCAAGGCCGGCGACAACATCAGTAACAACATTATCGATCATCTGCCCAATCTTGTAGATATAGATCTTCGGAGGGGTGAAACAGAGCGAGTAACGGCAGAAATTTCAGAGTTCGACATGGAATTAGATGTGCCGGCTCTGCTAGAGGTGTTCAACAATTCTCAGCTGAATTGGGAGATCGTATGCTAGCCAGTTAGTAGACATATTTGTTTAACTTAAGCATGTTTGGGTGAGTGCTCAAATTTGATGGTAAATTATTTCAATGGTTCTTGATGAATGATTCTTTAGAAACACAGTACCGACACATACGTTTACAACACGCATGCATACACAACCCTATGAATGCACACATGAAAGCTGTATTCATGAGCATCTCCGAGAGACCGAGCCGACATCTCTTGAGATTGACGAAGTAGTCACAATCACCTTATAGTCGACGGGCATGTCATATGGGTAAAAAAAATATTACCACAAAGCCTGAAATAAATACAGTTAATAATGCGAGCATCCCAAAAGTTTGGGGAATGATCAAAACATGGCTAGGCCAATGTCGTTACACGGTTAGAGTTTGGGGAATGACCAAAACATGGCTAGGTTTACACGATGTCCATCCTACGGATTGGAGAGGCATGGTTTCCGTCAAGGAGTGGTGGCGCAACATAGCTTCCGGGAGGTCACAATCTCGAAGGGCACTTCTTTCCCTTATGCTTCTTATCTCTTGGGAAATTTGAAAAGAGCGAAATGCACGTGTGTTCCGCAGCACGGCAATTCCGGTCGGGGTGCTTGTGACTCGCGTCAAAGCGGAAGCTTCGCTGTGGTGCCTTGCCGGGGCGAAATATTTGTGCAATATAATGCCGCGAGAGTGATGCTTGTAATCTGGTCTTTTGGCCAAGACTCTTAAACCTTCTTCTTATTCAATGAAAATGGCAAGCCTTTTGCCTTGTTTCAAAAAATAATAATGCGAGCATCCCTGCCATGTCTAGGACGTTGGTTTCACCACAGGAAAGCTAACCATCTAAGTTATGCCAAGTTCTTGATGAATATTGATTGCGAATTTGCAATGCTAGCAAATATCTTACTCAACATGCCTATAATCAAAGGTTCAATAAAAAGGGAACCTATGGTTTGATAAACTCCTTTATTAAACTAAACCTGCTTCCAATTAAATTGGCATTTATTTTATTTGAAGTTTTTCCATGGTCTCTAGATATTCATTTGTCGACTTCGCCGATTCGTGTCTTCTACATATTGACCAGATTCAACTCTCTATTTGGAACATTGGGGTTTTCCTAGTTCCCATGGGAATTGTCGCAATAAAAGAAGTACTAATAGATCGAGTTATGCCTTTTGTCTATGGTATATTTCCTAAATAAATTGGTTCAAAAAAATTCCTAAATAAATTGGGTCCAGATAATAGATCTAGAACAATACGTTTTTAACTTTAAAATGCAAGCATGCTCAGTCACTTGAAAATGCAAGATGCTCTCTCCTTCTCCAAGTCCATGGGAAAGACAGGGAATGTTTGGACGAACTGAAGAAGAATGAATAATACTCAAATGGGAAAGAAGGGATTGTACTATACCATACCACTGTACCTTCTGTCTCGACCGCCCATTTTTACATCAAAGTTCATGCAAGCAAACTTCTCTTATTTGTTTCTCCCAACAAAAGAAACATTTGCACTCGAAACTTTGCAGATAAATATCACACAAGTACTACGATGTGCATAAATGTGTTCAGATTTTTTGGCACAACATAAATTTTTAAAGATGATACAACTCATCCGAAATTTGAAATTTGACAAAAAAAATCATCAAAACAATTGGAAACATTTTATACAAATAGTGGCACTTGTGTATACTTGATCTTCAAAGCTTTAAGGTCAAATGTTCTCTTGTTTGGAATAACAAAAAAGATAGATTTCTATATAAGGACAACACAAATCTTGACGCAAACTGAATGGTCTAGATAGAGGGTACAATAGTATTGTATTACTCAAATATACAATGGTTGGGGATGCACTTTTCAAAACTACTCCACCAACCAAGATAAATTTTTTTGTATCCACGTTTCAAAGGATATGTGTAGATTGAGATTAGGTGAAGCTATATTCTCAGCACAAAATTTATAATGTTTTCAAAGGTTGTGTGCATACTAATTGTTGCAGAGAGTGAGAGAAATGAAATTCTTTTTTTATGAATAAAAGACTTCTTCTTCGCATGTTATATATACATTTTCGTAGTCATAGACCTTGTACCTAGTCGACTTTGCATCAGCCTGCTTACAGGGAGTTGTTTACATGATATGTACATAGTTGGATCATAGAACCATGGATGTATTTACCCCGCATAGACGGCTGTTTAGTCTACACATGGTTTACTCCAGCATCCTAGGTGGCCTTACTCTTTTGTGAAATCATGGCACACATATTTTTTTCTTGTTTTTGGATGTCTAGCCATGTGTGCATCTTGTTATGCAGAGTTTGGATTTGAACTCTGTCTGTTAGTATTTATTATTATTATCCAAAATAGTAAGGCAAGGTCATACTATAATCTTACTGCAAAGTAGGTAAATATTTGCACAAATGAGAAAGAGGAAAAAGAACTATATATAGAGTAAAGTTTGCATTGTGAGTTGCAGAGAGAGAGAGAGACTTAAAGATGATGATCTATCCAAGTAATGAAGCGTTAGTACTTTATTGTTGATTATTAATTTGTAACATAGCAAGCCACGCTTTTATCAAAATAATAAAATATACAACTGGTGGATGGACCCACTGTGAAAGAAAAATATGTACAAAAGAAGATTCGAACAGAAGGAAAAGAAACATAGCCAACAAGGTTCCACTGTTTCCTTGTTTGTGTACTTGTTTTCTTTTGAAAATGGCGAGAAATCTCCAGCAACTACATCTCATCATATGCTTATTTGGGGGGTTTCTAAAACTAGAGGATACCCCACACATTGCTCTGGGAATCGGTTGATAAAAGTTTGGATTGATAACATGAGAACAAAAAAAATGAAATTACATATGACTTATTATGATTGATCATGTATAGTTGTAACAATATTTATTTAATATAAGTCGTATAACTGATCAATGGGAAACATGTTTCCATGCATGCTTGAATGTTGTGGTGTGTCTTTTCCCCTGCATGATTGCATGTTGAAGCGTTCCTTATCCTATTCATAGTTGTATAGTGAGGTGGAATGCTTGCATGTTGAGATAAATAACAAAACATACCAAACAAGGTTCCGTAGTTGCCTTGTTTGTGTGTTTTTTCTTCTTCTGAAAAATGCAGGAAACCTTCGGCAACGACATCACACCATATGCTTGATGAGGGTAGGGATGGCAACGGGGCCCCATACACGCCAAACCCATGGGGACTTCATATATTAGGGGGCGGGGATGAGCGAAACACATCCCCATGGGAATATTTACCAAACTAATTTATTCCATTAGGGTAGAACAGGGATGGGGACGATATCCTATTCCCGATACCCAATAGCCATCGGCGACCCGGTTTTTAACTATGACACTGCTGTCAACCTTAAAATATTCACAAACAAACTTGCCAAAACAAAAAGGCCCTTAACGAAACCTTAAACCTATCTCACATCCTCACCTCAGCTGTCACCATGGCCAAGAAGTCAGTACAACCTAGATCGGCATTAGAAGGACAAGGACAACATCATGTATATATGTTGATTATAGGGTGTCATACAATGTATATGAGTATTTGTTTATGGGGATGGGGACCCTAATTGGGCCAGTTCCTAGTGGGGCATGGGTATGGGGAAATTTCATTCCCAGTCATGTAATAGGGGATGGGGATGATGGGGAATAGATGGGATGAGGGTGTTGTAGGTATCCTCATAGGGGATTGTCCTCATTGCCATCCCTAATGATGGATGTGGATGAGATTTTCTAAAACTATATGATACCCCATGTGTTACTGCCTGAATTGGTTCATAAAAATTTAGATTGATGACATGAGAATAAAAATTTAAAACACATACGACTTATTATAATTGATTATATATACTTGGAACAATATTTATTTTACATAAGTAGTATAACTGAATGGGAACATTTTTCATACATGCTTTAATTTTGTGGTGAGTATTTTCTTATTCATGATTGCATGGTGAGGTGAGCCTTATCCTATTCATAGTTTTATGGTGAGTTGGTATACTTGCATGTTGAGATAAATAAATTGGTGGGGATGACTATCTTAAGCTGGCCATAGTGGGAGTAATTTAGTTAGCTACTTCCTCCCGTGCATAGGACATGCGCGTAGTTGTAGGTCGTCCAGTTGACTAACTGAAAATGTGTTATATGTCATCAAAATCATATCATTGGGTACATATGCAAATGTAGTTTATATTTCTTTTTGTTACATATGATACATCATTACTAGGGAAAACCTTATACACAGAGGTATAGCAGTAGCGCTGGTTAGAACAGAGCGCTACTGCTACTTAGTAGTAGCGCGTGTCAATAAAGCGCGCTACAGCTATGGTTGTAGCAGTAGCGCGTCTGCACGTAAAAGCGTTACTACTGTAATTCTTACATTGTTGCCGGTAGGATAGGAATAGTAATAGCGAGGCTGCAAAAAGCACGCTATCACTAAGTTCCTTGTAGTAGCGCGTTTCCTGCATAGAGCGCTACTGCTAAAAAAGGAAAATAAAATGGAAAAAATATAGAAAAATAAATGAAAATGAAAGAAGTAGAAAAAGGAGAAATGAAATAAAATAAAATATAAATATAAACAAAAGAAAAATAAAAATAAAAGAGAAAGGCATAGCAGTAGCGCTTGTTGCCACAAAGCATTGTAGTTACTGTAGGAGTAGCGCGTTTTATAGGCCCGCGCTATAGCTACATTTCTTAGATAAAAAGAAAATAAAAAGGAAAATAAATAACTACTTCCTATAGCAGTAACGCATTTTCGTGGAAAGCGCTATAGCTAACTTAGCTATAGCGCTTTTGCCCACCAGCGCTACTGCTATTTTGACTTAACTTCGCGCGGGCTCAAAATTTTGCTAACTCCTTTCCCCCAATCCCCATCGATCTCCTCCATCACCGCCTCTTCCTCGCCGCCCCTGCTCCCTTGCCGCCGTCGTTCCCTCGCCGGCCCTACTCCACCGGAGCCGTGCGCCCTCGACGCCCCTACCTCCATCGCTGCCACTACTTCCCTCGTCCGCTCCTCGCCTCCCTGCCTCCCTCGTCGCCACTGCCTCCGTCGCCGCCAGCGGAGCCGCGCGCCCTTGCCGCCCCTGCCTCCGTCGCCGAGCACCTCCCCGCCACCGTATCTCCACTCTCTGTAAGCCCCCACCCCTCCTCTCCCTCTGCCTGTTCTTCCTACCATGTTTTTTAGTAGTAGTAGTAGTAGATGTTAATTAGTAGTAAGGTTCATAGATAATGTTTCTTAGTAGTAATAGATGTTAATTAGTAGTGGTGGTGGTACTAGTTAACTAGGGTAGTAGGGTTAATAGTAGAAGTTTTTTAGTTAGGGTAATAATAGATGTTAAGTAGTAGATAATGTAGATTTAGTTCAGTAGGGTTTAGTTTTTGAATTGAGTTTGTTTAACTAGATGTTAATTAGGGCAATAGGGTTTAGTTTAGAGTAAAATTTAGTTCAGTAGTTAACTAAATATAATTTTTAGAAAAAAATTGTATATGCTTAACTAGGGCGGTAGGGTTAGGGTTGTAGGGCTTAATTACAAATGTTAGGAAAGTAAGGTTTAACTAGATGTTAACTAGGGTATAGTAGGATTTAGTTTAGAGAAAAAATAATATAAAAATATAAATTTCTATTAGTGCCGCAAGTCTAGTAGATTCTTATTTTTTAGTGAATTTTTATTAGGACAAAAATTTAGGACATAATTTGAGCTCTAGGGTTCATAATTTTTATTAGGACAGAAATTGAGTTCCAGGGTTCATAATATTTACTAGGAGATAATTTTTATTAGGACAAAAATATGTAAAGGTTCTAGGTTTCTAGGGTTCATCCATCTATATTTGGTTTTTGAATTGAGTTTGAGAGAGCATGAGATTTGTGTAGATTTTCTTGAAGTGTCAAACACTAGGAGATGCAAATTTGAAGTGGCCACGTTATATGCAAATTCCTCAATAGTGTATGCTCATGTTTATCTACTGTTGTAGTTGCTCATGTACATGTTCTTAATTGGTCCTATTATATGCAACATTGAAGTGGTTCGATTGTGCCCAAGTGGCCCTTTGTTGTAATGATTCCGAGTGGCCTATGTTTTACCGGAATGTTGATTCATTTCCATTCTGGCAAATTTCAGGCTCTATTTGTCCAGTTTGTAGCAAAGGTCCTGCCAAAATTTTCCATGAATTTCGCCATGACTTGTGCTACAAACTAGGACATATCGAGTGCTCGGGATTTACCACAACAGGAATGAATCAACATTCCTACGAAACATTTGCCTTTTTGTGTCATTATTCATTTTATTAGGTCTAGAATTAATTGACTAGATTTAATCATAGGAAACATGGCTAGCAACGATGAAGGACAGGGTTCTGGTGATTGCAATGTCTACGCGGCGACAGACGCCTATTTGAACCTTCTCGATGAGCAACGGTTGTTGCAGGGACCACCTGTCACATCCGAGACTGAGACTGACATCGAGACCGGCGCTGAGACTGACACCGGCGCCGAGACCGACACCGAGACTCGTGAAGCCGGTATAGAACCGAAACCAAAGAGGCAACGACGCCCAAACCAGCTCATCACTACTAGAGTGGTGGTCACGGAGGTGGACGACGGCAATTTTAAGTCAAAAGAGCCTGCGGAAGCACGCTCGTGCTACGACAATCAAATAGGCTGTATCCTACGGGCAACCGCCACCATCAACTATGTGAAACTAAGGAAGATACCAGATATGAAGAAGTCCCTCCTAACGAAGCTGCACCAGGTGTTCTTATTCCCGGGCCGGGATGAAAGCAAATATAAAAATCCAGATAAAGACTCGACAATGAAGAAGATAAACAGACCCGGGAGTGGCAAGTTTAGCGGTGCGTTCTCCGTCTGGAAAGTAAGGGTGAAAGCAAGGATCATTGACAAAAAAAGAACCCTACTCCGAGATTGTAAAGGATAATCCGATAATTACGAAAGAGCAGTTTGAAATATTCAAGGTGGCTTGCGTTGCTGAAGCTGCCAAAAAAAGTCGGAGTATATGAAGGGGTTCAAGAGAGGAACATGGGGTGCCACCACCTCGGAAGCCGTGGTTACGCGGGGAAGAGGTCCATATGGGCCAAGGAGGACGCGGAACGCGAAAGTCTGGGCATCCCAAACCCCTTGGCGGAGTTCACTGCCCCACAGGAGCGTGACGTTCTCAGAGCCCGGTACCATTGGGACCCAGTCAAGAAGGTTTTCGAGACGAACGCGGTCACGAGGAGTTCATGAGACTGCTGGTAATTTTAAATTTACCCCCTAATTTTAGTTTCTGATCAATTCGACTGCACGTTTAGTCATATTTATAAACGATCCTTGTTCCTTTTACGGAGAGAGCAGCATAGGATCGCGGCCGAAAGGCGTTGGCGAGGCCCAAGTGGGACACCCCATTCAACCGGGCCTTGAACATATTGAAAGAACTCCCGCTGGACACTCGGCCTTCGTATGGGCACGTGCACGACGTCGGAGACGACACCACGTGGAAGAAGTACTACCGTGAGATCAGGAGGAGAGAAAGGAAAGACGAAGGTTAACTGAAGAAAACATCGATAAGAAGGTTGCGATTGCGGTTGATAAGAAATCAACTGAGACAGTCAAAGCAGTGGTAGCTGCCGCAAAAGAGGAAATGACAGCTTCGTATGGTGTGTTGCTTCCGGCTATCGTCAATTGGAGCAGGGATACGAACCAACGCCTCAAGAAGTACTACATTATGTATGATGAGACATGCCATGTAACTTGTATAGCTATATCGCGTGATTATGATGTGACGACATGATTTGTGTTAGATGATATGATGAGACTATTATGTGTATGATATGATGAGCATATTGCATGTTTATGATATGAATAGAATACTGTATGAAACTTGTACAGAAACATCGCAAATACGTAGCAAAAAAAGATAGGAGAAAATATAGTAGTAGCACTCTTTAGCGTTGGACAGGAAAACGCTACTACTAAAGCACTTAGCAGTATAGCTGGTATAAAAAACGCTACTGCTAAGTAGGTATAGCAGTAGCGCATATCAAAACGCGCTACTGCTAAATGTTAGCTGTAGCGCCTTATCAGTAGCGTGGGTACCCACGCTACAGATACACTAAATACCTGCGCTACTGCTAGACTTTTCCCTAGTAGTGCATATTTACCTAGTTAAATAGATTACCTAGAACTACGTGCATGTCCTATACATCGGGATGGAGGGAGTAGTAACATAATGCACCTTAAAATAAGTTTGCTTATGTTCATCTCATTAATGAGGAGAGAGATGTTTCTGGTAACATAATATGTTATTATGATTAATGCATTTCATGGAAAAATGAGTCTTCATCCAAACAGATGAAGGCTTTGCATGATACTACACATTCTTCTCAGGCACGTTCTCATATGGGTCCATGCATCGGCGGCGGAGAAAAAGGATAGGAATTGGATGGAGAGCGGCAAGATGAAAGAGAAGAGTGAGGGATTTTACCGCGAAAACAGTGTGGCCAGCTACAAAGCGTGGCTCCGCCTTAGTTTTGGATGGGTCTAGGGTGTCAAAATTTGACGTGGCTAGTGTCTGGACTTCCTCAAAGCCCACTGTTTTGTTTCGTGTTTGCCAGAAATGACGGTTTAAACTGCTCTGTGAATCAATTGGGTCACCATTGAATGGCTTATGGGCAGCAGACAGCTCTAGAGCGTCTAGACTGTCTTGCCTTTTGTATTCCCCTTCCTTCTAATAAAAGAAAGGCCTATGGCCCTTTGAGATGAATGGCTTGCGGGGTCTGAAGAGTTGCCTCCGAACAGATATAGGCTGTTTGAGGGTCGGCTTGAAAACGTCCCAAGTTAGTTCCCACTATTACCAGCTCTAGGTATTAGGTATATAGGATGTCACGGGTACCCTGGTCCCTGGGTGTTGCTGATCTTATCGGCAGCCTCAACTGTTAGTGCTAAATATGGTTAGTTTAGGCCTAATCATACTGTGTGTTAGGCGCATAATTTAGGACATACACAAATAGCATATTTTCTTGTTGTCTTATTGATTGTAATACTCCCCCGGATCAAGCTCCATGCCACTCCCTTTTCCATCACCACATGCAAGTTCCTTCAGAAAGGTAGGGCCAGAAAAATATATAGTTGACTATTCCCGGCCGGTTGGATTATGTACGCTCAGGCTCAGGTCTGCTACAATTGGTTGTCGTGCATTCTGTCACTGCATGTGCCGCAGGCAGCGTCGACCAGGCACACGAATCTATACATCATACATCTGCTACAAATTAATTAAGTCGTCTGGATCAAATATCATTATCCACGGCCATATACGACAAGGTTGTGGCGGCCAGTAGGCCCCACTTGGAAAGAAATGATAGCTTAGCTAGGGTGGTTAATTAGTTTTTTTTTAAACGGAGAGGGTGGCTAATTTGTGGCGGGAACACGCCATGGTGATGAGGGAAAAACCATAAGGTAAAAGTTTCTGCCACTAATTGTGATGTTTTCTCCAATATGATTTATGAAAATTTGTTTGACAAACTGTAGATAACCGAGTTCCGCTGGTTTTGGTAGTGTGCATCGTACTATCCATATCTAAACAAATCTAAGACAAAAATTTTGGAACGGAGAGAGTACTTTTGTGGTCAATAAACCTTTTATTGCCAGAATTTTTTTCGCTGAAATGGTGTCTTCTTAATTTTCGTTCACAATTATCTATGTTTTTTCAATAATAATTACCTAACATTTGCTAGACTTTATCAGGTGTATTACATGCTTCTTTGCCTGCTCTCTGTTTCATTATTAAACTTGACCACAAGCTTCATAACTGCGATTTCATAAATGGTGACCGTAGCTCCTTTGATGCAAAAATATATATAACTTTGAATTATTAGGTCGTTACGCATTCGTATTTTATGATTGTGCTCGCAGGGCTAGCTGTCCCACCCACTGCACACCAGGTGAAAAAGAACCTAGCAAAAAGATGAATTTCCACACTTGCATACTAGAATATGGGCACAATTATTTAGCCCCTGCTTGGA